>NC_059435.1:39564240-39891740 GCF_021028975.2 Sphaerodactylus townsendi
CCTTGAAAACCTCATGAGGTAGAATTTCATGAGGTCATCATGAGTTGAAAGCGACTCAATGGCACACTTTATCTTCACTCACATTTTACATAGAGGATTTGTTCAGATATTATCCACAAGTTGTTTCTACCAGTACCTTCTATCTGCCACATTTTTGGCGTTCATCTTTAATACAAACGAATTTTTGAAAAAAGAGTATTAACATCAGCTCGAGGATCCCATTGAAGTTACTAAACCTTGTGTCAAGCAAGCAAGAATTTTAAAAGTTACATTCATGTAAGATCTACGGATACACGAATGCCCCTCAAGAAAGGATGAAAAACATTAATTTCAAAGCATGCTGTTTCTGACCATGATTATAATATACCACAAAATACATCAGAGTTTAAGATTTCAAGCTAAGATATCCTTATGAATTTTCAAGCCGACCCAAATGGGGGAGCACCTGTACACAATTTGTAAATGATCTCACTTTGACATGGCTCTCAGTACTGGTAATTCAAGCTATGTGATAGGGTCATGGACAAATCAGCTGTGGAAGAATTCCAGATTTCCTGACTTTGAACTCTTCCCACAATATTCCACAGAACTCACCAGGAAAAAAAGTAGTAAAATGAGATGGAAGGGATGACTTTACGCTTTAGGCAGCTCTTTTGAGTTTTGTGTTGATTTTGTTAAAAAGCGTGTCATGGTTTTAATTGTTCTGCTTCATTTTTTTTAGATCCCTGGTGAATATCTCATGATTGGATTTACCTTTGCATCAGCCAGAGCTTGATTTGCCAAAGGAAGAAGTGCCAGGAGGACTCAAACTTGCTTGGCAATCATACTTTCTCTCTCCAACCTTTCTAATTCTAAATATGTGGTGACAGTATGGTGACAACCTCGCTCCCAACCTCCACATGTTGATTGGACATTCTGCACAGAGCCCATGTGCATGCATTTGAATGTCCATAGATTCTTTTAAGTGCAATCTTAAATTTCTGAGTGATCAATAATTCTAGCAGTAAAGACTTGTATAAACAAGTCAAGTGTGCTTTAGAAAACTGTTGGTGGGTAAACTATGGCCAACGAGGGGGTCAACCCCTTTTGCCTTTCCTCCCTGCCTTGCCCCCGTGTCACTAGCTCCCTCCTTGTACTCCTCCTCTTCTCGGACACCTGCATCAGCACACAAGGGTTAATGGCAGCCACTGAGGGGGGCAACCCCTCTTGCCTTTCCTTCCCCTCAGCCCCTTGTCACTAGCTCCCTCCTCCTTCTCCTCCTGTACCTGGACACCTGCTCTTCTTCCTAGGTGACTGTATTGCCATGTAACAGTTAGCAGCACGATTGTGGCTGCCAGCAGTTGCAACGCTCTCATGGGGAACAGCTGACGCCTGTGCCTGCTCCTCCTCAGGCAGCTGCAGATGGTACAGTGACTACTGTCATTCAGCAGTGGGTGAGAAGGACAAATGCATGAGAGAGTGATTAACCTCCACCTTCTGCTGTTTTGTTCGTATTGCTTTTCACCTGTTTTGTGTGAGCCCCACCCCCCAGCTATTTGTGCATGACGATTGGCTGGAAGCAAGTCATCACCACCATGGCTGGCTTTTTAAATGACAGGATAAACACATAGACCTTATATACAATGTACACAGATGCTGGGACCAAACCAGTGGTTTGCTATGCTAATTTTCATTTCCATGCATTGATCATAGCTAGATTTAGAACATCTGATGCAGCTGTTATGCTTCCTCCAAAGTGAAAGGGGGCATGTTCTGTTCAAAAGTGAAATATGAGGTTCTGCACCTCCTCATTATCATTTCAAGTATCACAGGGCTGACTTTGAAAATAGGGACCAGAGCTAAACCTGGTTCAGATTAAGGTCTGCCTTCAGTACCAGTAAAGACATCACGGTACCATTCAAAATCATGCTGGCTAAAAGCCTAACTTGCTTTAAAGAAAATACAGTTAGGACTGGCCTTGAAAATTAAACAATGGTAAGCACTCTCTTCATCAGACATATGAACACTTCTGTGGAACTTCAATGTCAACAGAAAAAGAATTCCAACAGAGTTGTTGTGTTCGTCTGTTACAGCACAAACTACCATGGAGTCTTATCCCACCTTGAAGGCGACCAGATTTGTTGCAGAAGGAGCTTTCTGCCCACTTCATTACTGACTGAGAAGTCACTCCAAGCATCTGGTCAAGTGATCTCTAACCAACAGAAAAATCTGGTTGCAATAAATCTGTAAGTCTCGTAGTGGCACACGATTCTGCTTATTTTTGCCATCTAAAAATATAAAATTCAATTATTGTTTCTCTTATTCCCCAAGACTGAAAAGGCAACAACTGATTATGTTGGACTAAAAACTAGTTTGGTGAAATATTGACTACTAACAGACAAAAACAAATCTCCAGCCTCACGTGCCATTTAACAAATTGTTCCAAAACAACACACCACCTACATAATATGTTAAAGGACAATTAATTGATAAAATGCTGACTTTTTTTAACATGCTGTAAACAATTTAAACATCTACGAAGGTCCCAAAGAGCATAAAAGCTATACTTAATGAAATCAATGCCATTTGACTTTAAGTCTCTGAAATGATAGTCAGCAGAATTTGTGTAACAGCTTTTAAAGATAGATATATGAATTATTTACAAGTCTAACAGCATGAGCCTAGATATTTCCCCTCAGAAGTGAGCTCCATTTACTTCAGTGGGACCTTTATCCTAGTAAATACATGTAGGCTTTCAGCCTGTGGCTGGACTCCAAAACATACTTCCTAGGGAGTGAGTACCTTGAAATTTACTTTCACAACAAAGGCTTAAGATTGGCCTGTAAATGTATTTCTTGCAAATTAATCTCTTTTGAGAGTCCAGAAGCAGAAGTGTTTGTATGATATAACTGCACTGGAGGATAGTTATTGGCTCCTGAAAGATATCACTACTGCTGCTATTAATAATAATATTTATAATTTATTAAGCATCTAACTAAAGCTCAAGTTGCAGAACAATCAATCAAAAGACAATTGCCCTTCCCACAGATTTAAATTCAATAAGACATTATTTGGATAGGACTTTCAGCTCATTACACCTTCAGCCTCATTCAGCTAGTCCTCTCCCCGTGCAGGAGCGTACCTGGGGATGACAGATTTCCTCAGAGTGAACAGGCCCTAAAGAAGTTTTGCCATAAGACTCTGCTAGCTGAAGTTGTGACACAGGGTAATTGGCATGGAATTTTGGCTATGTCTTGGAATGTATAATACTGCCTTTTACTTAGATGAGCAGTCAAATAAGGTCAATATTGTCTACTTAGACTGGCAGTAGTTCTCTAGAGACTCAGGCAGAGATCTTCCCTATCGCCTACTGCCAGATCCTTTGAGTCGAAGGCATTTTATGCATGTAGTACTTACCCCAAGGCTGTTTGTCTCACATTTCCCCCACATTTTCCATTTACATTCAAGGATGTGTCCCGCAGAATCCTGCTGTGCCAAGCCACCATTTTGCCTGCCCCCCACTCTTGGTTGTTTCTACCTCCATTTGCGATGATTGCCTGCTACTTTGGGATTTTTTGGTGGGATTTTTTGCCATTTCAATGGTCTGTCACTCCTATGATGGACCTGCAGCATTGGAATTAAAAGAAGAAGAAGCCCTACAGATCTTCCTAACATATTGGCCAAAGGAGTGGACAGAACTGCTACTTTGTGGGCAGGAAAAGGAAGGGAGGTGTGGGAAATCTGAAGGAAGCTGATTTCCTTTGCACTCCCTGTCAAGGGAGACAAGCTGCCCCATCCACAAGCCCGGTGCCCAGCCATGGTGCTACAGTGGTGCTGCCCTGCCATTCCTGAAGGAGCCTCCCAGTGGCCTGGAGCATCTGTAAAAGTGCAAAGACCTCCACAGCACCGCGCAGTATTTATGGGGCTGTTCAGATTTAAGCCACTGTTTTTGATGCCTTAAGTCTGAACTGAACTCTGCAAATTTATGGCACCAAACAGCTGGAAGGGAGCTGACTAAAGTTGGCACCTCCCCAGCTATACCTCAGACTGCCCCCACTGCACCAAGGGAGGTGGCACAGGTTTTCCACAGGTTTTGTGGAAAATCTGATCTGAGTGCATGGTGCATTCTGAAGAGAAGGAAATATGTGCATAACCAGGAATCCAATCTGAAGGGAATGTACGCTGAATGCAAAGAAAACCACTTGTGTGTAAATGGCCAAGGATTCCAGAGACAGAACCTGAAGACCTTCCACATGCAAAGCAGTGTAGTGTAGTGCTTAAGAGAACATGGACTCTAATCTGCAGAACTGGGGTTGATTCCCCACTTCTCCACATGAGTTGCGGACTCTTATCTAGTGAATCCACTTCTACACATAAAGCCTGCTGGGTGACCTTAGGCTAGTTCAGAACTCTCTCAGCCTCACCTATCTCACAAGGTGTCTGTTGTGGGGAGAGGAAGGGAAAGGAGTTTATAAGCCCGTTTATGTCTCTTTACAGGACAGAAAAGTGAGGTATAAATCCAAACTCTTCTTCTTAACATATTCAAAACACAAAATGCAATTACAGGAACCTCAAGTCCTTTTCTGAAGATTTCATCTGACAAACATATTTTTTAAAAATAGAGAAGGAAGTGCCAATTCTTCCTATATTTGGATATTTTGCCCCAATAGTGTATGCTTGTTTGGTAGACCTGTTTAAAAATGCAGCCATTCGGGTACTTAGGAACAGTATTTTTTTTTATGGATTTCATTTTCTAATGGGCATTTAAACTCCTGTCCCACTTGGGCATTGTGAAGGTGGGGGTAGGGTGATCTATTTTAAAAGGTCTCAGTTACAGAGCACTCCAAGGGTCATGTCTCCAACTCAGATGTCAAAGCTCTAGACTGGGTAAGAGAGTCTGGTTCGTTTCAGCTTCTCCCTCCTTCCTAGAGATTGATTTCACTGCCTGCCTTTCTCGGTGACTTTAGAGAAGCACAGAGTGACAGCAGCCTCTAACGGCAAATGTGTGCAGAAAAATGCCATGACCAAATTATAATTCTACTTTTTAAAAAGCAGATCTATTTATTACCACCAAAAACAGGCCACTTCATGGAACTTATTGGAGTGTGAAATAATTAATGGGGGGTGGGGGTGGAATTCTAGGGTCTGAATCAAAACATTTGTTAATGTCATGATATTTTACAGAGTCTGGAATATCCAAACAATTGTGTGATGAGAAAAAGAAAGTGGCAATAAAGAATTTCCTTGCGGTCAGAACTCGGCTGGGTTCTCCTTGCTTTTAAACAAACCTGTCAGTGTACGGTGAAAGACAATCCAGTTTGTGTGAAGGTGGGGCAGGGATCAAATGTCTGTTTTAAAAGATGTCAAATATACAAAATGGCAGGCGCCATCAAATTATAGCCAGCCTTTAGAAGGCTGTAGAACAGATAGCAACTCATGTCATTTTAGTGTCCAATGTCTTTCAAGAACCTCAGTCATTAATTCTGTGTGATTTGGGGAAAGCAGAGAACAAACTTTGCTTGCAAATGGATTGAGAAGCAATGTACCAAGCAGAAGGTGAAAGCTAGAATGCCAGCCAAGGTGGTACCCACTTGCGTGGCAAGAAATTATGCTCACTTTCTACAGTGCATATTTACTTTGTCAAACACACTGCCATAGAAAGTGGTTTGAATCATCTTTTTCAGGAGTAACAAAAGATTTTGACTGTTTGTGTAACCAATACATTAACAAAAAGAACAATTCAAACCAAAACTGAAAGATGGAATAAAAAATGTCTTCCCCCACTCAAGAAACAAAAAACTATCCAGAACATGGTGCGGCACATGTGACCAAACAGCAGTCTTTCAACAACATTAAACATAGTCTCTGTTGCTTTAATTTGTTGGTCTGAAAGTTTCTCAACAAAAGTGACCTTTTATGAGTGGAATTTTTGTAGGTAAAATTAACTTCAGCAGAGTTTGCTTTCAATATGGAAGAGGCAGCAAAATCTGGAGATGTTAGACTAGCGAACAGGTGAGAACTGCAAACCATATTCACCTTTGCTTTGCTTGTTCAGTTTTTCACATACCAGTAGCTACATTTTTAAAATTACATACAGCAACCGCAGCCAATCAAAACCACCTTCATGTCAGATATGTTGCAGGTAGATTAGCAAGTTTCAGATTAATATTAAATGAGTTGCTGAATTATATTCAGAATGTATATACAGTATATTCAAGCTGCATTCAGCGGGGCTCATTTTCCTTAAGTGAATTTAGAATTGCAACCATACGGCACAATACTATACATGTTAGGCCGAAACTAACAGTTATTTCATTCCCCAATATCAAAGGTTATGTATAAAATGAAATATGCATTTGCTTGAATTCTCCAACATTTGGAGGCTGATGGTTTTCACTTTAAAGCAGGCTTAGGAAGTTGGGAGTGAAGTTCAGGAATGGCAAGGAATACTAACCCTTTCCTCTCCAGGCATTTCCACTAAAAATCCCTTCCTCCCAGGTAAATGGCATGGGGGATGATTTAAACACACACACAAAAAAAGTTTAGAGCTATCCAGATCTCCAACCCTTATGGCTACTTTTTAATTAAAGACAACACTGGGAAATCCAGTTGTGGATCTCCCATGTTACATGCAATCTGGATCTGTCAGTTCAGTGGGAATTACACCCTAATGAGCAGATTCAGAATTGCAGTTTTGCAGTGCAGTCCTAAACAGAGTTAGACCAATTTTGGAGGGGAATTCATAGTAATGTAGAAAAGATATTGAAAATACCAATAGATTTCGCCCTGGAACTATATTTGTTGGGATTAGGAATAAAAAAGATATAAATGTAGAACTCTGTTTTTATATGACTACTGCGGCTAAATTAAAAATTGCTAAAAACTGGGAAAGGGTTGGCCTCTTTGCTTTGGCAGCCTCAAAGTTCTGATCTAAAAACTCACGGAAGTAAATAGTCAAACCAAAAGTTGCACAAGATATGTTTGACTCTAATTTAGATACACTGGAAGGGGAAATTGAGAAGGACTGAGTGTCCATATATTTGAATTTTAGCTGTTAAATCTTTTTGCTTGTGTATTATGCTGATCTATGTGTTTTGATATTGTAATAGTGTGAAGGCCTATGGCTCTACAATAAAGTTGTTAATGATGATCATGATATATTCGTTTAAGATATGTTATTCTGAAAGGGGAAAGCTTATTGGATAAATTAGGTATATTGAACTATATTCTGATTAATTGGATTAGTTTTCCCTACAATGTTAGTGAACACAAGTCTAATGTATATTGAATGTATGCTGCATGGACTATGTAACAATGGAATGATTTATTGAAATTAATAGAAAGCATTAAAAAAAACTAAATATAGTTAAAGCCATCTTATCCCATTGACTTCAATAGATGTAAAGCATTGTAGCTCTGCTTAGGATTGGTAGTCACATTTGGATCATGCATGTGATGCTTGGAACAAAAATAAACAATATAAGACATTTAAAAGTATTTAAAAGCAAACTAAGAATCTATGGTTATCCTCGGTTCCTCCATTAGGCTGAGAGACAGTGACTGACTGGAGGTCACCCAGTGAGCTTAAGGACTAACTGGATCCTTCCAGGTGGGTTAGGTCCTGGGCCAATACTCAAAACCATTACAGAACACTGCCATATTGGTGTAGAAATTGCTGGATTAGATAGTAGTTGAACACTTTGTTATCATCTGCGGTCAGCCTGCTGCATCAGACCAGGAGATTCATAAAGAGCATTTGTGCAAGGCATCAGTACTCAGAAATAAGGCTGAGTTCAGACTTACGCAGAACCATGGCCTATGTCCGTGATGGTGAACCTCTGGCACTCCAGATGTTATAGACTACAATTCCCACGACCAATTGGCCATGCTGGCAGGGGCTGATGGGAATTGTAGTCCATAACATCTGGAGTGCCAAAGGTTCACCACCACTGTCCTATGTTAACTATAGCTATTTTGTGGAACTGGGCTTTGGTTTGCAGTCATTCTGATCCTGATCTGCCTCGACAAATGTTGATTCCATCACCTTTGTAGCAATCATAGTTAGTGCACTGGCCCACATTCAGATGATCCCGGCAACCATAATTTAACTAAACCATGTTTTCCCTTCATAGTTGAACTGAGCCACATGTGTTTCAGCATGGAGACACTATCTTACTCTTAAGTCCAGAATGAAGTTGTCTAATCCCCTTTGGAATCTATCACAGCAAGTGGCTACCATCACAACTTGTGGCAATATTATTTTTTTTATGACTCCACATTTGCAAATTACACAGACCATCTCATCAGGCAGCTGTCCACCTTAAGATCTTTAATACTACAGTTCAGACAGATATCTTTCCAAGTAACGTATTTGCTTGGCCTAATATTGGAGATCTCATTTCATTTTCAATCCATATCCCCTTCTTGTTCTGCTTCATTACCTCTACTGAGCAATTCTGTGGAGTTCAAAAGTTTGCCATTTTTTTAACACAGCGCAAGCTCTGCTTCCATCAGTAGAACCAATCTCTGCATTGCAGTGAAGTTCTCTTGACCTTCATTATTATAGTCTTGGTCTTTGTCTTCACTGTATTTAGAACTTCAAAACTTTCCTCCTATAATAAAAGGTTTTGAGGTTCACATGTGATTTTTTTTTCAGACAACAGATTAAAGGTTTGACGCAGAGCTGACTGCCATGAGACATGATATAAGTAGGCGTTTGTTTTTAAACCATAGCTTAGCCATAATGGAGTTTTCTGTCTAGTCTGAGGCCAATTATGAAATGTGTTTCAACTCTCGCTATGAGAGACAAGGTAAGTTAGATGATACCTTTCACTGAACCAAAATATTTCAAGCTTCTAGGCTTGTATCTTTTGTCGACAGACCTAAACTGAAGCCATGCATGCTTTCCATTTGTTGACTGAAGCATCAAAACATTATCTGCAGGAGTGAAAACTGGTCTACATGTTATGCTTTATAGTGTGGTGGTCCATCACATGGTGTTTTGCACGGTACAATCAACCAGAAGACAGCCATTTGCAAATGGTTGCAATCACCGTGTAATGTACATAGGCTTTGAAACCAGTCATATCTGTGCAATTGGTGTAAAATGAAGCCAGTACCACCTATGTAAAACATTTTATAGCCTACACAGGTGCATCCCTGGTTTTGCAGTCCTAGGATGAAATTAGACAGTATATGGAGATCCATGCTTTTTTAAAAAAATAGATCAAAAACTGTGGGCAGGAATAAATGTGAAGAAATTATTCAAACCTTTTCCACCTGACCCCTTTTCAGGTACTGGTATTTGAAAAGCTGAGCTTTTTTTCTGCATGTAGGTAGAGGAGCCTGTGCTTTTCTTCTCATGGGTGAAACCCCCCCACAATTTTTAACCAAAAAAGAGCCAGAGGTATGTTCTTTAATCTTTTTCTTTGCTGAGTGCCAAAAACTCCAGGAATGTCTACATTTACAGATGTTGGTGTATGGCATACAAAAAGGCCAAGGCCAAGACAAGGGTTGTATTTGACAAACTGAAAGAAAGCAGAAACCATTAGCATGAGCCAAGCAAAACGGTTTGGTGTGCTGCTATTTGGCACATGTGCAGGGATTACCTACCATTGGATGTCATAGACAGACCCGCATGAACCAAGGATAGTCCACACACAGGTCTTAGCAGGTTAGGACATTTAATGCGCACAGAGCAAGGAATTCAGACAAGACAAGAAACAGTAACCTGAAAACTAAATTACAACATTGCTGCCACAAGCTAGCTCAGCTGCAGCCTCTCTTTTATAGCCAGCCTCCCATTCATTCGTGCAATAACCTCTTGCAGCTGGGTTACTGTAGTCTGGCTCCTAAAAAGACTCTGCATCTACTCTAGTTCACCCCATAGCTGCTAATCTGCTGCTGTGTCTCCTTTGCTGTAAGCTAGCATGTAGTTTCCTCCTGCATTGTTCCTGGGGCTCTGGAGACTGTGGTGGTGGTGGTGATGGTGGTGGTGATGGCGGCGGCGGCGGTGGTGAGGGAGCTGTCAGGGTTCCCTCTGTCTCAAAGGGCTGAAGGATCTCAGAGCTAAGCTCTTGCTGGGGAATCTCAGAGCTTGGACCTGGATGTGGATCCCA
This sequence comes from Sphaerodactylus townsendi, assembly GCF_021028975.2. Classification (NCBI taxonomy): domain Eukaryota; kingdom Metazoa; phylum Chordata; class Lepidosauria; order Squamata; family Sphaerodactylidae; genus Sphaerodactylus; species Sphaerodactylus townsendi. Next base: position 39,574,338 of record NC_059435.1, read on the forward strand.
GCCTGAATGCTCTGCCTGAGCCTGTGGCCCTGGTCCTGCAGGAACTTCTGGCTGCTCAGTCTCTGTATCTACAGGTAGTGCCTGAGAATCTGGACCCAACACTATCCTCTCTTCTCTATCTGAGTCTTCCTCTCAGGGGTTCCCATTCAGACCAGGCTGAGCCCTAACACTGGATTGAACAGTGTTTAACTATCCTTCCTCAGTCCTGACCCATAGCCCACGGAATTTGCTTTCAGTATGTACATGAATGGGTACAGGTTTCTAAAATACACACACATGAAATAATAGCAAAATAAATAAATAACATACATTTTCATGAAGTTTGAAACCGAGATAGGCAACAAAAAAAGGGGTTCTATCAATACTCTGGATTGTGCTGATGGCAAATTTTATCAGTGCGAGGACAACTGGTGGGGTGTCTGGGTGCAGAGACATACGGGCATGACAGACCTTGCACTGTCACTTCCAGTGGAAACAGAAGGTAGCTCTAGGAATCACCAGAAATCAATAGTTTTCCATGGAGTTTCCAGTAATTCCTCGAGCTATTCTACATCAGAGCTACCCTACACCATAAAATGACATAAGTGCACATGATGCTATTATTTAAAAAATGGCAGCTTGGTGGACAACAGGAGCTGGGATGGGGGAATACCCCTCCCCCAACAGAGAAGAGGAAGCATACTTGGAGCAGGTTGTATAGAGTGCTGCTGTAGAATTTGCTTTTATGAGGAACTCCAGACAGACACCTCAAAAAAATAAGGGTGTTTGAGCCCAGTCCATCCAGCCAAGCCAACAATGCCATTTTTTAAAACAAAAAAACAGGGTAAGTACATCACAGCCGTAAATTAACTTTCTTTCTCTTTTTCTTTTCTGCAGTTGTTTGTATCTCTGATCTTACATCACCTCTACATCAGCTTAGGAGCCTCAGTAAGCTAATTTACTTTGTCCTCTTCCACAACAATATTTTAAAATGGTTGAGCAATCCATGTATTTTCTTTCTATTTGGACTTCCCAAATTCTTGTGAGATTCTTTGATCTTGCGAAGCGCTCATCCCCCATTCTTGGTTGTCTTTTGCCAGGACAAAAAAAAAATGGTAATCCATCTCTCCCAAGAGAAAAGAGCATGTGAAAAGGAAGGTATAAAGAACATACACGGTTTGTTCTGTAGTTTTAAAAGAGGCCAAGAGGAGAAGAGAGGCAAAGAGGTTAGCAGCTCCATCTCCTGGGCAGCGGAAGAAACAAGAATGAGAAGTATGGTTACCAACTTCAAGGCAGGGCTTGGAATTCTACTGGAATTACAACTGATTTCCAGACAACGGATATCAGATCTTCTGGGGGAAAATGGCAGGTATACCATAGAATCTAGGAAAATTAGAAGTCATAGAGTGAATATAAGTGAAAGGATTCTCTAGGACTTTTGTTATAGTATACTATAGAGCCATGGTGGCGGACCTTTGGCACTCCAAATGTTATGGACCACAATTCCCATCAGCCCCTGCCAGCATGGCCAATTGGCACTCCAGATGTTATGGACTACAATTCCCATCAGCAGGGGCTGATCTGGACTGCCAAAGGTCCGCCACCACTGCTATAGAGGCTGGAAAAACTGATTGATTATTGTCTATGAAGACACTAAAGGTCAAAAATTGCCATCAACTGTCTTTGCTCATCACCACTTTAAGACATGGCTGGGAAAACATCCTGTACCACACTAGGACCCTACTATGGAAAACCTAGAAATGATGTAGGTAAACCATTTCCACCCCCAACCCTGCAACCTAGCCATTTATTTTTCCTACAACATTAATTTCCTTATACAGCTCCCATGCCTAACACTCCTTACCCTTCAGTTTAATTTCCTCACAAACACCAGCTATATAATTTTTCTAAGCCTAGACAGAAGGGCACATCAAACCCGAGAACCTTTCACTTAGAAGGAAACAAATTCTGGAATATTGTGTGCCCATAAATGGCAAGCACGCACATGTCTACTGAAAAATTGTACCTGTGGCCACAAAATGGGTAATCTGGAAAACTGTTTCTGAACTTAATGGACGTGATATTCATGAACCTGTGATGCCTTGCCTGGCACCTGGTTGAGTTTTTCTTTCTGAATTGAAATACAGATATTGCTGTAGGTCAATTACATGTCTATTACATGCAATGATTCTCTCATTGTTTGCACTTTAGCTTAATTAATTTTGTATATATTGCATTTGATATTACTTGCCTGTGACCCTCATGTGGCAATTTTTGTGAATTCTAACATCTAAACGATACTGACCTCTTGCTTCCTTTAAAATGTTACCATATCTTCCCTTGCTCAGCTGGTTCATTCCTCTGTCTTCTCTCCTTTTCACCCTCACCAGCCCAACCCAATCCAGCAAAACATCCCAGCTCCTCTGGCTCCACCCCCCATTTAAACAGGGAGGAAAGCGATGGCATGGAATTTTATAAATAGTACACTACTGTCATATCAGTAGCTACTCACTACAGTGAGACAGATTGCATCTGCCATTCATCCAGGATCCATGATTACACAATACCATCGGTGCCCACGCATCATTCTGACATTTGGGTGCCAAGCCCTGCAAATGGTAATGGCACTAGAGATATGCTACCTTGCTCTGTATGAGTTTCCAACCCATAACTTAAGGGGGGAGATTTATTAAAAAGAGCAGTTTTACTAATTTATGACATCCTGCTGTGCTACACCATAGGCATACATCTTAGGTCAAGGAACAGTGTCTAATTACTGATGTCCAGACGAATTCTGCTTTTGTGGGGGAAAGTCTTCCATTAAAATGAATGAGAATTACACGTTTCTAAATATAGAGCCAGAGCTCCAATTTTCTAAAAGTTTGCTAAAGTAATGAATATCAGTTCAACTCTTATGATGTTTCTAATCAAGACCAGCACCAATTTTTCAGGTAACTTGTTAATCTGAAACGCCTCACGTTACAATACAATGGAAAGAAGGCTGGATGATGCAACATCAAATATTTGGTTATGAGAATATGCCAAAATACTCCTACATACAAATTCTTATGGAGTGAATGTCTAGGGAGGTTGCTGGAAATGGAACATAAGATCTGGAATCTTTACACTGGGAACTGGTTCCGTTCATCATATATCATTCATCCAGTCTAGCAATATGCAGCTTCAGAACTCAGTGAAAATGTTAGACAAGAATGATTGTTGTTAACATTCAATACTTATTTTTAAATTGTTTTAATAGTTTATGACCTTCATGAAGCCACTGGATATACAGTGATTAGTGAAATACATAGATTTCAGAGACTGTATGGAGCTGTCTGCCTGTATAGGGGAGATCTGGAGTCTGGAGCGGGAGTATTTTATATTTTATAACCAGGGTGTTCGCACAGATGGGATAGGTTAGTTTATTTGAACAGAAAACATGTCATTACTAGACCTGAAACAAAGAAGGTAACCATGAATTATAGTTGCCAACTCCAAGTAGGGAAATTCCTGCTTGGGGGTAACATTTGAGAAGGACTCTCAGCAAGGTATAATGCCATAGAGTTCACTTTCCAAAGCTGCCATTTTCTCCAGAGTAATTGAGCTCTGTAGTCTAGAGATCAACTGTGACTCTGGGAAATCTCCAAACTCCATGTGGCAAATGGCTACCCAACCACAATCAAACCTATAAACAAGAACCTCAATCCAAAGGTTGTTTGGAGAGCAATCGGCAAGAGACTGGCTGCTGCAGGCTACATACACACTACTGATTGAACAGTGTTCTTTCTCCTCCCCCAATCCCCACATAAGACAACCAACTCCACAGTGTAAGTGGTCCCAATCTAACTGGGGTGTGGAGGGAATCCTACACACCATTCCCTTTTGTTCATCCAGCACCCGATCTAATCACAGTTCCACTTTACTAAAGCAGCAGAATGAAAACACACCAGAATGGGATCATGGCAATAACCTTTGCCCCAGGACTGGGCTATAACTGACACACATTCACTGGAACATATTCTTAAGTTCTCTCTCTCTCTCTCTCTCTCTCTCTCTCTCTCTCACACACACACACACACACACACACACACACACACACCTAAAAGGATGCATGTAAGATTTTTTCCACACAATCAGGAACCCAGTTTCTTCAGGATTCTGAAACACCCAGGGAAAGCCCTGCATGTTTCCGCTTGCATCCACACAGTCTCTATTCATATGTTCTAATGAAAACCTGTCACAAAATCCCACTCTGCCCACCTCACATTCATCTTGCCCCATTGGAACATGTGGAAACCTGTCTCCATGTGCAGAAAGTCCTAGCTTGGCCTAGACAGACACAGATACAGATTTAATGGCATAAATTACAAAGGCCGTTTCCGCACGGCCCATTAACGACGGCCTGGGGGCGCTAAAAACGCCGCCCCCAGGCCGCCGTTCGCACAGGCGCCACTGCTGCAACACAGCAGCAGCGACCTGACTGCGCTTCCCTCCCCCCAGGGCGGCCTCAGGCCGCCCTAAACAACAACCCTTTAAAGGGTTGTTGGGGAGGAAGCGTCTTCCCGGCGGCGCGGTGCGAACCTCGCTGCCGGGAAGACGCTGTCTCCCTTCTGCGCCCCACTCACAATGTCCTCGTCGTCGTCTGCTGGGCGTCGCAGCCCCGCCCACACTGTCCTCCGAGGCGGCTCCGTGCGGAGCCGCCTGCCGTCTGTCGGCCTCTGCTTGGCCCGTTCGCATGCTTGCATGCGAACGGGCTTCCGCCCCCACGCCGCCAGAACTCTTGGCGGCGTGGGGGCGAATGGAGGCCCTGCGGAAACGGCCAAAGATTAAAATAAAATACAAACATTAAAAGATAAAGTGCAAAGCAAAATTAAAACTGCTTGTTTATGACAGTGTGTAAAAACCTGGCCGTTCGCTCTAGAGCATCCATGAATTCTTTTTTTTCACAAATAAACAGTCTTCTGCTGGTCTGTCCAGCACTCTAAGCCCATCAATAAGGTTGAGAGAAACTTTGGCTGATTCCGCATGGGCCAAAAACAGCAGTGTGAAAACGGTGCAAAAGAGTTTAAAACAGTGTAAAAGGGTTTATACTGTTTTTACACCATTTTCACACTGCTGTTTTTGGCCCGTGTGGAATCAGCCTTTGTTCTGGCCCTGTTATGAAGGGGACAATAACACAGAACATGATGTACTGATTCTGCAGTTTTCAACGTGCAGATGCAAAAGCGCTCAAGGTGTTTTGGAGCCTCAAAGCACAAGGAAGCACATTGGATCTGGCCAAAGTGATTGCGCGTCAGTGCTCCGGATCGAAAAGAGTGAACAAATATCTAGCCATGCCTAGGGATGCCAAGGGAGAGGAGAGAATAGAACTTTTTTGCATAAGCAATCAGTTCCTGATGTTCTAATTCAAAAAGTCTAGATTTTACAGTGGAGAACATTTCATTGGGAGGGAGCATGGCTATAACATCGGGAGGCAGGCCCAAGGCATGGAGCTTCACTTCTATGTGGTTCCACCATTCCGCAGCATGCAGAAAAGTTAAATCCTGGGCAATGAGGCTCATGTCCACATGCCTGAAGCAAAGCTGAATCCAATGCTTGAACATTATACACCAAGCCCACGTCTCCAAAAGATGTTGTCCAGCTTCTAGGCACAAGGTAGAATAGGGAACAGTGTGTGTCCCTCCAAATATTTTATACAAAAAGGTGGATTGGATCCACTTGATATTTCTATTCCAGGATTGGATCCAAAAAGAAACACCATATAAAAGTTGCGGACAGACTTTTGCATTAAAAGCTTAAGGGTCCACAGGAAGAAACTGGTGGTGACCCTTTCGGTAAAAGAAATGCAAGATAATGTTGGTTGTATTTTTACTGGTGGCAACTATTCTGTTCTTGTGGGAGGACCAGCCTGCTCTGTAGTGGAAACTTAAGCCCAGATATTTAAAGTTCTTCCCCATTCAGTGACCAGTGCTCCAGTGCTTCCCCATTCAGTGACCAGTTAGAAGGGCACCACAAGCTTGCAAACACCATGATTTTTTATTTGGAATAATTGATTTCAAAGTTGTTGTTATTACAGTATTTGGCACAGCTGGTTAATAGATGCTTTAACCCCACTTTGGCTCATGATAACGGAATGGCATCGTCTGCATAAAGCAGAAGAGATATCCTAGAGTTACCAGGATAAGGGCTGTGCATATCATACCCTCTCAAAGAGTGCACTAAGGCAGTTAAAAAAATCAGTGCAAGAACACAGCTCTGCTTGACCCTGTTATTAGATGTGATTTTAGGGGTCAGAGTGCTTTCTGGGTTGCACTTTACTTGGCACGTTGTATTAGAGTGAAATGCAATGATTAAAGAGAGAAGTCTTTTCTCCATACCTAGGCATTCAAGCTTCCTCCACAAAAGGTTTATCAGCAAAAGGTTTATCCACAAAAGGTTTATCAGAGTCAAAAGCAGCTCTGAGGTTGAGAAAAGCTGCATATAGCTTGGACTTATTTGCCCTGGTATACTTAGAAATCAGTCAGGACCAAGCAATCGTCAAGGGTGGATTACCCCTCTGAAAACCAACTTGCTTTGGTCCAAGTATATTATTCTTGGTTACCCAGCAGGACAGTTTATCTAGTAAGTACTTGGCATACAACTTCCCCAGGATAGATAATTAGCTAATTGGATGGTAGTTTGTAGGAAATAAGTAGCCTCCCTTTTTGAAGATTGGCACAATAATTGCCTCTGTACAGAGCGTTGGTACTTCCCCTGTTTTGTTAATGGAAGTAAATACAGAGGCAAGGGTAGGGACACACCAGTCCATAAAGGTCTTAAACAATTCAGGGGGAAGAGAATCAGGACCTGGAGATTTACACCTTTTGAGGTGAGCTATAAGCTCCTTGACCTCTTGGTCAGTAACTAGGGGCCGTTCAGGATACTTTCCTATTTGAGGGGAGCTGTAAAGATTTGGAATACAGGAGGTGTCATTAAAAAGTTCAGAAAAGTATTGTAACCAGGTATGGCTGTGTGTAAGTGCAGGGCTCATGCGGAATGGATGAAAATCTCTGGATGTTAAACTTCAAAATTTTGCGGAGTCATTTTGGGAATAGCTAGGTCTAAACAAAGTTTAAATTTGTCTAAACAAAGTTCTAAATGCTCTTCCAAAAGTTCCACCAAATTCTGAAGGCGTAAGTGTGATATATAGCATCTAAAGACCATCAGCCTGATCATCTATAGTAAAAAAATGGTTAAAAAGTTATATTTTCAGTACCCATCTCCATGTTTTATGAACTCTAAGACATGTTCGTGAAGCAAAAGTCACTAATGTCTGCCCTTTGTCAAAACTAACCTTTTAACCTTGTGAAAAGCAGTAAATAATAGTTACAGATCCTGTCAAAGGTTATTCTGCATAGTGATCACTAGTGATATTAAATAAAGGTATCTCAAAAGAGACTCCAGGAAAAATACTGAAGATGTTGAGAAAAGATTATCATTAAACAATGCACTTATAGCAAATATTTGAAACAGGTTATTTGAAACTTTTCAGCAGATGGAGAATCTTCTTCCATATATGTTGTTGAAAAACAGCTACTAAATAAATGAAAGAATCCATCAGCAAACTTACAGTGGCTAATCTAAAAAAAACTCCAACATTCTGGGCAATAAATTGCTGTCAATTGGAAAGAACACAAAATATTTTTGGTCACCACGTGATGAGTAATATCACTGTGAATAATTCATCACTCACTACACACGGACACAGCAAATTCACACACTACTCCCAAGCATGCATAAGTAATGAGACTTACTTCGAAGTAAACAGGTTTAATTATCAGGGTCTTTTAATAGGTTCATTTTTTGTTTCACAAAATTGCAGGAACCCACAATCTACACACAATGGATGCATGGATTCTTTGGTGACAAAAAGCATTTCCCAGCTTTGCTGAGGGGAAAAAAAATCTTCAAATAGCATGACATTTCCCCCACTGCTTGGATTACCCCACTTCCTATGCATTCTGTGGGAATACAATAATTCAGAGGTCCTCATAGCATTCCCTGTCACCTTTTCTGATGTCCACCAAGTATTTTTAGTTAGCGCGTGGGGCCAGGTAAAGCTTTTGCCCAGCAAAGCTTCTCATTGGAGATATTGGCTGTGTAGATTTTTTTTTAAAAAAATGTTGCTTTGGCAGCAGATGCTACCACACACAAGGATCTGTACTCTGTCACTGAATTTGAGTCGTGCAATCATTCTGTAGCTGACTGCACCTCCTCTGGCAGCCATTTTACACCAGTCATTTCGTTGCTCTGCCCACAAGGCCTTGTCAGAATTCCAGATGTGCCTTTAGGCTCAAAAATGTTGAGGATCCCTGGAATAATATAGTTCTACTATATTGCTAAATATGAAGTCTGGATGGATCACAGCCTGGAAAGCCTCTGAGAACTGCTGCCGTATTGACAACATGAGAAAATAAGAATGGCCTAGCTAGAGGAGACACGTTGTGCTACCTTTTTCCAGAGGATAACCTAGGATTGGTCAGCTTGTATGAATATGTGTCAAATGGCAAAACTTGAATGGTATTTTGCTTCCCCTATGTGGGTATTTATAAGGAAGGATCACATTTTAAAATAAGTCTTCTCTGCTGAAGAGATGCGGGCAAAGCACGTAAAGCACTTGCCTGAGCTAGAATCTGCACTTAAAGACACCTATAGTGTATTGAAACTCCAGGGTACGACATCAGCTGAATCCTTTGTTGTGGTTTCTCAAAATAAAGATATCAAAAATAACCATGCAGATCAGCCCATTTGGCACAAAAGAGTTGGTGCCTCTGACACGTGCACCTAAGATGTAGATCCATTTTATTGTTCTTAACAATGGCCACTCATTGAACTGGTCAAAACTACAAATGATCCCGTGAGATAATCACATGAGGTTTGTAACACACTGAGAGAAGGGTGATATTACCCCACCTTGCAGTTCCTTAAATGGCATGGTAATAGCACAAGAGGGAAGTCAGCATGACATACAACACTGTGTAATGGGATGCAGGAAAGAATTTATTCCTATAGAGCACATTCCAACAGAGGTCAAAGTCTATTAGCTCTTCACAGGAGGATTGTGGTAACAAATGATGGTTTATTCTAAGAAGGAAAAATAAGCCCTGCTCCTTGAATTCCATCTATGCTAACATTCAAATGGATGTTGGAGGTCTGAATTGTTTTATCACATTTGCAAAGCAATATCAATCCATTAGTAATCTACTACTTCTCTGCTTCAGATTTTCAGACTTTGTTCTGACCAACATACATGTTGAGTTTGCTGCAATATTCAGTTACTGTCTCTACCCCTCATTGATTATTGATACACATAGTAAAGTGTATGTGTCTTTTACACATCATACAAAAAGACATGTTGATTCAAAGCACAGTTCCATCAGAACACCTTTTTACACTGTGATTTAAGCACCCATGAACGTTCAATCACTAGTTCCTATAGTTAGAAAAGATGGTGCCAAAAGCCACCCAGTCCTACATTTTAACTTATTCTTTTCCTAAAATCTTTGTTCAAAATTGCATTATATTGCAAATATGAAAATTAGCTGGTTAAAAAAAAATCAGTATTTGCTACAAACGTGGAATATACCACATTCCATGACTAGGACTAGGACTTAACAAACGTCAAGTAAGAAGAAGAAGAGTTTGGATTTATATCCCCCCTTTCTCTCCTGTTAGGAGACTCAAAGGGACTTACAATCTCCTTTCCTTTCCTCCCACACGCAACATACACCCTGTAAGTTAGGAGGGGCTGGGAGAGCTCTGAAGAACTGTGACCAGCTCAAGGTCACCCAGATGGCATGTGCTGGAGTGCACAAGCTAATCTGGTTCACCAGATAAGCCTCCACAGCTCAAGTGGCAGAACGGGGAATCAAAACTGGTTCTCCAGATTAGAGTGCACTTGCTCTTAACCACTACGCCACGCCTTGCAGTCTGTCTTAATCTGTGGCAGTACTGTAGCCAGTGAGGTTAAGCCAAGATATGATTATTGCAAACTGAAAATTGTAATCATTGATCAACCACTAGCTGCTGCAAAGCTAATGAGCAAGACATCTTTTGCAGATGTCTTGATTTTTGTTTAATTCATTATACCCCACCTTTTCCCCCAATGGAGACCCAAAGTTGCTTATATAATTCTCTTCTCCTGCATTTTATCCTCATAACAGCCCTGAGTGGTAGGTTAGGCTGAGACAGTATGACTGCAGGGTTCCATGGTGGGGATTTGAACCCAGGACTCTCAGATACTAACTAGTCCAACACTCTTAACCATTACAACAACTCTGGCTCTCAAATTAGGACTTTTGCATTTCCTCCCTTTAGCAAGTGGCTACAAATTTTTCCTTCTCCCTAAAACCCAGCTTCAAATCAGCACAAAGCAAATATTGTGAGACAAACATCTTGTCTATCTGCTTTTATTGTCAGTTGAGGGACACACAGTGCAGGTATGTGGGACCTCAATATATAAAAAGCTGGAGGAGGGGAAGATAGTATCCTCATTGATCTCAGCACTGATAGCTAACAGAAAGACTGGCAGCTTAGTTCCTGGCCCTGTTACATACTAGAGCAGGTGTGGGTAGGAACGAACTTAAACCTCCCTGAGATACCACTATCAGTCACTACATCAGATTTCTCTTTCTATCCACTCCCACGTGGAGACAAGTTCATCGGTTCTCAGTATTAACACAAATGTTTATTACATTTAGAAAGCATGACCCCCTCTTTCTCTTCTATGAGCTATTTACAGTCTGCTTCCAAGCAAATTTATTTGGAAGCAGGTGCCACCAAGTTCATTGGGGTTTCCTAGAAAATCAAGTTTGGATTGCAGTATTAGGCACAGGTATGTAACCACACAGGACAATACAAATCTTTAAATCCCAAAAAACTGAAGGGGTTATGATCACTGAAAGTCTATTAATTAAAAAATGTCACTGACATAGGTCAATGAGATCCTTTTGGCGTGTTGTTTATTTCCTACTTTGCAGCTAGTTCAACTAAAGTCTACCACCTCTTGCTTCAAGAGCTAGAAAGCCTTCTTAAAAGAGAAGTGCGCTTTGTCATTTGCTATAGAGTTGCTAAGAAGTAATGTTACCATTTGGGTGCATCGTTTTATCCCAATGTTTCAGGGTTCTAAAAAGAAAAAGAAAAATATATTTTCAACAAAGATTATTTCTTTTTTAAAAATCAGGTTTTTCTTTAGACTCGAAAGTTTATATTTACCCTCGAGGGAAGAGGAAGATTTTTCAGTTGGAAACTGAAGTTGACTTTATTGTAACAGTCTGCTAGGAAGATGACATCTGATTCTTTAAACAAAGAAAACAGGAGTCCCAAATATATGTCAAGTGTTTGAATTAATGAGCCTACAAGATTCCCTGGAAATCTTATGGACCTTTGGGGAAAGGAGATGATTAAGAGGAATAGTCAGTACTATGCGTTCTCATTTATTATGGCATGAATACGTGATACTTTGCAAGCTGGGATATGTGATGCTCAGCACACTGCAGAAATGGGTTCCTAGAGGCATTCCGTCTTCTAGAATTATTTTTTTTCAATTGGCAGGAGGGCAGCCAAGCAGGTGTTTTTTGTTTGCTGTAACTAGAGTTGATATTAACACAGGCTTTGGTGCGGAGTGCACCACTCTTAAATTATATAGTGACTTTATCGTGTTAAAACACGTTTGTTTTTACCCCATTGTCATGGATGATCTCAGCAAGGCAATGTTCAGAGAATATAATGGTTTAGTCAGTTGCAGAGTTAGCAAGGACAACACAAAACAATGTACTAATACAATGTTCTATCTTATATTGAGCCTCTTATAAATAACACCCTTTACAATTTTTGACAAAGGAATAACAGTTTGGTTTTAATAACTCTATGCCAGTGATTGGAATCTGAAAGGCTCTTTCCCAAACAGTTGAACTCAGAGGGCATAAACCTTAGATGCCCCACGGAACAGTCTATTGTATAATTTTTTTTATTGATTTGAGGTGTCCCTGAGAAGTTTTAAACAAACACATTTTCAGGGGAATCAACAGAATGACACAAATGGGGGAAAAATACTGAAGGGGATCTAACCATACATTAAAAGAATGAAATAAATTGGAAAAGGACAATTTCTTGTTATGAATTTATCTATATATTATGTATGCATGGACAAGAAATGCTCCAGCATTTAAACTGTGTTGTACATCATAGAAGCCAAAACAGTTTCCACAAGGGGTTATTTGCCTTGGGTTCATATAACAATATTCTGCTACTTATTTTAAAAAACTGAAAAAGCTCTGGTGGCCCAGGGTGGTTGTGGTAGGAAAATGTCTATTGCCAGTGGACCAGAACAGGGAGCTCCGGGAAAACCTATCACATGGAAGCCTAGTGCATCAGCACTAGCAACCAGGATGCTACATAAGCCAGTCGCCATGTGGAAAATAACTTGGACTCCCCCCCCCCCCGGCAAATAAGGATAGTAATTTTCAAATTGCATGGAGTAATCTAGAAAGCCTCTTACTTCTCAAAGAATGATAAATTGGGAGAGAAACACAATAAATAAGGGCCTCACTACATATTACAAAGTTTGTGAGTTTGCTGGAAAGACTTTTCAGCAAACATGTATTGTGACACAGAGTTACCAACTCTCGGTTGGCAATTGTTGGAGATATGGGTGTGGAGGCTGGAGAGGGTGAGGTTTGGGGAGAGCAGGGAAATCAGCAGTGCATAATGCCATAGAGTCTACCCTCAAAAGCTGCTCCAGGGGAACTTGATCTCTGTAGTGTGAATGTCGGGCATTATTCTGGGAGAGCTCCAGGCCCCACCTTGAGGTTAGCAAGCCTGATCTGATTTGAAAGTCCTCATAGAAAATCCAGAGGCTGCAGCCGAAGAACACCTTCCTGGGTTGACACCCCACTGAATAAAAGTGGACTTCATTCTGAGTGGACCTGCTTAAAATTGCTCCCTGAGGATATTGTAATTTGTAGTAAGTGCGAAGCTAAAATGTTCGGCCCACTACTTGGAAGTATGATACAGCTGCCAGCACAGCACAGGCCACCCTCAGGTTTCTGGGGTTGGGGATATTCAAATATGTTTGATTTGATGCATGTCACCACTTCTGGCATGAAAACAGAAGTAACATCATTGTGTTGGAGCAACTCTCTATGATTCCACCAAAACTCTATGATAAAACTATAGAGTTGGAGGTATCTGAGAGCATCACCCTGATACAATGTCATTTTGCACCAGGAGTGATGTTGCACATCAAAGCAACACATATCTTCCCTCTTGTTTCTTCCACTTACCTACTGAGTGGCGATGGAAGAACAAGGCGATGGAAGAACAAGGCTGCCAGGGGGCCGGGCGGGGCAGGGCCGGGCGGGATCTATCTGAAGAAGGAGACCTGACCACCCTAAAGTATGATCTGTTGAACACAATGGGTCTTCCTTCTAAATATTCTGCACAAACAGAAGAAAAATACTGAGCACAATTCTCCTCTTAGTTATGCTCTGTGGATATTTTCACCCAAATTGTAGAATGAAAAGCTCACCATAGGCTCATTCTGCGCTGCATATTTATAACGAGTTGCAATTATTATAAATGAATTTGTTTTCCCTTAAATGGAAAATGAATTCATTATAATTATTGCAACTTGATATATATATGCTGTGCGGAATGAGCCATAGTTAGACACATCTGAACATATTCTGATCGAAAGAATCATGTTAAGGCTGCAGCCCTCTGAACACTTTCCCATGGGGATTTATTTCCGAATAAAAGATGATTCACTGTATAACATCCTTACAGACTATAGAGTACATTTAATTTCTCATGTGACCATTGACCACTTTGAATGTCTGCACTCAGACTACACACTTCTAGCAAAAGAAGTAATTTACTTTCAGCACTGAGAATAATTTACATATGTACAATTTATCAACACTAGCAAATAGCAGAAGTGCCATCATATTTTATCAGTAGTTCAAGCTTTGTGGTAAATGTGGGTCATCTCAGACATCTGGTAGGTCACAGCAGAGAACAAGACAGACCACTAACTTTATCCACTTGGGTTCTTTTTATGAGTCTGTGTTACATTCATACGTTTCAGACACACTGAATTAATCCCGTTCTGCTTATCTTTTATCACTTACCATTAAATATTACCATTATTTATTGACATGGGAAAAATCAATGTGCAGCACCAGACCTGAGTGGAGGGGGCATCTGACCTGCTCAAGCCTTGTACAGTGAGAGAGAGGAGACAGCACCCAACCCGCTAGCTGGACAGGATATGCTGCCTGCCTCTCCTTTGGGGTTGGAGAAGTGGAGATCTTTTCCAGGATTATTTTCCCTCACAGCTTACCCTGGCAAAGAATAGACAAAATGCCTTGCAACCATAACATAATTTTGAAAGAAATTTCACGTATGTAAATAAGAAAATAAAGCATATAAAGTGTCTTGAACATGTAAACGCACTATATGAATGTTTAAGCACTATTGCTGAAATTCCTTCAGAATCTTCTAGTCTACAAGATGTTCAGCTACAACAAACCATTTGTCCAAATAAAGTTAGTCATACTTTTGTCTCATTAGTTTCAATGATATTTCAGCAAGGGTTATTTTCTTTGCATGGGGTCGCTGATTTTTATAAGATGTGGACATTGTGCGCAAATCGTGGGATCGCAACATATTTAGCATGTTAACAGCAAACCAGAAGTGTACATTTTACAGTTAGGATGACACCATAGTGAAGCTAGTACAACAGGCTTGTGTTAGGGATTATTTTTTTAAATAGCTGACTCTCTCTAGCATTTCACACAGTAAAAAAGGTAGAGGTAGCCCCCCTGTGCAAACACTGGATTGTTATTGATCCATGGCCCATGGGGTGGAATCACATCATGACATCTACTAGGCAGACTAAGGTTACGGGGTGGTTTGGCATTGCCTTCCCCAGTCATCTACACCTTACCCCCAGCAAGCTGGACACTCATTTTACCAACCTCAGAAGGATGGAAGGCTGAGTCAACCCTGAGCTGGATCACAAGCTGCTTTTGAAACTGCAGTCAGTTTCAAGGAAAAGTTGCCCTGCAGAATGTTTGAGAACAAGAAGTCTGAAACCCCTTTCAGTTCCCAAGACGAGTTTTGCTGTTCTTTGGACTCTGGCCCAATATGAACGATCCGTGCTTCAGATTAAATATACTGATATGAATCTTCAGTGGAATTAGGCCAATGGGATTCCAAACAAGCGGTGACAGCAGTTGCAACAGACTTTGTTTCTTCCATTCTATAAACACCTTTGTGGGGCATGATTCAGGTAAATCACACACACAACTCTTCCACTGAAATCCATTGAATTTAAATTTGCTTCTTTAATCTGGAGTGTACCCAGTGTTTAAAATACAGCTATGCAAAGTTCAATAAGCACCTTTTGATGTAGACAAGGGCTTGAAATTGACAGCTAGTTTTTAGCCTCAGAACACTTGGTCTTAATCAAGACCCAACCAGATAACAAGCAGAAGATCGGCAATCAGAATAACACAGTGTCAGGGCAGCAGAGGGGTTGGGGGAATTTCACCTCAACACAACCATGTGAAACTGTTAATTTGATTCAACAAGTGACACTGTCCTTCCATGCTCTATTTCCAATCTAAATTGTAGCCTCATTCGCCTCCCCCCCCGCCCCGCCCCCCGCTGCCACTAAGCTTCCAGGAGTCTAAAAAGAGGAATTTGGCTCAGGGAAACACTGTGGAAAGAAACACTCCCTTTCTCAATGCCATTTACCTGAACAAATTAGTATACTCTTTAAATTACTTCAGGAATACATAGGACTTTTCTACACACTTGACTTACTCCTGGTTTTCTTGGCAGTCACTGAGCAAGCATTGCAGCATTGTCACTCTGCAAGTTTACACGTGGTTCTTCTGCACATCTCCTCTTCCTCCGCAGATGTGGAGTCAGTTTATGTTCTTCCACACATGCCTTCAGTAATGAGGATTTTGAAGGGATGGTGCTATCACCATTGGCAGTGTCATTGGTAGCATCAAGATACCCCTCCTTATTTCAATAACACTAAAACACTGATATATCACTAGGGTTGTAAAATAGACTTAGATGGTTCTCTGAATTTTGAGCTTTCATTAAAAAAAAAAAACCTCTATCTCCTTACCTCATGGTGATATGCCTTTGCCCCTATATATCTGTGAAGGAAAGGGACAGAGACTTGCTTTAAAAAAAAAACAACCATTGGGAATTCAGAAAACCTGCCAAGCCTATTGTTACAACATTACAGAACTATATTTAGTATCATTCTAAAACAAAGAAAATGAAACCACTCATTGTTAGGGTGGAGAAGGAGGAGGTGGAATAGTTTGATCACAACAATCCAATCACTGAAAAATGGGCTGAAGGTGGGTGGGACAAGACAAAGAAAACTGAACAATACATTATGCACGAGGAAAAAGGTGACTCAAAAAGCTTCCAGTAAAACATCAAGGTAAAAGTGGTCTCAAAAGAACTGAAGAAACTCCAGGGAAAAACCAAACTATGAAAAATTGAAAACGAATGGCATAAAAAGGTATGCAGAAATCAGGGGATAAACTGAAGAACTATGGGGCCAGAACCAACAACAACAACAAATCATGTGGAAAAGCCCCAAGTTCCTGTACAGTTTGACAGGGTGAATTTTTCCCACCAAGGAAGTGACTTCCGACAGGATTTTCCCAAGTAATGATGTTTAAGATCAGAATATTAAATGGTAGAGTACTAAATGGTAGATCCTTAATGGTGCCTTTACCCTCAGCTCCCAGTTATTAGTGGCCAACAACTAGGACTAAATGGAAGCAGTAGGTGCTCAGGACTGTAAGAAAATGGTGGAATTCAAACTGTAATAGCTGCATAAGGAAAAAAGTGAGTTCAAAAGAAATGTTTTGGGTAACCACTGATATTTTTAAGGATATGAGGGCAAAAAAAATAGAAGCCATCGTCCGTCAGTAGTGCACCTGTGATGTCTGAAGAATCTAGACATTGGTAGAGAGTAGAAGGCCAGATGATAGAGGAATGTGGACTTCGGCCTACCTGATTTTAAAAAAACTGTCACTAATTCTGAACTCTCAGCTCAGCATTTCTGTAACACTGAGCTGGCATGGCTCTGCAAGGACAAGGCTGTAATTTATTGTTTTTGTATAGGTTGTCCAAAAAGCCTTTAAATTATTCAAAAAACATAGAAATTAGGCATTTGGACATGCAGTTACAAAGAATATGTCTAAATGAGACAAACATCACTGCATATTACCAACAAAAAAGGAGTTTATTTCCATGTGGCTGCATCAGAAAATGGTTTGTCTGATAGGCCAAAATTGGCATACAAATACAATAAATAAATAGGATAAACAAATAAATATAAAAGAACTATTTGTCTTCCATAGTCTGATATTAAAGACAGGCTGTACAGTAAATATTTGAAGTAACGAGAGTTGAGTAATCAGGGATCTGAGCAATACTGCTGTAGTTTCTGAAGCTGTTTCCCGCTTGCTTCACATATGCAAGATCACGTGTAGTCTGCAGATTGTAGACTTGTTGCAACCCTATGATTCTCTATTCATAATAATTATCATAAATTGAAATGCTTATTTCAGCCATCGGCACATAGTGGCTGGGGAAAAGAAAACAGGACTGAAGCCAGTATGGGCCAATGAATGCTGCTTCACTCTACTTGAAGCACTGGTCTGCGCTGTCTTTAAAAAAAAGAAAATTGTGACATTGAAGTTTTAATTTTAAAAACTAGGGCTTTTATTTAGAATGGATGAACCTCTCATTTTAAGAACTTCCCTTTGGTTGCTATGCCTGTGAACCTTGCAAAATGCTAAGGATCTAAAGAATAACGTGAGACAGGGATTGATAGTTTCTTCAGACTGAGGCATGGACCACTCCTATTCATTACATTATTGCTCTGTACCCTAATGCAAACTGACTAGGTCATTATGGCCTCACCCGGACATATTGCCAACTACCATCTGAAGAAGGTGGGCTACATATTTGGGGGAAACAATCCCTCACTTTGGCGGGAAACAGCGGCGGAGTTACAATGGGACACGGAGGACAAACGCTCCATGCAGGGTGGAGAATCGCTCCCCCACCCCTCTCCACCCCTCTTCTCAGGCCACCTCAGGCTACCTGCAGCAGTCCCCATGGACCACAGCAGGCTGCTTTTTTCACTTTAAAAAGGTAGGTAAGAGGTATTTGGGGGGCGGAGGCGTGGGGGAGCGCCATTTCACCCTGGTCGCCATTCTCCCTTCCTACAGCACTGGTGGTGAACATCTGATTCTTAAGTGACGAATCAGCCAGTTCAGCAAACAGAGTCATGGTGACTGGTTGCATGATAAGGGAACAGAACCAGTCTTTGCCCCACCCTATATTCATTTGACCTCTGAACAGAGTCTTTGTGCACAAGCCACATTTGTGTAGGTTCTGAACATGTGATCTGTACACTGTTTCCCAGCCATCAGTAGCTCTGTTACAGTGAACTCATGTACCTGCATCCATCCAGTCATTAGGAAGAGTCAACACACATTCATTTTGCACTTGAAAAACCAAAGACCAGTACCTGAATAAATGTGGAGTTGGTATGGTATCAATTGCACAGCATTGTTTGGATTTAAATTATTTACATTGCTTATTGTACTATTTATTATTTGTACATTTTAGTACTACACATTGATTGTATATGTTATATGTTGACTACCTGTAAGCTGCCCTGAGCCCAAACTTTAGCTAGTGTAGGGTGGGATATAAATCCAATAAAAGTAATGCAAAGTAAAGTAACATGAGAATTACTCCTGCACATATTTTAAAAATCAAGTATACATGGACAGTATACATGTTACAATAATGTGTAAATAGAGCTACTTAACATCAGTACACAGACTCATGCAGTTAGAACCTATACAGTGACAGTCTACACTGGCTTACAATTTCAAATATTATTACAAATATGTGAGGATTATCATTTTTACAAGTCATCTCAAATATGTTATCCAAACATGGCTAACTATGTTACCTAAGAACTCTCGGAAACCAGTTCAGGGTGACTTTCTAGCTAAATTATCCCATTTCTCTTCTATCGGTCCAGAGAAACACATTTTCTTGGGAGGAACCTAAATTTCTGTATTTCAGGGCCACCTTGTATACAGTCTAGTTAACTACTATTGGTGTGCCGCAGAGATTGCTAATAGTCAGAGGACTTCTGGATTTTTAATATTAAATCAGCAGATCCTGTACTGCAGCTCCTTGTCTTGTGGCATAGTGTGGCGGTGTGGCTAGAGAAATGCAAATCCATGTAGGTGCACAGTGGGAAGTGAACAATCTTTCGATTCTGCCCCTAAATTAAAGTGACGGCAGATCCTGATACACAGAAACACTAAAGTTCTACGAAAATTAAAACAAACACTGATTAGTGTAAGTACAAAAAATGTTTATTTGAAACGACTTTGCAGGATTAACTTCTTGGAATTTCAAAGCATGAGAGAGAAACAAGAATTAAACCATCACATCTCATAAGGTCAGGAAATCATAGTCAGCTTTAAATATTTTACTTTGAAACTCCTCAAAAGACACCACAAAAATGCTTAGAAAATCTCATGCTGTTAATAATATACTATCTTAGAATGTACAGAAGGGACACTGCTTTGGACAATACCATATGTGCATATGTTCTATTGAAGTTACCTTGGGCAGACCAAAAATTTCACTCATTAAAACTGGAATTCCAATTTTTAATTAAGAGAAAGAACTTTACTGGAAGTATAAGATATGCTGTTGTTGGAAAAGTGGTGGATGCCTCAAGCTTGAACATATCTCAGCAACAGATGTTAAATCATAAAAATTCAATACAGTGTTAGCATCCATTATTCCCCATTAAGCAGTCGTTGTTATTACGGAATATAGATAAGAGGCATAACAATTTAAGTTTGGAGATTTACTCAGTCTTTAAAAACCATTAAATGGGTAAATATGGAATGCAAAAATATTACACAGATGCATCCACATCCTATTGTCACCTTTATTTTTAGCTGGGTATGTTTCCTTACAGTCATTACTTAAGATTCTGTTTTGTAATGTGCCTTACCAATTGGTTTATTGGAAAACATAGTTTTGCAGATGTATTTACTATTTCTTTTAAAGATTGAAAGTAATTAAAACAAACCAAAATATTGCCTCTAAAGTTCTAAAAATTGATTAGTGCAGTGCTATGTGGAGTTACTCTAGTATAAGACCATT
This sequence comes from Sphaerodactylus townsendi, assembly GCF_021028975.2. NCBI lineage: Eukaryota > Metazoa > Chordata > Lepidosauria > Squamata > Sphaerodactylidae > Sphaerodactylus > Sphaerodactylus townsendi. The sequence goes on from NC_059435.1 coordinate 39,594,609, forward strand.
GAAATGGATGGTCTTCAAGAGGAGTAACCTGGCAAGGATTACACTGTGAGAAACCCAGATATGTAAACAAGGCTTTAAAGTGCAATCCTAAACAGTGTTATAGTAGACCATTGTAACATGAAGGAGATCCATTCCTGGGATCATCACAAATGGAAAAACTGCAAATATGGGAAAGCAAAGAAACTGCAAATAGGGGAAAGCTCTCTCCCAGTAGTGTAGCAGCCAAATTTCTTGCAAAATAAAATGGAAGCAAAAGTAGACTAGAGGTCATAGCTTGTCATTAGGCTGCACACTATGAAATCACAAGTGAAATCACAAGTCACAAATTCACAAATGGGGAGGATCCAGTGAACACTCTTCTGAGTCAATTATTGTCTCAGGGTTTTGAATTATATTGTGAATGGCTAGTGTCATCACTGTTTAAAGCAGTAATTCTAAATCTCTTCAACTAGAAATAAATAACATTTCAATCAACTATTTCCAAGGAACACTGAAGTGCAAGGATATAAGCAAGAAAAGTTATAGATGTGTGCTCAGCATTGACTGGTGAGTAGTAAAGCGTACATACCTAAAGTTACGGTTTTTAATATCACATCTGCATTATTATTATCATCTGCTTCTCACAAAATGGAGTCAAAATAAGTTAATATTGCATTTTCCTTGGAATATTTATTCCCCACTTTTCTCCCAAATAAACCCGATAATAGAAGAATAGAAGAAGCATAATAGAAGAAAAAACACAATGAAAAAAGCAAGCAGTAAAACAAAAGATACTGGAAGGAAAAAATACTTGTTATTTATTTTTAAGATGGTGTGTTGTGTGGTTTCAGGGCTGTATGGCCGTATTCTAGTAGCATTTTCTCCTCACGTTTCACCTGCATCTGTGGCTGGCTTCTTCAGAGGAATCTTCAGAAGCCACAGATGCAGGTGAAACATCAGGAGAAAATGCTACTAGAACATGGCCATACAGCCCGGAAACCACACAACACCTAGTGATTCTGGCTGTGAAAGCCTTTGACAATACATTATTTTAAAGATGTTTGCCCTGTTTCCTGGGTTAGCTCTTGAAGCAATAATGTGGTATACCATACAACAGCCAAGAACTGCAGTCTTCAGAAAATAAAATTCTGCAATGTTCTGCATCAAGTAGACCACAGTTACTGATTTCAGTGTAATTTAAGTAGTCTAATTTTGTGTGGGAGTGCAATCCAGGACAGCTCTTCATACACTAATTCTGGCATGAGAACCATACACTGAAATCTACAGGTGGAGGACTTCAGTTTAAATATGAAATAGGAAAATAATCTACGATTGGAGCTAAACTAGCAAGTGTGTGAATAGCAATAGATTTCAATGCTTTCACAAAAATTAATTCACTTATTGATGGGTTTTTAAAGAAGTCTAGTGAGAAAGACAGTGAATATCCAAAAACGCAAGCCAGTAAATCATTCAGCTAACGGATACAGATGGCAGAATAGGCAGCGGGGCTTGTTTGTTTGGTTTGGGGTTTTTTGGAAAACCACCCCCTTTGTTGTAATATAGTTTTAGGTAATATAGTTTTAGACAATAAATATGAAAACCAAATTCTACATTGTTTCACTGAAAATAATTGTTGACTTACTTCATTACATGATTTATCAGTCAAATATGAAACATTCTGGCAAAAAAAAACCTTGGGCGGAACTTAAACCTTGTTAAGTATAACTCAGAACAAATTTGCTCTTTCATCAGGAAGGCACTTCACGAATGTCACGTAAAACTAGACTAGGATTTACCGTAAAGAATGATCACACCAAAAAGAGTTTGGTAGCTGCCAAGGCCTTTGCAAAACCCTGCTAATTATTAATTAGAAAAACCACACATTCACTGGTTAAATGTACATTTTAAGGAAAGAAAGTATAGTCCAGCTACACAGAATGTGGCAATAATAAATATTAGGAGGCTTCTTAATCTTAGTCCCTTTCATATTACATTGACTCAGTGTTGAACGGTTAGACTTGAAGTACTGTTTTGTCTTTACCTGAAGCAAGCTGTAAAATTAAGACTTGCAAAGGAGTAGCTCTCAAGCATTTTAAGTGAGTTTACAGCTTACTGCCTTCCAAGCAAAGGCAATTTCATGAACTACACAGAGGTGATGGCATGGCAGCCACTGAACATACACGAGAGAGCTGTAGCCAATCCTGACTCCAAGTACATATTTTGGAAGTGTGCTCTGAAACCACTGAAAGCAAAACAGGCCTGCTGTGAACAAGTGCTGAGAGCTCTTTTGAACATGATAAAATTTCTAGGCTGGAAAAAAACACAGAATTCACAGATGCACTGATGGTGACATTTATATTCATCTGTGTTTCATAGCATAAAATGCATGGGGGACTGAGCATTGTACATGGGCTGAATGCCATTTCCATGGGGAAAGTTTGTAAAGCCAACCTAAGGGCCAATGTGATTAAAGACTGTTTTTAAAAAGTATGACCTACCTACAGGTAGTTTCAAGTGTCCAGAGACTCCAAAGATCCCTAATGATACCCTCAAAATGCCTGTGCCACAAACGTATGCAGCATTTTCTCAAGTGTCATGCAGCGTAATCATACACAGAATTATTTCATTCTAGGTCTATTGACGACAGTGACCTTAGAAGAGTGTCACTCTGCTTAGGATCTCTTGGTTCAGTAAAGTTTGGGAAGCCCACTTTACCTAATTCTTTCTGTTTTTTTATTTACACTTATTTTCATTCTCTGCCCCCAATTTCCATTCTAAGTAAGGGAGACCAGCTCTTGCTCTATTGATACAGTCTGCTGTGTCAATAATTACTTTCAGTTTACAGATTATATATATGTTATATATATATATAACAAATATGATTTCCAATATACCACTATTATAATTCCTCATTTCTATCATCTATATTCATATTCAATTCCTAAATTACAAAGATTCCTACAGTACTTTTCTGTTGTTCTTCCAAACTTATTCTACAAACAAAAATCCAGGCAGGCACCTTGGGGACCTTCTGATGAACAAAGCTCAACCTCAATATTTTAAACTAAGCGTTAATCATTTTCTTTTATATGGCTAACAATTTCCATTATTTGCAACACCTGCCACTGACTTGCTGACCCTTTTCATGCCAGTGAATGGAATCAAGGAACTGACGTGCAAGTTTACAAACAGAAATGTGTTTCCAAAACAATAGGCACTTTACGACGTATCGGTTTTCTATCATCCATGTATGTAAAATACATAAAGAGATAACAATAGACATTAAAAACAAAAGCCTTACCATGATCAAGGACATCTGAATCAACCTGCCTTTCCTTTAAGCACACCATCCCCCTCCTTTTTCCAACAGTAAAAGCCATGCAACTAATATTTTTGATTCTATGTTTTTAATTCAGCCTGCCCTTCTTGATAAATCAATTGAGAAACAGATCTAACGTTATAACTATTTTAAAACAAGCACTGTAGCTGTGGAACTTGCCACCCACCATCCTTCCCTCCCCCACCCCAATTTATTTTAGTGGTGAGACTAATTTTTCCAGTAGCCTTTAATTAGTTTGATTAAGTGACTAGGAAAATGTGACTTCAAATGTATTGAATAGTCTGGCCTCAAATCCAGGACAGAGTCAACTTTGTGGCAAGTGCTGAAGGACATACAGCAAGCTGCTACAGGTTGTGCTCATTCACCACCTAGCACTCCCCGCCTCTAGGACAGGAGTGCGCCGTCTAGTTCACTGGCAGCGGGCTTACTGTGCTACCCGCCAAGGGGACACCTTCGGCCCCTTGGACTTTTAACACTTGGCAACTGCTGGGTTTCTTTCAAGCTCTCAATTGTTTCCTTAAATGAAAAAGAAATGATCACTACTGGGATAATCTGCATCCCGTGGATATGGGAAAATCTAGGCTATAATAGCCCAGCGAATTTCTACACCCAACTTTGATTTACAAGATAAAAGCAACTTTTAAATTAAAGCCCCTTTCTGTGAGCAGAGCTTATTATTCCAAAGAGAGGAACAATTTTCCTAGAAAGTTGTCTCTGTGTGCCTGCCTATTATCTTAGATTTCCCCCTTCCACTAATGAGCATTTATCTAAAAGAGCCTCCTAATCCTCTGATGCCTGCTTCTGGTCAAAGGTAACAGTTTGAATAAAACCACTAATCATTTATCGTTGATCATTAATCACACTTTTCTCTGAGGGTTTTTTGGGTTTTTTGCAACCTGCAGGGGATCAGAAGTCCCAATTCCACCCGCAAACCCCTGCTGTTGAAAGTCCTGGTCGGTGATCCCATTAAAGTCCAGTCGCCCAAGGCCTGTTTGTACAACTTCGGCCGCCAGTCCCTTCGCTCGTTCCGGTTGCTGGCCCTAGAATCGTTGAGCCGTCCAGCCGGAGCTCTTGGGCGCGCGCCGGTTTCTGACAAGGGGAAAGTTTTCCAGGGAGTTGGTGGCCCCGCCGCCCTGGGGAGTTCCACCTCGATCGCAAGTTCTCTTGTGCACGTGTGGATCAAGTGACTTCTAGCCGCAAGGAGCCAGTGGGCAAGAGACTAACCGAGGTAGATCTGCTTCTGCGATAGTCCTTGGGGGTCTCCCATCGGGCTCCTAACCTGGGCCGACCCTGCTTAGCTTCCGAGGGGCTCAAGTTAGCCTGGGCCCAAGTTCGACTACTGGCAACTGGGCTGGGGGGATCCTGGGCTGAAGATGCGGAATGCCCCGGGCCTGTGGCAACCCCCCCTCCTCCCGGCGCTAGCGCGTTCGAGTCCTGAGGGCGAAACCTCTCCGGGACACCCAGAAAAGCAGCTCTCTCGCCCGATCCTTTTTTTTCTCCAAACTATGCCCGGTAGGAAGCCCAAGACGGGACCGAAACGTTTCGGTCCGCGGAGGCGGCATGGGAATTTCCAGGGTCCCGCCAGCCACTTACCTACCGCCCCCTGCAAGCCCCTCCGTTTCTCTGCTGCGTATTCAAAGAAGCGCGCGTCCAGCATGCTGGCGGCCCAAGCTTCTCCCGGGCAGGGATTTGCCTGAAACGTTGGTGGATCGGGAAGGCTCAAACTTGGCCAGGGAGCGGGGGGGGGGGGGGGGGATGGGGCGGGGGGATCGCTAATGTGACTATCCTGCCAGTGGGGCTAAAGAGAAGCGGGGGTGGAGGGAGAGGTAGGTCGGACACCAGGTCACCGTCACGGTGCCCCAGACACCCCCGGCAGCTCCCCAACTCTCGGCACTTCCATGAGACACTTACTCGCCTGCAGCATGACGTAATGGCCCGGGATCCGACTCGCCGAGATCTGTCAGATCGGGCGGGGGCGACTCGGAGTGTGGAGGGGGGAGAGAGACGCACAACATAGCGATGCAACCACCTAACAACCAAATATACACAGCCGCAGACTCCAGAGCTTTTAAAACAACAGGGGACCATCTGAGGGCTGGAGGTGGAATTTGGGGGGGGGGGGGGGGGAGAGGCTCCGTTGCGGGCCGAGTTTGCCCGACTAAAGCTGCGCGCCAGAAGAAACTTCGATCTCCGCCGGCCCGGGAAGTCCCAAAGCTGGAGCTCCCCGGAGGCAGCCCGAGAGCCGAGGGACAGCGATGTCACTCGGGCAGCCGGGGAGATGGGAAGCCGCGCTAGGCAGGGAGAACAGCCTCAGCTGGAGGTCTCGATCCGACCCCTCTTCGCCGCCGCCAAAGGCGCCCACCTGGAACTTAGCCACGCGCTTTCTTGCAGAGACGGCAGCGGGGGAGGGGGGGTCCCCTGGGAACTCTCTCTCTCTCTCTTTCTCTCTCTCTCTCTGCCCCGCACCACTCCGTCGAGACTCGCTTTCAGATGCAAGCCTTGGGAGAGAGAGTCTCTGAGCGTACACAGAGAGCCCTGCTCTCAACAACCGAGTGAGCCCCAGGAGCAGGCGTTAGTAGGCAGGGCTCACTCTTGGGGGCACTGGAACCACGGGGACCCGCGCGGCGTCCTGACAGCCTGCCTTGTCACTTTCGCTACCTGTTTTGGACAAGGCGCCCGCCTCGGGCAAACTTTCTCTCGCTCAGGTTGGGCAGGAAAGGGGTCGCCGAGGTGCCCTAGTCGCTTCCAGTGCACCCCCTTCGGTCCTCCAGAACTCTCCCCAGCCCAGAAGTTTGCTTTCTTTCCCCCCTCCCCGTTCACAGGCGCGACCATCTGTTGTCACCGCGCGCGGGCCGGCGGGATCAAGGCACGCACCCCGACACATCCCAGCGACACCTTCCCGGTCCGCTCCGCCGAGCCGCACACTTGTAGCCCCAGCGGCCGCTTCCCACCCCCCGCAGGCGCAATTTGCAAGGATCGGGGGAGAATCCCGAGCGGAGCAACCGCGGCACACAACAGGCTCCCCTTCTTCCCACTCTGGGTTTTCTTTTGCTCTCCTCCAGTCTCTGTTGTGTTGACTTCACACGCGCCTTAAGCAACGAACGGGAGGGAGGGGAGAAAGCGACACCAGCGGGGCCCGGCTGCAAACAAAAACTTTTCCGCGGCTGGCTGCAAAGTTGAAATTCGCAAAAAGGCGATTCCGTCTTTTTAGAGACTTACCCGACAAGTGCAAGAAGGGAAGGGACCAGCAGCCCGGCTGAAGGAACCACGTTGGACTGCGAGAAGGTTACAATACGTGCTATTTAGAGAAGCATTACATCACCCTCCGTGACGTCACGTGGGATTCCTGAACTTCTAAATCATTGCGGTCCCTGCTCGAGCCAGAGAGCCGAGCGGGGGTCCGGGCCGGGAGGGGCGTGTCATGGGCGGGTCCCGCCCTGGCCCCGCCCCCGCCAGCCTCTCCGCCAACCAGAGAGCAGTGCTAGCACAAGCAACAGCTTGCCGCGCCGGGGATGACAGGGCGCTGCGCGGAGTCCGGTGAGTCAGCCTGGAAAAATAGCTCCGGGTCTGGAGAATCGCGGGAAGGAAGCTGCGAAGGGACCATTACCCACCCCTTGGGGACTGGAACCGGGCGGGCAGGGAGGCTGCGGGAGGGGACAGTGGTGTGCTTCCCAACAACTGCCGCAGATTCACAACCCGTTTGAGGTCCCCAGGGCTTTAACTGAGCCAGGACTCCTGACAAGGAATGAGCTTCATGGGGGGGGGGGGGGCTTGCCTCTCTGACCATGCACAAAGTACGTTTCCCACCACTCGTGATGAAGCACAAGGCTTTGAGTTCAGATGCTGTGCCTTCTGATCCCATCAGAGCTGTCGTAGTGGCATTATAGTCGTCCCCCCCCCCCGCACAAAGCAGTGTCTTGGGGCCCCTACCTACACAACCACTCACAGGAATAAAAATATAAATGATCAGTACATTTGTAATATTGAATAACTACTATGTGCTTACCTTGCAAGTGTTCATAATGGATCTCAGATTCAATCTCTAATAACCAATGGCATGTAAATGTAATCAATAGCATTGCTATTAACTGTCAAGTGAGTTGAAGTGATGTTAATATATACACTTTTATGTTATGTAGTGCATGCGACACATACACATACCTGAACGTGTGGTTGACCACAATACTAAATAGAGGCAAATGCCAATGTCCACTTGTTATCATAAAAATTAACAATACTGTTCATTATCTTTAATAAAACACATTTTCCAGTGACAAATATTTATAGCTTAGTATTGTAATTATTTATTTACCGACAGCAAGTCGCAATGTACATAGGTTTGCATGGGGCCCCTGGGCAACTGCCTAGAGTGCCCATATGTTAAGGCAGCCCTGATCCAGCTGCCCCATAGTCCTCTTTTGGAAAATGACAGCAGCTTTGTTTCCCTTTGAGAACTATTTGATCTTTGACTGACAGGAGCAGTGACCCCAATATGCTAACCACTATGGCTTGACACATTTCTCCTTTCAGCTGGGTGTGATCAAGTGGCTGGAATCCACTGGAAAGTGTTCAGGATTCTTCCCTTGGTTTCTGTGGGCTGCCACGTCTACCCTGCCTTCAAGCGGCCACTTTTCCAGCTTGCAGTATGTCTGATGTAGTCTTCGAATTATCTCTTTCTAGAAATCTTGAGAGAACAATTCAAAAATAATTTTCCATTCTATTATGATTTGAACTTGTACTTTGCTTTTAAACATCATGAATGTAAAGAGTTGGCTGGAAAATTATCTAAGACAAAGTCACATTTTGCTGAAGTGATTTGTACCAGGTGACTGCGGCAGAAAAGTCAATGCCTGTGACTTTCTAGTCTCTTAAATAAGTAGTGAATTGACTGTGCAGCAACTTAAATTTCAAACAATATATCTGCAATCAAGACCATTCTCTGGTGTGGACTCATGTTATGGTCTTGGGCAAATCTGTTTGCCACCTCATTTATTTATGTGTTTGAAAAATGGTGGAAAGTGTCACAAATCATGTCACAAATGACAAACGACTTACTGCAATTCCACAGGCCTTTCCAGGCAAGAGACAAACTGTCGTGGTTTGCCATTGCCCGTCTCTGCATAGTGGGAGTCCCGTGGCATAGAATGGTAAGCTGCAGTATTGTAGTCAAAGCTCTGCTCACAACCTGAGTTCGATCTCAATGGAAGTTGGTTCCAGGTTGCCGGCTCAAGGTTGACTCAGTCTTCCATCCTTCTGAGGTTGGTAAAATGAGTTCCCAACTTGCTGGGGGTAAAGTGTAGATGACTGGGAAGTCAATGGCAAATGACCCAGTAAACATAGTCTGCCTAGTAAACGTTGTGATGTGACATCATCCCATGTGTCAGTAATGACTCAGTGCTCATATGTGGTGGACTTGAAAAAAAATCAAGAAGTTTTGGATAGAAGTACACGTGAAAATACAAAAAAAAATTAAATTAAAATTTCCCCTTACTGTGAAAACAATGTTGCTGGGTATCTTACTGGAAAACCTTCCTAAGAAGCTTAATTTAACGATGTTGGCACTTATTAACTGAAGCAAGAGTAATAATTGCATCTTGTTGAAAAACCGATAAAGATCTTAATACAGAACTTTGGGAAGATAAAATCAGAGAATATGTTATAATGGCTGAATTAACAAACCTGGTAAATAGGCGGTCAAAACATGAATTTGACGAGAAATGGGAACTTCATTTCTTATTTGAAGCAGAATCGATGATGTAAAAATAATAATAATAACTGAAAGATTATTAACTCTGTAATGATACTGCAGAGACAGTTGATAGAAGGTAGTGAATTTTAAAACTGTATAAGAGTTTCTCTGATAATATTAGATGTGTTATTTCAAGATTCAATATGTTATAGCTATATCTGTATAGTTCTTGGGTGTATTACTTTTTTCTGTTTTGTTTTGTTTTCTCTTGGAAATTTTCTTTTTGTTCTTTTTTCCCCAATTTCATATTTCTATATTTTGTTTGTCAATTGTACTGTGAAAATTAATACAAAATATTTTTTAAAGTAATGATTCAGTGCTCGCACAGGGGTCATTTACCTTTATCTCTGCATAGCAACCCTAGACTTGGAGATCTCCCATCCAAGTACTAACCATGGCCAACATTGTTTAGTTTTCAAGAGCTGACGAGTTCCGGCCTGGCCCATCCAGGCCAGTGTCAGGACAGTGTATATTTATTTATGTGTGCATTTTAAAAAGTGAAATAGTGACCTGCCTAATGAGGGGAAGTCTGTAAAATTACAGTTTAAAAAGACAAGGAAACACAGTGACAGCAGACAGCTTGGTCCTATTCAGGGTGAAGCATACTCCTGTTTCCATTCTTCAGTCGCTCTTGAAGACATTTTATTCAGTTCTCTATGATCTATTTTGGGTTCAACCATCAATAGCTTCTAGTGACACCATCTCTATCTTTGCTGCCATTCTGCCCTCTACCTAACTAAACCATATCCTGGTTGCTTATGAATATTTCATACTTTCTTTTCATTATGGCACCTTTCATTTTGGAGGACTGTTCCTCACATAGAAATGAGGTCTTCCTACTCATGATGCCGCCAGTCAGTTGGCAGTAGGTGGCTTCCAGAGACAACATGACACCAGCTGTATAGGACAGAGGATTTCCGGTTTTCAGGTGGGTGGAGAGAAGACTGAAGGAGCTGTAAAGAGAGTGCTCTTTGATGGTCTTTTAAAATCATGCAACAAAGTGGCACAGCTGAGACTTCATCACAGGATGTGGCACCAACCACTCCAGAAGTTCAAGAACTTGTACTATCTTTAAAAATATCTGCTGGCCTGGGGGTGGAAACTGGACAAAATTACTTCCATTCTTTCTCTCTAGTGAACTGTGGCTGGTGTCTCCTTAATATTTTTTCAAGTCCCATTGTTCAGGAACGTCAGGGGTGCCCTTCCATTTCCAGCTGAAATGCCTAGTTAAGGAGAAGCAGCAATACAGGGACTTCTATAAAGTTCTCTTCCCACCAGGAATTTGTCTAGGACTTCAAAGTACAAGTGGGAGACCCTTGAGGACTTGTGAGAGATATCTCCCCTATGCCCTTCTTTTCCTTTCCTGGTAGCCCCTGGTAGCTCCAATTCTTCTTTTCTCCTTTCGACCAACCTGCCAACCTACCTTTACTTTCCACATTCCCTACCCCAGAATCCTCTCTCAGTGTGGTTGAGTTGCATGGCGGCTGCAAAAACAGGACTAGGGCTAGTTGCATGGTGGCCTCCAGTGCTTGGTGGATTCCAGTAGAATGGTGGCCACCAGCACCCGGTCAGGTAGCTGCCACTGCAGGGCCAGCCAAAACCACTGCAATGGGGCCGACCTTGCCATGTTCTTGCTAGTGGCAGGGAAATCACCTGCCACCAGTGGGAGTTTTCCACCACCACTCAGTTGGGTGGTGATGCGCAGCGCCCCCATGTGCACAAAAAAGTCAGTGTGTCACCAGATATGTTCTAGCATTTGTGCAAAACACTTGTGCATTGGTAAATGATCAAGCTGGTGGAGGTGATGTTTTATCAATGCACTGGTATGTATTAAGAGAGTTTTGCAAAATATCAGTACTTTACACTGAACATTCTAAGGGATTTTAATATAGAACAAATGTGACAACCAACAGGAAAGCAAATGAAGTAAAAAGTATGAAGAGAACTGAAATATGTTGGTCCAAAATCTGACCGAAAGGGGAAGGAGGAAAAAAAGAGGAATAGTCATCTATACATCAGCCTGACTACATGCTGTTTGAGAAAAGGTGATTTTGATGCAACTGTACATAAGACTGTATAAAAATATTTCTGTGGAGTGTTAACAATGAAGAGTCATAAAATACCATATAAAAAGAATCTGAGGCCGTTTCCGCACGAAGACGGAAATGGAATCTGAGGCCGTTTTCCGCACGACGACCCTGGGACGGTCCGCACGGACGGTCCTGGGAACAGCCGAGCAGCCGGCGCCATGGAGTGCCGGCGCCCAGCCGACCCGGCATGTCCCCGGGCCTCCGGCGCATCGCCGAGGCCTGGGGACATGCCCCCCTGGCCCTGCGCGCCTGCTCCAGCGGCGCAGGGCAGGGGGCGTGTCCCCAGGCCTCGGCGACGCGCCAGAGGCCCGGGGACAAGGTAAGTGCCGGGTGGGGGAGGCGCCGTGAAGCTGCTGCCGTTCGCTCGGCAGCGGCTTCACGGCGGCGTTTCCCAAAAAAGAGCGCTGGGAAGCGCTCTGGGAAAACGCCGGCTTCAGGCCGGGCGGGCAGCGCGAGGGTGGCGCGGCTGCGTTGCAGCTGCGCCCCCCGTGCGAATGGCGGCCTGGAGACGGCGTTTTTACCGTCTCCAGGCCGCCATTTAATGCCCGTGCGGAAACGGCTCTAGTGTAATCATCAAGATTGCTTTCTTGCATCATTTTATAAATGCACACATGCAAACTGATAACGTAAGAGATAGATGTAAACAAATTCAGGAAAATGGTAATCTGGATAAATGACACGTTGCAATTCTGGACTTTAGAAATGTGCTTGACTGAATCAAAATGAAATAAGGGTGAAAATAAACGTCATAAAAATAAAGGATTTGAACAGGAAAAATCTGTTCATCCCTATTTAAACCAAAAGATGTATTTTTAAATGAACATTATTATTATTATTTTATTGATACAAAAACAGTTATACACAGCAAACAAGATCACTATGCTGGATTTTATTATTAATATCATCATCATCCTGTTAAATTCATAATGTTATATGCAACCTCTCCAGAGACCTGCTTGGGGCAATTCACAAAATAAAAATGCTACACAGCAGCAACTTCTTGATGTTCTGATTGTGTCAGATGAATATGCTGGGCTTGATGAGATCAAACAAAAAAAGCTTAATTGAGACAATTGCTGTTAATGGGACTAGACCTGGCACATTCAGTCTCTGTTGGATGGGATTGTTCTTCTCCTCAAGAGTCAAGTCTATAGGACATTGTGTATCTCTGATCCATTTGGCACAATATTGGGGTGAGGGCAGTGGAAAAGTATTCTGTCTGTCACCTTACCAGGCTGTGACTCCACCTGATGAACTCTGACTTGGCCAGCCATAAACTCTGGTGAAACTCAGACTGTCCTCTTGTAATCTCCCTGAGGTCTTTGAAATGTTCACAGAAACCTGAGTAACTTCAAAATGTCCAATGTCCAGTGGAGCAAATTGCCTTGATCCTGTCACAGAACCCTAATCCAGCTTTGTCAGCTTCCACATCTTTTTCAAACAAGTTCATACTGTTGGTCCTAAAGGATTTGTGTCTAAGATATCTGAAAGACCAAGCAGTGTCTACCCATACACTTAGATCTACTGTTTCATATACCATCACTAGTATAAATTCATCGGGTGACCACATATGAGAGGGACTTTTTGTATCTCCAGCCCAGTCTGCTTTTTGTATCTCCAGCCCAGTCTGCTTTCATGAATCCCACCAGTTTGGAATTGACATTTGTTGGCAACTTTAGCTTCAGACAAGTAGTGTCATGTAGATATCTGGCAAGTCTCTGGACTGTATTCCAGCTTCTTGTGTTTGGTGACTCAGATTTCCTGTTTAACATGCCCATGGCTGCCGCTATGTCAGGACGTATCAGTATGCTTATATATAGCAATTTCCCAATTGCTTCTCTGTGGTGTTTGTTGTCAGGTAGAAGTTCATTGCTTCCTTCCTGATTCAAGTAATTTGTTTCTGTAGGAATTCTGACTGGTTTAACATCTTTCATAGTTATAAAGTCCAGGAATTCCAAAATGTTCTTTTGGTTAAGAAGATAGCTCCCATCTTCATATCAGGGAATTAGACCTGAGAATATCAGTCTAAGGATAGACAAGAGGTGAACACAAAAGGATGGAAGGGCCTCTAACCTTACAGCCCTATTTAGTGGACCACTTGCCCACCCCCTGCTGGGTCTTCTTAGTTTCTTTGCACCAAATGTTCAGCAGTTCGATGCAAAATATTCCTGCTGTATTAATCCTCTGTGGTCTAATCTGAAGCAAAGTTATATCCCAAATATAACTGAAGCCAGTGGGCTGTTGAGGATTGCACTATTGATCTCATCAGCCTGATTATAATCAGTGCCCTTAACTGATTTCACTGTGCTATGGAAAATGATCATGGCCATAGAGGTGGGTAAAGAGACCCACAGTAACCGATCACCTTCCCCTAGTATGCTGGACCATTTAATATTAACAGTACCAATATCAGCCTCAGGTGAGAACTTCATTATCAGGATCCAATTCTGAGGCAGTAAAAAGAGACTTGCTATTTAATTATGCCCTGACCTGGATAGCCCCAGCTAGCCTGATTTCATTAGATCTCAGTAACTAAGCCAGGTTGGCCCTGGCTACTATTTGGATGGAAGACAACCAAGGAATACTTGGTTCATGACATGGAGGCAGGCAATGGCAAACCACCTCCAAATGTTTCTTGCCTTGAAAACCCTTCAGGGTTACCATAAGTCAGCTGTGACTTGACGGCAACAAAGAAATTAATTATATTTGCCCATCACTATCCCTTTTCTGTTCCTAGGAGTTTGCCTTTTACCTTTCAGAAAATAAAAATCTTGAGTCTTTTGGGGGGAAGGTTGGCAAAAAAAATTGTCATAAATGAGTCCAAATCAGACTTTCCAGTATGCATTCTCATCACAGGTTGAATGAAGGTGGGGCATTTGTGCAGTTGGAAGGCTGGAAAAATCAACCCACCCACCCACCCACCCCCCCAAAAAAAGAGAAGTTGAATAGGCCTGTAGGGGTATAACCTGCACATTTTCTCTCCTGGTCTTGTGGAAATACTCTAACATCTGTGGAAATGAACATTCCACACTAGGGGCATTAATCAGATCACTTAAAACCTCAACAATAAAAGTTCTTGTTAAGGTAACCTGGTATTGAGCACATTAATTAACTAAGCACAGAGAACTTTGTAATGAGCAAGACAGTATTCTGGATATAGCAATTAGCACAAGTCCAAAGTGATCACCACAGAGCCTGGACATTCTGGATGTTGTAGGTTTTCTGGGTTGTGTGGTCATGGTCTAGTTAGTTTTAGTACCTTTTGCCTGAATCTTTTGCCTGCATCTGACCATGGTCACACAGCCCGGAAAATCCACAACAGCCACTTGATTCTGGTCATGAAAGCTTTTGACAATCCCCTGTATATTCTCTTCTTTAATTTTTAAGATTAACTGCATGGTGCATTAACACCTTTCTTTTTCTCCATCATATTTAATATGCTGGATTGGTTAACAGCAGAGGCAGACCAGTAATATAGTCTGCAATGTCTAAAACACTTACGTGTTATGCAGAATCCCTATGCCCTCCATGCAGTAAACTCAGAAAGTGCAAAGATGCCACTAGAAATGAAGCAAACGTATAAACCTTTGACAGTAACTCCTGGCAACACTGTCACCATCTATCAACCACAAGGAGGCTCACCAATGATGCTCACACACTAGCTATGTGTAGAAGACATCAATTATCACACGGTAATAGCTGGTACATCATGATGACATCGTCAAAGCCAGTCTATACCCTTTGTCACATACAGGAAGAGTCTATCATGCTTTGCTCAGCAGAAGACCTCGCACAAGGAAGCAAAAGGGCAAAACCTGACCACAAGATGGGAATTGTCAGCCCAAATACAGCAGCAAATAAATAAACCTCTGGGTACTGAAGACAGATTTGTCACTCAAGTAACAAGAGCCAATCACCTCCATAGCTGAGAGGTTAGGAAGCCGGCACATGTAAGCCACAGAATATATTGCTAATAGAGTGATGGGACCACATCACTAAGGAAGAATGGGCATTATGCGGGCAAGTAGGCATTCTGGTGGATGACTTCTCGCTTACTGGAGAAGTCCAGTGCAATAGAAAAAGGAGATGGGTTTTGCTCCCATTCTCAGAGGACAAAAATACAGCGTTGCAGGGCAAGTGTCAGCCATCTGTCCGTTGTCTTTGGCACTGGATGTTCATGCCTTTGTGTAGTATGCCCTTTCACCAGTGTTCTCCATCACCATGTTCTGGCTTGTGTGCTCACAGTTTTATAAATACAGGAACGTAGCCCCATGTCACCTCCTGATATATGAGTTGTGTTTCTGTACTGGGGCTTAAAGACTGCTGGCACCTTGCCATGATTGCTTGCTGAGAGTTGGAGGCAACATGACTGGAAGGTTGGAACGGGAGGGGGAAGTCATCTGGGCTCTGTACTGGAGGGGGGAGTTACTTCAGCTTCTTACTTTGTATGTATCAACTTACACTGGCCCTGTGGAAGCTAAGGAAGCAAGCTCTGAGTAAGTGGAGAATTCAGATGAAACCTTGCTCCTCCCTAATGTGAATCTCTGATTATTCTCTTGTGTTGATGGTATCCCATCCTGGTGATCACTTACCTTTGGCCGTTTCCCCACTCACCATTTGTTGTGCGCTACCTTCCCCAAGTAACGCGGGGTCCAGCAGCCCTCCCCACTACAGGGGCGGCGACAACGCAGCTGCCCCGACTCTGCCGCTCTCGTGCCCCCTCAGCGCGCGTCATTTCTGGCGCTGTTTGGAACAGCGCCTTTTGGATAATGCGCGGGGCAATGGGGAAGCCAGGAAAGTTCAGCCTCCAGAGCTGCGCTCCAGCCAATCAGAACAAAGACCCGCCCTGCCAATCACCAGCGAACGCGCAGATGTGGCGAGTGTTGCTCCTTTACATCGAAGCTTTCCTACGGTACAAGCTGAAGTGGGGAGAACGGCTGTGTGCTCAAAAGCTGCGATTCATACGAGACTGGTTTGCCTCAGCATTTTTTTAAAGTGGGAAATCGCCCATTGTCTCAGTGGGATCATCCCAGCATATACAATATTGGCATTTCACCCTGCTAATGCATGCACTTAGAACTAGCAGGAAGAGCTAGTTGGTTGGTCAATTGCATTTCACTTCATTTTTCTCTTTTACAAGATTATAATAAGGCAGAACATTTGTTGGGCTTCCATGCAGTATGATACTTTCCCGTGTCATGACCAATAAGCTATTCTGAGGTAATTGGGACCGTGTAGATGACAGAGTGTGAGGACTGCTCAGAAATTGTCTCCTCAGAAAAAAGTTTGGCCCCCAAAACCATACATTCAAGAGACTGACTGCTTTGTTCAGTTCCATGTTTAGGCAATGCAGCCTGGCAGTTCAGCCAGAAAATTGTGACCCGAAGCCAGTTGAGATGTGTTGTGTGAGAGTGGCAGGGAACAAACTGAGTCATGCTGATGGAGAAAGCAACAGGACCAGAGGAAGGAGGAACTGAGTCACCAAGCTAACGCAGAGACGCAAAAGCTGAGAGGGCAGGAATAGCCTGGAAAACAAGGCTCCTAAAAGCCTAAGGATGGATTCAGAGGGGTTCTTACCACACTGAAAATCCGAGGCGCACACACACACACACACACACACACACACACACACACACACACACAGACAAGTGCTTTGAATATGCATCTTTTTGGTGCACTGGTTGAAGTGCTGGACTAGAATCTGGGGAACTCAGGCTCTAATCTCCACTCTGCTATGGAAGTCTGCTGAGTGACCTTGGGCCAGTCACCTATTCTCAGCTGAACCAACCTCCCAGGGTTGTTGTGAGGACAAAATGGAGAAGTGGAGAACTGTCGTGTGGACAAATACTTAATTAGCAGCGTTAATGCAATAATGAGGCAGAGACCAGTTGCTTTACTGAAATAAAGTTTACTTGCTACAGGGAAGGGAAACTTGGAATAAAAACAATAAACATCTTTCTTATTAGCTAGCACCAACAGCCAGCTTGCTGCTTAGACTATTACATGGCTACTAAGCTACTGACAGACTGAACTGACCACGTGCAGAGTGCAACAAAGAACATATATCTAAAGCCTACGTGCAGACCTGCATGCAGCCCACCCAACCAATAGGTATCAATTACCTGGTCACTGACTTCTGACCTCACTAACTAATTAGCATGCAACAATTAACTCCTTCATTACTGGATTGTGTGACTGGCACTTGCCAAATCCCATTAAGAACAATGTAAGCCACTTTGGGACCTTACTGGGGAGAAAGGCGGGATTTTAATAAAGTTAAATGTAAATGTTTTTCTGGTCACACTCTAAAAGTAAAATACATTAGAGTCATAGAATCATAAAGTTGGAAGAGACCCCACGGGCCATCAAGTCCAACCCCCTGCCATGCAGGAACAGACAATCAAAGCACCTCTGACAGCACAGGTGACATTACTGAATCCCTTCCTGAATTTCTTCAGGTGGGTATGAATGTTCCTACCTTGTTTCCTTTTTTCAATACAATGAATGCTTATTCAGGAAAGCCAACCTGCAGGATAGGTGCAAGGAACATTGCCTGTCTAGGGTGTTGTGGGGTTTCCGGGCAATACATTGACAGTACATTGCCAGTCTAGTTTCAGGCCCAGTTGTGCAACTGAAGCCTTTGTTGCCCTGGAAGTTGATCTTCTCCAGGAGATGGTCAGAGGAAATGTGTTGATTCTCTTGGACCTCTCAGCAGGCTTCAGTACCACTGATCATGGCATCCTTCCCTACCTTTCAAGGGACTGGGAGGAAGCATTTTAGTGTGGTTCTGGTCCTACCTAGAGGGTAGGTTTCAGAAAATGGTGCTGGGAAACTGCTGCTCAGCACTTGACCTTTGTTCTGTGGGGTTCTGCATGTCACCTGTGCTTTTCAGAAGCTACATGTAACGTGTTGATAAAGTCATTTGGAGATTTTGGCTGGTTGCCACCAACATGAGGATGACACTTAGCTCTATCTCACATTTCCAATCATTCCTAGGAGGGCTGTGGAAACCCTGAATCACTACCTGGAGGCAGTTCTGAAATAAAAGTAGGCTAATAAACTGAAGCTTGATCCTTAAAAGATATGAATGTGTTACTGATAAGCAGAAGGTTTGACTAGGGACTGTCTGGATACGGTTGCACTCCCCTTGAAGGATGAGGTCTGTAGTTTGGGGGTGCTGTTGGATTCAGACCTACGACTGGATGAGCTGATGGCAGCTGCAATCAGGTTTTACCAGCTTCAACTTGTTGAGCAACTGCAGACTTTCCTGGGCAAAAAATATATGCCCGCTATGGTGCATGCCCTGGTTACATCGAGATTAGATTGCTCCAATGCACTCTATGCAGGACTGCCTTTGAAATAAGTGCAGAAACTTCAGCTGGTGCATAATTCTGCAGCCAGGATGTTGACCCATCTACACTGCCTTGCCATCCATTTCTGGGTATAAGTCAAGCTGGTAGTGTTGACCTTATATGGCTTGGAACCAGAAAACTCAAAGAACTGCCTTACAACCCTACCCAACTTCTCCAGTCATCTTCTGAGGCTTTGGTTGTCTCCACCTTCTGAGATTGAGTGGCAACTCGGGAGAGGGTCTTCTCAGTTGTGGCACCAAAACTCTGGACCTCTCTCCCCAGGAAGGCTTATCTGTCCCATTCTGTTGTCATCTTCTACCAATGCATGAAGACTTTTTTGTTTCTTCTTGCATTCCGTCAGTGATCACTCCTGTGTTCCGCAACATTTCAATGATGGTTTTGGTGGTTTTGAATATGTATTTTACCTTTGGTTTTAATGATATGCTTTGTTTGGTTTCAATGGTTTTTCAATATGTGTTTTCATTTATGAATGTTTTAAAATTGTTAGCTACATTGGTGGCCCTGACCAGGCAGAAAGCAAGATATAAATACGTAAATAAACTGCACAATTAACTTCATTCATTACACTTGCATGAGTACACAGCTGATCCTGTGTACAGCATGCTTTTTTCACACTCACTGTTGATGAGTTGTATTTGTGACATCTGCAGCTGAGTAGAAGACTGCAATGAGTATGTGCATTTTAACTCGTGTAGCCCTGTAAACAGAGTTCTATGCATCAATGGTGTTCTATAGCGCTGCAAAGGACCACCCAAGAAGCCTGTATAGAAAGAAAAGCATTAAAATATCACTGTTGCTTTGTAGATAAATTCAGACAAACTTACATGAGTTCTCCATCATCTTTTGAACATCCCATGTCTCAGTGGTGTGTTTCTGTGGCTGTTATTTATATGAAATGTCAACTTATTGCTAACACTGGATGGCCAATTCTGCCTAATTGCCTTCTTTAAGCCAATTCCTGCTCTGGCCAATTCATGCAATATTTTTTGACATGGAAAGTCATGACAGTGAACATGAAAGCTCTGTCTTATAAGCGGAGGTGTGAAGTTGGGTGGCAACTGATCAAAACCAAACCAAATATACCCTGTTTTTCAACACAGTTATTGTAACTTATTTTCCAATTAACCGTTCTTGGAAAATTAAGCGTTCTTGGAAATAATTACAGGAGGTTGTTAATTCTCTGTATCTACTGAAAATAAAAGTGCTCTAATGGGGGGAACTGGGGTGGAAGGCAGGAAAAATAAAACGTCTCCTGCCTGTTTGCGTTCGCACAGCCAAGCAGGACATGTCTATAAGAAGACTCATGAGGGGGAAACCCACATTTTAGTGACTTTTAAATAAGATACCCTGAGTACAAATGAAACGAACTGAGGATGTTTAGGGAGGAAATCTGTGTGAACAGCAAGATGAGGACATCTGAAGCCTGGCTTACAAGTAATCATGGCTGTCAAAAAGGTACATCCACTTGCCAAATGTGTTCACCATGAAGTTCACTGCACCTTTGTCATTGTTTTAGAATTGCTAAGATATGTGTGATTCTAGTGCCTGCTTACCTGGAGTTCCAAATGCAAAGTCTCTGTACCCACTGTGTAATTCTGCCTCCCTTTTGGGGGGTGTCAAACTGCCTTCTGCATAACTGGGTTTTCCAAAGCCTTTCTCATTTCTTTTCTGCAAGTGAGAATTTTAACTGTCCACAACAGTGGATGCTTTTTAGCCTATTTGAAATTTGGCAGCAAACAGATTTCGGCAGAAATTTTGACAGAAATTTGGCTTTCAGTCCCTGAGCATTTCATGCAATTGAATGAAAAAAACCCAAAAAAGTTATTGCTGGAATGATTTTCCCCATTGAAACCAATGGAAACATCTAACTAGTATAATAAATAAAACAAACAGAATTTTGGCTTCTGAGGGTTTAGCAGCACAAGACACTGAAAGATCCCAGTGTTTTATTAAAGAAAATTACAGCTGTGCTGCACCAGAAAGAGAGTTTATTATTTCATCATGGTTTTGCCAATTCCAAAAAAAAGAAGACATTCCTGTGCATTTAAAGTTTGGTACATTGTTAACTGGGAAAAGAAAAAAGACGGGCATACTGTCTTTACCTGTTTCCACCTCTCCTTTTTCATGACATTTAACTATATATGGAGGAGGTTAATTTCAACTGAAGAAATGATGGGAGGATAAATAAGATTTAATTAAGGCCCCAGGAATTGCTATTTGACTTTTTTAAATTCTAGAAACATTGGATTGTGGATCTCTCAGTGTTTTGTCCAGTCTGTTACTTTGCCTTTCTGGAACCCAACTGTTCTGAGTGAGATCCAAGGGCTTACCTTTCAACATTGCAGGAAAGACATGTGCACAATAAATTGGAAACAGATTATCAGTGCAGCTAAAAAGAAAGCAGTAAATCAACAGCTCAGGAAGGAAGGAAGGAAGGAAAAAACACACATACAAACCTTCTTCCACTGTGGGAAAGAAGGAAGGAAGACAGAAAGAAAGACAGACAGAAAATCCACCTTGTCCAATCCTTGAAGCTCTGGTAGATTGCAAACGTCAGTGCACACAGGTGGAACGAGGGCTGTGAGAATTTCCTATCCTCTCTTGCCCCTTTGGATGACCTTGGCACCCACCCAGGAGGGCCATGAGGACAGCCAGGGCTGGTAGGTGGAGCACTAAGCCCATGCTGGTGAACTGGTGTGTCCCTGGGCACTCACCTCAGGCTCCACATTGCAGCCCACCTGTCAACCAGCCCAGCTCCATGCCCCCCTGCCTTGAGCCAACCAAGTGGTCCCTGCCCAGTGGGGAGATTAGGGGGAAGAGCAGAGGAAAAGGGCCCTCTCAACACACACCTCCTCCAAGCTCCAAAATCCAAGTGTAGGAAAGGATGAGTGTTGGACCACCAGTGGTATGCTCCATTTGTGTGTGTGTGTGTGTGTGTGTGTGTGTGTGTGTGTGTGTGTGTGTGTGTGTGTTGGGGAGGTTAACCTTCACTACCTCTGCCACAGCCTGGCCCTCTTGTGCCCAGCCAGGTGCAGCAAGCCGTAATAGCCAGGCATACCTGGGTGGGATGTGGGAATGGAGGCTCTGGGGTGCCTTATGCCCCCTCAAGTGGCACCTGGGGCATCGAACCCCTCTGTCCCCTCCTAAATATGCCAGTGTATTAGTATACTTTTTCCACGTATGGAATATTGCCTTTGTTAGGACTCACCTGTTATTCACACTCCAAAATCATATTACATTAGTCTTTTAGGTCTCTGTATTTGGAGGTAGCACATGAGATTTCTTTGCCCCAGTTATGCAGTTGAGGGTTTTAAAAAGTAAGAATTGTCTCCCTTCTTTCTGTAGCCACCAGCTAAAATATTGCTGGTATAGACATGGCACCAAGTCCCACTAACTGCCTCTTGCAAGCCCCTCTTCCCAGACTGACTCTGCAACATATCAGTGCCAACACATGTAAAATTACAGTCTGGTGTACAAACAACTGGCAAACCAGCTCTCTATTGTATTCTGTCAGCAGATGAATTAAACATTGTTTCTACATTTTAAATTTTCACAACATGTTATTTTGAGTTTCTTTATTCTACAGCGAATATATGTATTTAGAATAACTGACACTTAAACAAATATGTTAATTTTGCTCTTAAACCTCCTTTGCGTTTTTATGATGATTATGAGAACTTTGTAATGACAGTGGGTTGCAGTCCATGGAAGAATTCTGCAAGTACAAGCAGAACAGTCGTTTTATACGTAGGTATATATACTTACGTCTGTGTTAGCACAATTTCCAAAATGGGTTTTTATTGGTTTTAATCAATCACCACCTCAAGGGCCCTAATTGGGTAGAAATGAAGATTATAAATGTTTTTTTAAAATAAATAGAATGATCCCTCACTGTCTGCTAGTGAAAGCATTTGTATCCCCACTATCTTTTCCATCAGTACAAGCTATTCTATTAGGTATTTCTTCTAACACGATTTCATAATCACATCCAGTCTTGCACACAACTCTCTGTATGTTCCATTGCTCCAAATGCACATGGTTATTTTGTTATTATATTCGAACACTGGGTTGTTTAAACTCTTACACTGCTGTTTGTGCAAGAGGAGTTGCATGTTTCTTTTATCCTCGGGTATCCAACCCATGGTCCAAGTAAAAAAAGGTGGTGAAAAGAACAGTTTGAAACAGATCTTTACCAAGAAATGCATTGTCCATGGATGCTTGTGGTGTTCTTGTAGAACAACAGCCATCAAAGGTCACCATAGAGAAGCATAGTTGACAACTGGATGTAAATGTAGCTTCCTACAGTGTGTACACATAGTGGAAAAGAACATCCCATATCATGACAGCAGTAATTGTGTATCGACTGTTGTACTAACACACACACTCACAAATATAAATGCACACTTCACAAATTCTAATGGACTCTAGAGGTAATAGCCAAAACTTTAACCTGAAGAAGATGCAGAAGATAGAACTCTAGCAAGTACCATGGAGGTGTGAAAATGCTATGTCTGTCAATGTCCTTTTTTGACATAGTGCTTCAAAGGAATGTTGTCTTCCTTTGTGTCTGGTCACCTGTGGGACATATGTTTAGCAGGTAATTCTTTTCCTAGCATGGAGATATGCCTGAGAAACCTTTATTTTCTTAATCGGTGTGTTCTGCCAGAATGTTGTTGTTACAGCCGCAGAGCCACGGCAACCCTCAAAGAAAGGATGCTCTGCAGGGCAAATGACTGAATTAAAGAAAAGGAACTCACCAAAGTTAAAACTGTGTGGGTTAGAAAGTGCAGGTCTCTTAACACCCAACACATGCACACATACACACCACATCAGACTGATATGAACAGAGGAATTGTAACAACAAAAAAATCCTTGCCCTTTCGTTGGTGAACACATTTTTCGGCATCTGTAACAAATGAATAAGCTAAGACAGAAAATACTCTTATATGTTTCCATTTTGAAACAATATCAGCTCTCGAAGGTTACAAATCCATGCTTTTTTTGTGCTTAGAAAAGTTCATAATCATTAGTCTAGAACTCTAGATAATATCAACAGCACCCTCTACAGTGAATCCTAAGAACTAACTGCAATTCCATATTTTGCCCTGTGAAGTATGCAGCATTATTGTGATTTTTTTTTGAAAAAATTCATTGTCAATGCTGTAAGTGCTACAATCACTTTGCCAAAAAAAAAAGTTCCATCTTTTTGGAATAGAGGAACAAGGGAGTTATATCTATGCATCACAGTCTTAAACATTTATCTAGGCATAAATCCCACAGGATTCAGAGACATTTATATCTCAAGGCTCCAGTCTTAAGAACATTTTCATGGAAAGGCCCCATGGAGTGATATATTTTTAAATTTTTTTAATTGTATCATTTGAATTTTACAGTTTATAGTATTTTCCTCCTTCATACATTTTCAAAAAATACTTTCCCCCCTCCTCCCATTACTTCTTCTTCATAGTTTTGTCACACAAACAGCAGTAAGTTCATTCTCTGTAGCCTCTTCTCCCATATTTCTTCATCGACTCGAGCTTCTTTCATCCAGTCCACGTATATTATCCATATCTTCAAAATTTCATTCTGTTTATCTTGCCACGTCTTATTTTTGGATAATATATCGAAAATATCAAGTGTCACTTGTTCCCAGATATATTCTAACCATTTCTGAAGTGTCTGTTTTTTCTTTTCTTTCCAGCCCAAGGCTATTGTTGCATGTGCTGCTTTAATTATTATTTTATACATATAACTATATTGTTTATCCAGCCTTCTGTCTTCCATTACACCCATGAACATTAAGTCATTATTTAAATCAGTATTTGTCTTCACCAGTTTCTTGATATATAACAATACAATTGTCCAATTTTTTTTACTTCTACACATTCTATCCACATATGGCTATAATATGTTTCTTGGTCTCCACAGTGCCAGCATTTAGAACTACCCCATGGAGTGATATGGAACTGCCTCCTGAGTAGACTTCATTAGGATTGCTCCCAATGCCAATTACGTGAAGGTAAAACCCAGTGGGATTTAGGCATACCTTTAGGCATACCTTTCACTGGATTGTACACATGTATTTGTTTTAAAAATCTGATTAATTTAAACATGCCACACCATAAATAACATTTATCCATTATGGGACAAGTGACTGAAAACCCAAGCCATGAATTCCAAACATGTCTTAGAAGAACAATTAATTTCAATTATTCTTCAGAAATAATAGAGCAGCCACAGTGTAAGATTTATGGGTTTTGAAAGAAGCAGAAATGACAACCTTTTTGTTTTCTTTCCCAGCAAGTGCTTGGAGTAAAATGGGAAGGGTTTTAGATGATGATGGAGTGATTTCCCCCCAATGACTCAAAGACAAGATCAATAAGATGAAACAACTGGAGTTTGTTTTCTCTGTGATCATCATAATTGAAATGATCTATTGCACCTGGGTAAAGCTCCCTTAGAAATGAAGAATAATCCCCAGACTGAGCATCAAACCCAGAACAAATATACATCTGGAGAGAACACAAATCACTATCAGAAGCCTTTCTTAATTGTGAGGCTCAACGTGTTTATTATGTTGAATTTTTTCCCTTTCTACTCTGACTTTCTCTAATTTGCAGGTGCCACATAAACAGTTAATAACAATCTCCCAGACTGAGAACCATTCCACCTGCACAGCAAACTGAGATTTAGTAAATCTGATAGGCTAAATACCCCAGTCAAGTATCCTTGATAAACATGTAGACATAAAACTGAAGACATCACTATGATTCACTAGCTCAGTTAGGGATGCTGTTTTTTTCATGGCAGGATATATTTTCAGACAACTCTTTGACCAGTAGACGTTCTGTGGATGAAGTTCACTGCATCTCCATGTCCAGTAAATCTTCACTGCCTGAAGAACTTCTTCTGGAATGGAAGCCCGAATTCTGACTTAGGTACTTTTTAATTTTATTTTTAAAATATTTATATTTATATTAAAAGTCTTTCCAATCTTTTTCTGGGATATGAAAAATACCAAAATACATATTACCAGAGAAAGTAGAAAGCCAGGCCTGGTATTATTTTCAAGATTCAGAACTCTTGCCCTGCCGAGACATCACTTGTTGTGCTACTGTTACATTATAGTGATCATTTGCAAGTGGATTAGCTCTCCCACTCAGGATAATCCAATTGTGAATTATGTTTGTAGTCTGATGATAGCAGAATATGGGTGCAGCCAAAAGCAAATTCAATGATTAAGGATGAGCACAGGTCAGTTTCAATTGGTTTTAAGGTCCTGGTGGACAGAATCCAGGAACTCAGTGAGGTCAAATATCAAAATAAAATTCTGGTTATGCAAAAGATGTTGCTTTCTGCAAAGACTTGGGTTGGAGTTCTTTACAAGTCAGAAGAGAGGCAGGCCAGGATCTCATCTGTGGATCTCCTGCTATAATGTTGCCTTGTTGCTTTCTGGCTTTTTTACGTTGAATAGCCAACGGTCCACTTTTTTTCAATGTATACAGATTCCTGTAACTAGACGACCAAGTTATCTCACTCAGTCTACCACAGATATAGTAAACCGTGGGGAAATAACCATGCCCCAAACATGATGGCAGACAGTTCTAGGAAAAGCACTGAAAATGATATGACATGTTTTAGATAATGGATCTTAGTTTTAAATGTGAAATGGGTCTTTGAAAGGTTAAGGATTTCGTGAAAATCCTCCTTGATTACTTTTTAGTGTTTACCAGTGTTTGCAGCTGTTTCTTGCCCAACCTGTAGCTTTAATGCCTTTTTTTAAAAAAAAAGAACAAAACAGGGAGTTCTTTCTGAGTCAACCCCAGCCTACAAACTGCATGATGGTTTTGTTCGGTCACATTGCCAGTAAATCTGGCTATGGGACAGCATCATCTGACAGCATGAGACTGAGCATTTGCTTTACTGTGGGTGGCTTTCCTGATAACACTGTGAAAACTAGATCAGACCAGTAAACAAGCAAACCATTTCATCCCATTTACAGTGCACTGAAGCTATCAGTAAAGTTGCAAATGCATTTGGATGATGTTATGTTTTTCATGACCCCCTCCACACATTTCAAATCAGCATTAGCACTGCATTGAATGATGCAAGGGAAGAAGTTATTTGTACAATCAAGTGTTCTGGTGGGACACTTGCAATATGTGAATACATGCCAAATGGGGGGCAAAAAATGCTTTACTATTATCAGCAGGTGCTTTGCACAACCATAGAAGGGCCTGTTGGACTGTATTCTTTACATGAATGTCAAACTGTTGCCATACTCATTCAGGCATGTCCTTTCTCAGGTATACAGACAATCTACCTCACACTTCAAAGTTCTTGTTCCATGTACAGCTGTCAAGACTACAGATGCAGACTTCATGTTGAACATGCTCAACAGGTGAACATGCATTCTCTGAATTCCTAGTGTTCATTTTAGACAGCAAAAACCAGAGATCAGTCTCTAGTTTTCTCAATGCAGAGATATTCTGAAGTGAAAGACTATACCCTCACTCCCTCGGACTTCAGAGCAGCTTAAAGGTCATGGCAGTAAGTGGTTAGAATATTATTTCACAGTTGCATTCTACCAATGGCTGATTATTATTATTATTTAAGTAAGAAAAAAGCCTTCTAGTATTTGAGAAAAAATCACAACTATGAGAAGTTGAGGCAAAGAAACAATTGCTATGCCAATGGTCCAATACAGAGGAATTTCCAGTGGCCAAGGCAACTAAACATAGAATCATCCCCCTGGGGAAGTAGCCACGGTTAAGTCTGACAATTAAGTCAGTCATAATTCATACAAATCATAAATACACATCGGGGGGATTTAAAATCCTACTGTTTGGTGTTTACGTCAATAGCCCTTAGCAACATCATTAGCTGCTGATCTGTTTGAAAAAGAAGCATTTTTATGCTTGCAAAGTTTTTGGAAAAATCCAATGCAAACCTGGGGTTGTCTGGTGTTTGAGCTGTTTGGTACTGAACTGAACAGACCTAGTGATTGGCTCAAGTCTGATTGTCACAGTCAAACAAGGTAAGTTTGACAATAAAATACATCGAACGCAAAATTCACATCTCTGTGAATCTCTGGTTCCTTATCCTCATGGTGGCTGTATTACTGTTTGCGGGTCACCTATGGTGGTGGTACTGAAGTTCAGCAGAACACGTACTCCAACAGACCACTCTTCTGATTGAACATTGTAACACAGAGAGTAAGCTGGATCCAAGTGTCTGGCTTGAGATCCCTGATGCCAGATATGGTACATATGCACACAATCGTCACACACCATTGATTGGCCCACAGAGATGCAACACAGACATACAAGTATTGCATATGAATGAGATGACATATAGGGTAAGATATCCTGCACAGACTGGCATTGCAAAAGTCAAGCATTGTGTACAAGTCAGCCTTTCATCAGTTCTTTCGTCTGCACACACATTCGCACTGTTCTTCAGGTTATATAAATTCACACCCTGATTTATAATAACAATGTCTGGTCTTTTCAGCCCTGCAGATGTAAACATTCCAAAACAAGATGGAGAAAAAGCGCACTCGGACTTACCTGGGGCGCAGTTGCAGCAGGGGAGAATCAAGTGGCTGCTCTCCTTCCCCTTATGCCTCAGAGGGTGGTCATGTGACGGTTGGAACTGTCATGTGACAAGGAAGCCGGGCAGGCTATATAAGCCGGTGCCTGGCTTGGCTCGGCCTCTTCACGAGGCTGCGAGCAAGCAGTCCCGCCCTCCCTCCCTAAGTGATGTGGCAGTGTTATGTATATTATTTAATGTTATGATTTTTGTCGCAGTCTGGGTGGTTTTTTGAGGCATAGGGGCACATCTTTATCTGGTAGGCAGGCTTGCATGCCAGACCTCCCCGCGATGGGGGCTTCAATAAAAGGTCTGGGGGTTGTGGAGGGCTTGTCGGTGCAGGCCTGGAGGCCCTGTTTCAAGCTTGCCATCCCCAGCAGGAGGGGTTGTCACAAAATGGGTATGTGCCCAAGTGGTACCTAGTAACCTCCTGTCCTGATCCCCATGGGGGACAGTACCGGGTTCAACGGTTTGCTGCCTGAAGGGCCAGGGGTCAGCCGTGGAGCTGACCGTGACCAGGTTCAGTGGTATGCTGCTGGTGGCCAGGATGTGTCCCGTTTATGCTCGCCCAGCTTCCTACAGTTATTGTTATTAATCAACCAAGCTGCGGCCATTTCTATTCCAACAAATAAGAGTTATCTTGTCATTACTGGGCAAAGCGAAGTCCGCACAATCTTTAATACAATTATCTGCAGAGGAGGAAAGTAACACTTTGTATGATAAATGACAAAGTAGCACCAGCTTATTTTTCTTATTAGTGTTCATTTAGGTGTCTAGAGTTATTTCTATTTATTTAGGGTTTCATAATGGCAGTGTTTTACTGTATGTTGCACGTTTCCAGAGAACAGAAAGGAATGTTTATAAAGCCCTTACCTATAATTAGCATCACTCAATGAAACAAGGAACTTCTGTTTTATACTTGCCACAGCTGACGTGCTCTCTCTTGAAATGGGGGAGACTTTGAAGGGAGTTTCTTGGCAACACAGCACAAAATGTGGTATTGAACTGGATCAGCTATTCAGAACAACCATCTAAGGTGTTAAGCTCTGCAACAGCCCCACAGCTTGGAATGTGCTCCCTTGATTCTATCTCTACTTAATTATTGTTGTACTTTTTGAATAACCCTATGTCATAAAATCCTAGCATCTAGTCGATGCAGATTAACTTTATCCCATCAGACTGTGACAGACTTTCACCTGTTCATTAACATGTGGCCATAGATTTTGATATCATGTGGATAATATAAAACCCAGCCATATTTAAAATGTATCCAACAGGAGCAAGGAGACATTCTAACACTGTACATTTCATTAGAATTTCAATAAAAGAGCTATTGCTCAGTTCATTTTATGAAGGTTGAAACTGCTGAGTTTAACTTCTGTTTGAGATCCCTTTCTGTTATGGAAATCACTGTAACAGAAAATACAGCAATATTCTCTCAAAATGCCTTATTACATCTTGACGGCTATTTGACTTAAAAGTAACTTATATCCATCCAAGTTCTATATTCCTGTCTGGTTTTATATCCTTTTCTTAGAATCAAAATGGGGACAGATATTGCCTGATGATGTAATTGTAGGTGTTAGTCTATGTCTATCCATTAGTTCATCAATCATAATGTCAGAAAATTCTATACTCTTCTTTAGAAAGAATAAGAACTGCGAGCTACTTTCCCCAGTTAAAATTTTGTGTCATGGGATTATTCCAACAACAGAGAGCCCTGTGTGGGGGTGCGGGGGGAGAGGGATTGGAGGAGCAGCACAGCCTTGTAATTGTGCCTTTGCTTTCCCCAGGGCACTTACCCTGGCAGAGGAGGCAGATGCACTGGAAGGTGGCCATTCCCCAGCTCCGTGGCAGCAAAACCTGCAAGTGAGAGTTGCTGCAGTGCTGTGCTAGCATCCTGATTGGACGCCAGCGAGGAAACCAGGGTGGGGCTTTCCTGGGGCAGAGCCAATGTTGGTTGACTTCCTCCTAGTGTTTAGGGCTGGGAATGCAGCACCCCAGTCCTCGGGCTTATGCCACCCTTTGGGTGACGTAAATCCTTTAAGCCCTATGCATTTTTCGCTTCCTGCACTGCTGGAAATCTGTCTTGAAGGCTGGAGGGCAGCGCTGCAGCAATGCTGCATCCCACCACCGAAGGCTGTGGATGGGGCTGTTAATCCCAACTTTAAAACTGCAAGGGGACAAGTTGTATGCATACAACAGGAAAAAGATATGCATACAATGAAACTCCAAAATGACTTAGCAACCCCACATCTTTTTTTGCATATGACATTTCTAAACATTCTTATTGACAATGATTTTAGAAATAAATAGGGTGATGTTTAGTGCAGAGCCACTCTGTTATAAGCCAATTCAAATCAGTGGGCTTACACTGGAGTAATTCTGCATAGAATGACAGTATCTCTTGCATAAACTCTCACTTTTGAAAGCACTTCCATAGCTAAATTAGTAGCATGGGAAACAATTCTTGTAATGGGGCCATTTAAACACTGGAATGATTCAAACGCTGAATCCTTTGCCAGTAAGATATTAAATTCACATAATTGGTTGGGTGGATCCAGCCAGCCTTTCCACTAATGAAAAAGGGAGGAGGGGTCCCCCTTGACCACCCAAAAAACTGTCCTGGGGTTCATGATAACTACATGGACAAAATCCAAGCAGGATGGGGAGGCGTGTATTAAGGAAGGAAATTAAGCGAGATCCCTTGAAAAGGCTGTCTGGATTCATTCAACCCCAGGAGCATACAACAAAGGGAGCGCAAGCTGGTGGCTATTTCATCACAAGGGACAAGTACAGCTAAGTTGGATCAAAATCAGAAAAACTGAAAAATTAAATGTGTAGTTAACTTTTAATTAAACTCCTATCTTGAAAGATGCCTCATTCCCCTGCAACAAAATGAGTACCAATTATACATTACTTGCAAGAATCCCAGTTTGTATATACTGTGGTTAGCTAGTTTTTGGAATGTGAAATGCACAATAGCTTAGATGGCTTTAAAAGAGAATTAGATCAAACTAAGGAGGGCAGGTCCACCAGTGGCGATTGCCAATGGCAACCTCTATCTTTGGAAATAGCATGCCACTAAAAGTCGAGTGCTGGGAGGCAACACTGGGGGAGGGCTATTGTGTCCTGTTTGTGGGTGCCCTAGGCATTTGGTAAGCTGTTATGGGAAACTGGAGTCTGGACCCGGTGGACATTTGAGTCAATCTATGATTTTTATAATATGTCTTCATAACGCTTGTTTTATATGTTACCCACCTTGGCAGCCCTGATGGGGAAGAAAGGCAGAGCAGTGCCGTAGGAAAGGAAAATGGCACCTGGGGCAAAATGGCACCTCGCACGCCCCCCCCCCAAACATGTCTTACTTGCCTTTTTAAAGTTAAAAGAGCAGCCTACTTCAGTCTGTGGGGGTTGCTCCGGGTCGCAGGGGCTGCTCCGGGCCATGGAGGTGGCCTGAGGCAGCCTAAGGAGAGGGGTGGGGGAGCAATTATCTGCCCCACCCCCATACCTGTGCCCGGGGCGTTTGTCCTGCCCCCCCACTACCCCCTCCCTGTGGTAGCTCTGCCTATGAGGCAGAGTATACATTTTTGTAAACAAACAAATATAGCAATCATCTTCTTATACTTTCTGTACTTCCTGCTTGCCTTTTCATCACAGAGAAATTGCACAATTTCCACCTAACTACCCCCAGAAGAAGTGAACAGTGCGCAACTCATTTTATTTGTTCTGCTCTTTGCTTTTGCTTTTTTATATAAAGAAAGAGCTCTAGACACAGATTACATGAGCCAGAAGTCGGGTGGGGGAAGCAGCCTCAGTTCACTTGAACTGCACCCTTTCCATTCATCACTGACAATTTCTCAAGATCAGACCAACCTAATGCTAACAATTACATTAATAAGATTTGGTCTAATTGAGAGGAAGGGGCCCTGCTGGAGGATGAGAATATTCCTAGGTAAAGATCGTAGGCAAGTGACCAGATTTGAATGTTGATATCCCATGGTTGATACTTCGTAGAAAGCAGAAGACAACATTTCCTAAAGATGCATATTTGTTCAAAAGAGATCGAAAGAAGGGCTATTCCCCCCCCCCACACACACAACATTGTTACCTCCAAATTATTTAATCATGACAAGATAATTGATAAAAGTGGCTGATCAAAATCACATGCTGCAGCTGTTTAACAGCCTATGTGTCAGATACCAAGGTAACCTAAAAAACAGGAAATATCAAATACAGCTTGAGAGATTATAACTGTTGTGAATTTGTACTTTCCTGATTTGCCCAATGATTTGCAGATGTCCTCTGGAAACCCTGGCCAAATCAGAAGAGGGGTTTCCTCTTTGTACAGTGTTGACCCATCAGCTATTTATAAGAATAGCAGAGAGCAGAAATGTTCCCCGTGTATTTTCCGCCAGACAGGAGATGAATGAGTTTCCAAGGTGTTTCAAATTATTTCGTTTCTTGCAAGAAAAGTGCTCTGTGAAGAGAACATTAGTGGGGGGAAATTTTCAAGGGGCTTTGGAGGGGAAGTCTGTTTTATTGCAATAGATAAATAATGTAAAGCAGTTCGTTCTAAGGCCAACATTCTCGAGATAACTATGGACCCAAAGCAAAAACTGCCTTTGCTACAACAGGGGGGAATGAATCATGGGTCTTTGTTCACTTTTTAGTAGATTCTGTTTTCCAGATCTGAATAGGAATTTTGGCATATGTAGCTGAATAGAAATGTGCAAAGTATACTA
This sequence comes from Sphaerodactylus townsendi, assembly GCF_021028975.2. Classification (NCBI taxonomy): domain Eukaryota; kingdom Metazoa; phylum Chordata; class Lepidosauria; order Squamata; family Sphaerodactylidae; genus Sphaerodactylus; species Sphaerodactylus townsendi. The sequence goes on from NC_059435.1 coordinate 39,627,476, forward strand.
CCCTAGATAACAAACTAACTTTGGTACGAAACGATGTTGCACAGAGATGCTCACTCTTACATTTTGTCTCCATACAGCATTTTATGCAGGCAAAATTTCAGGAGGAAACCTCTGGATATAAAACTAAGGAGGCAAAATTCCTGTTTGAGGACTGGGAATTGAGTACTTCAGGAAGTTCATGTGAATCCCAGCCAAATACAAATTAAGGCCACATACAAATTAAGGCCTACACAGCACCCTCAAGGAATAAAGTAGGGGGTTATTGAGATCAGGGTGCCAGGTAGATGCGGCAGAGAGCCATACATTGATTTCAACTCATGATCAATTGATCACCCTGAGTGTGGGTATGATGGGCTTCTTCAGCACTAAGAAGCTTCAGTGTGGTTCAATCATTCTTTTCCTGCAAAAAGTTGTAAGTAGAACTGACACAGAGTTTACACGTTACAGTATTTTTATCAGAGGTGTAGCAAGGGGGAAATGTACCCAGTGCAGTGGTGCGTCCTCTGCCCCCGTCCTGTCCTGGAACACCCCCGCCACGCCCTCGTCACACCCCCACGGGGCGTGTGCCCAGTGCGGCATGCACCCTCCCTGCTACCCTTGGAGCTACGCCTCTGATTTTGATATACCGGTACTTATTACAATCCTACTATAAGCTTGTGTACACCCTTTATTTTACAGTTACTTCATGCTTTCTTACAGTCAGCAGTGACAAATTATCTTTTTCTCTGGTGAGCAGTTGCTTTCACTTTTCTGATGTATTGCTCATTATTTTATTTCATTTATACCTTATGATGGAATTTTGTAAGAGCATTACCATTTTAAAAAGTAAAAAATAAAATTATATGCAATATTTAAAACAGATTGCATTTCCTTCCCGCAAAAAGAATTAACAATTGATTCAGCAATACTATATCTCTCTACACAACAGGAAATAATTAATCTGGATGCAGAACAAAAGAAAAAAACTAAAGGAACAGGATGGTTAACATTATACTAAGGTTGGCTGACTGCTTGAATACATATGATGCCACTAGTCCACTTGCTAAGGGGTTTGGTTCGTGAGTAGCTAACAGGAAAAAGTGCTCACAGGTTGGTTTTTGAGACCACAACAGCATCAGCATCTCCAGCAACCATGTCCTGTTGTATTGCAACTGCTGGGCCATCACAGGGCAGGCAGAACCAATCAAGGGCTGGTAGACCCAGGAGTACAGCTCAGAACTTCTCACACACCAAGGGCAAAAAGGGACCAGGGATGTTGGCTCCATGTCTATGGCACAACCCTCTACCTCCTTAAATCAACCAAGTCTTGTCACAAGTCTGCGGGCAGCTGACAGAGTTATGGCCCCAGCAACTCCTTCTTGTGGAGACTCCAAGCAGCCCTCAGCCTACAAGGTGCATAGAGAGCCCTCACCTCAGAACGGGCATGGGGAGATGACAAGGAGAGTACACCTAGCTCTGTGTCAGGATGGCCTGAGTACTGGGGGATGCGACCTGTGTGAATATGCTTTATCTGTGTGAATATGCTGTGTGAAACTATTCTTCTGCTTCCTGACTGCTTATCTCTCCTCTGGCTGAGTCATCCCAACACTCTTCCTGGAAGCCCAGCCATGCTACTGAGGACACCCCAGGCCACCCCCTTGGCTACCCCTGCTAATAGTGGATCAGAGGAAGGGACTCCTGGTGTGGGTTCACATGTGGGGGCATGCAGCACTGTCAACAGATCCCCCAATAGCCTCCTCAATGGAGCAGAAGTATTCTGGAACTGGAATGGCCATCCTTCCACAGGGGCCCACACTCCATTTGTGCTGACACACAGCTAGTGTGGGGCTAAAGAGTGGCAGAGAGATGCTGGGGCCCTTTGCTGGTGCAACTGGCCCTATGTCTGAGTATCTCAGAGATACACTAGTGTAAAGGTCAGTCAGCTCTTTCAGAACATTCACTCCAGCCCTGGCGGAAATATTGCACGTGCCTGCAAGTCAGGACTAGGGCAGGAGCTGGGGGAGAAGCTGTTGGTACTGTAGCTCCACACACTTATTAAACTACACCCTTGTTTGCCGCTAGTTTATTTTGATGCTCAGCATTAAGAACACAACAAGCATTTTTGGGGATCTCACTCTCAGCTCTGCAAGTTAAAATGACGTGATATCCCCTCCCCTAAAGGCTGCATGCTTAAAGCATAGAATACACTTTCCTTAGGGCCAGTTGAGGAGCATGAGTCATGGCAGCAGTCTAAAGAAGTCAGCTGTGTCTGCACTCTAAGATGGAGCTCAAAATAGAACCTGGGAGATATGGCCCAATTCAAATTCTTTTAGGCCAGGGCTATGTAGGATAGCAAAAATTTGCTCCTGGATGCAGTAGAATTTGTCTGTATTTATACCTGATGTTTCAACAGGCCCACCTTGGGAAGGAATGAAAGGGAGGAGGACTGCAGAAAGATTAAACATATTGAAGCAGACACAAGTGGGCTCAAGAGATTCCCATTGTAACATCACTAGATACAAACACAGATAACACTGTGATCCATTGCACAAGTGTCTTTGGTGGTTTCTGCACAGTGCTCTAATAACATGTGTAATACGTTATTAATGAATTTGGTTTCCCCTGTTTTCCTTCGCACTAGAAATTTCACCCCTCCAGGAAGCAATTGCAAACAGTCCAGGTTGCTGTGGCTCATTTGGTTTCTCCAAAAAGATTGCTAGAGTAGTGGTTTTTGGAAAACCTGGGTTGAGGGAAATATTACGGGCTGAACCCATTTTGGGGAACAGCCCTGAGTGAAGTTCTTCCCCAAAATGGGATAAATAGTTTCCTCAGCCCATTGTATTTGGGCTGTGCGGAAACCACCTTTGTCAGCAGTAAAGACTGCTTGATGGTTCTTCGTCCTATGTGGAACTGACCTGTCAATAATTATTACTACAACTTATCACAGCTTTAGCTGTTCTAATGTTTAGAGCATTTAGAGTGAGGGGTATTAAAATGACAATACTAGTCATTTCCTAATGTCATCAGTTTTAAATTTAGCTTATGATACACTTTTAGCCTTCAAGTACTGGTCTGGGAAGAAAAATATCCTCTCACCGCCCTGTTCCCACCCCCAGCCAAATTAGGAAGCTGTCTACCCTGTTCTAGAAGATATAGATATTGACCATTAATTTAATCTAATCTTCTATGGTAATTAATATTTTTACAGCATTTTAAGACCTGATCTAATTAATGCCCATTTAAATCAATGGGGATATTTCAATTACATTTTACTGGAGTCTGATTCAGGACTCCTTTCTCTGACCTTGGATCTTAGACCATCTTCTGTATTCTTTCAATATATTTCTGTCTGTTAATATTTTGAAACGACTCGTCTTGGTTTCATCTCTAGGGACAGATAATGGAAACAATATGAAAATGAAATTTGGAAATAAAATTTATCGGAAAGTGAAATAAAATTAAATAATGGCATGATCCAAAATTGAATACAGTTGTGGAAAGTTGCCATTTGAAGAGCTTACTTTCCCCCATCCATTATCCTGACCTTGTTTTTGAAATGTCTGGTCCTTGACTCTTCACAGTAATCTGCATTGCAAAGGAGCCAGCTCCATGTGTTCTGATTATTTGGTAGCAATCCTAAATGGATCTACTCAGGAGAAAGTTTCCTTTTACTCAGTGGGACTTACTCCTAAGAAAGACTAGGATTGCAGCTTTTCCTTTCTGATTTCTAGCGTGAGAATCACATTTCAAGAAGAGTATGCATTTAAAATATTTTTAGAAAACAGAGATTATAAAGCACCAATGGCAATTCCTTCAACAAATCAAGTGATGGTATTAACCAAGGTATGATATCAACTATGGTTAAAACTTCATTAACAGTTTCTAATGATGGAACTATCCACCACAGATGCTAGGAATGAAACAACTATCTGAAACTTCAAACAGGCCACACACAGTGGTGGGATTCAGTTGATTCGCACCAGTTTGACTGAACCAGTAGCTAACTGGATGAATCCCACCAGGGAGCAAGCTCTGGAGCGCTCCGGGGCTCTGAAAGGCTCTTCGTCGCTCTCCCCTGGAAGGGCAAGCGAGGGGTCTTTCTGAACCCTGGAGGGCTCCAGGGCTCTGAAAGGCCCATCGCTGATCTCCCCTGGATGGGACCTTTCTGAGACTCTTCCAGGGGAGAGTGAGTGATGGGCCTTTTAAAACCCCGGAGCTCTCCAAGGCTTGGAATGGCCCCTCGTTTGCCCTTCCAGGCCAAGCTACAGCTACTGCCTTCCCTCACCTCCCCACCACCACATTCCTCCTCAGCAGTCAGGTAAGTGGGCGGTGGGGAGGCAGGGGAAACCATTAGCGAAATTAATTGAATCCCACCACTGACCACACATGGTCAAATACTATGATCAATTCTAGAATACTAGTCAGTGGAGCATTGAAAATTGGTGCCACTGAAACCCAAGTTGAGATTTTTTTTCTCTTTACTGTTCTCAAACTCTGCTTTATGGTTACTACCACCTCATTGTACTCTTATTTCTCAAGCTAAAATATTAATATGGAAGGGCTGGGTAGGTTTAAAGGAACTGCAGGAATGAGACATGCACACACAGAGTCTCTGCTTGGTGAGATGTCATTAGGAGACCAACTTACACTAACAAGCAGCCAGGAAATTGGCTTAGGTTTCTTGGGGTTGTGGATTACCACTCAGTGCAGGAATTCCAGTTGTCTTTTTTCCAGGTAAAGAGACATGGACAGATGAAGAGATGGAATAAAATGAAGGTTAAAAGTGGGGGTGTGGGAGTATCCATCTACCTTGGCTGTATATTCAAGAATGTAAACAGGTTCTAGTCTTCAGAAACACAGAGACGTTTGAGGGACAAGAGAAACGTAACATTCTGTAGGCAGACAAGGAACTAGACTTTGGGAGAAGCATATGCAGTTCACAGCTGAGAGATGGAGAAAAGTATCTATCCAGCAATTAACCCAGCCTCTGCCCAACTCTGGCCCAGACCTTTTGACTGATTGGAACCATAGTTTGAAGATGATTTCTTAACCTCACTTGCTCCAAACGATGGTTTTCTATGATACACAAATGTAGACCTCCCTGCTTAATCCTGGCTTGTCCCCTGGTGCTTCCTGGTGTAATTCCACATTACAGAGGTGCCTGGCGAGAGAGAAGACAACGAAACCAGCACTTCTCGAGGCAAATGAGGACATGATTGCTTGTGAGCCAAATCCTGACTTCACAAACTAACCATAGTTAATGTAACTGAACCTAGCCCTGTCCTAGCTGGCTTTAATTGAACGAGATCAGTTGTAGAGTTAAATTCTAGTCAGGTTGCTTTGCTTGGGTCTTCTGTTTTGTTTTTGTTTTTACTATTATTTATTTTACCAGCAAAAAAAATACAGGAAAGGAAGAATGTTTTTTTAAAAAATTGAATCCCCCCTGTATCCGACCTGAATGATGGACAGAAGAATAACAGGTGCAGATCTGCCCACCACTAGACCCCATGCTGGGTCTAGCAGCACCTGTTTCAATTTCATCTGTCAAAGTGATTCTAAGAGTGGAGGAGTTCTTTGGGGACTGCATAGTACAGAGGAAGTACCCTTGTTTTATAAACAATTAAACTTCTCTCTTTCTGGGTAGGTGGAGGCAGAATTTGGCAATTCCAAAAGGCAGGTGGAAGAGTGGAACATGAGGTATTTTGATATCTGAAGAAAGGCCGACAGGATTACACAGTGAAGTACAGAGACATCTCAAAGAAGGATATAATAATTATTTGAAACAACTCAGCTATTGAAAAGCATGAAACAAAACCTGTAAGTGCCCTGTATCTCCAAGAAATAACTCTATACCAGCAAGGCAATGAAACTGCTCTGTACTTAACAGTAAATCCACAAACCAAACTCCAGCAGAGAGAAGACTTTGGGAAATGATAAAATGCCTCTTTACAAGTCACTCTGCATTAGTCCCTCCCCAATATTCAGAATAGGGATTACAATATTAGCATACCATACAAGGCTGTTGTCAGGATTACAAGATGATAATGTGCAGAAACTCCTCTGAACATTGAAAGCACTTATTGTCAAAGGCTTGCATGGCTGGATTCAACTGGTTGTGGTGGGTTTTCTGGGCTGTGTGACCGTGGTCTGGTAGATCTTGTTCTGAACTTTTCCCCTGCATCTGTGGCTGGCATCTTCAGAGGTGTATCACAGAGAGAAGTCTGTTACACGCTGTGTCTAGTGAGAAGGGAATATTTAGTGGGGTATATATTGTCCATGTTCTAGGGTTTGATATACTTTGGATAGTGAAGTATTCAAATCTTGGGGTAACCTTTTTAGAGAGGTTCATCTGTTGGAGCAAAATAAATGTGGTGTCAGAAAGACTAATAGGATGATATTGTTCTAAGCAGAATTAAACTCTTTTGAAGTCAATGGGCTTAGAAAGTTGTAACTCTGTGTTGAATGGTACTGTAACTAGCATGAGCTTCCACAGATTAGATTCTACTTTGTCTAATACGTATAGTGTGTCCTTAATAAAACAAACATCATTACAATTAGCAGCCACTAAAACTAATAAAAACCAAAACATTAAAATACATAAAAGCCCAGTAAAAAGCCACACACACGCACATATAACTTCTTCCTAAGCTCATATGCATAGAACCAAATATGTATGTGTTTGTTTATATGCACATTGTTCATAGTTTTCCTTTCTCACTAGGATCCAAGGCAAATTACACAGATTGAGTCAATATTAGGGCTGCCAGGTACTCCCTGGCAACCAGCGGGGGATGGGAAAGCGAAGGGATTTACTAGCTGCGAAGGGAGGCTGGAGGGAGGCTGGCATCGGTGCACTGACATCACTTCCAGAAGTAACAGTCATCATGTCATTGACAATTGCGAGGGCACTCTGACATTCGGGAAAAACTCTATGGTAGAAGCTGTTTTTACCACAGAGGTGTCCCTGCAACTCCTTCAGAAAATAGTTTGAGAGGTTATGAAAACTGATCAAAATAAAAGAATATAGAACATATGTTGACAAGCAACAGCAAAAACGTTACCTTCCCACGGCTACATATGCACTAGTGACCAAAAAATAAAAATGTTGCAAATGCTGTTGAATATAAACTAGACAAATGACTTGTATGCTATTTTATTCTGTTTTAAGGTGTATGATGGAAAATTTTACCTGCTTTTATTTGCATTGTTCAGGATTTATTTTTATATTGCTTACAGCTAGGATTCCCAACTTCTGGATAGGAAGTAGAAAGCTCCTGGAATTACAATTGATCATTTAATTATTTATTTAAAACATTTATTCCACTTCTCCTGGAGAAAATGAGTGTTTTTTGGTCCTTGTCAGATGAAACTCAGTTCTGACTAGTTTAAATGTTTTAAATTGTAATTCTTTCTTTTACAAATCTAGTCCTGCTCAATCCAGGGTCTCCCTGCAGGCTTTTAGTGTCTGTTGAAAGTGCTTGTTTTTATAATCATTTGTAAAAATCAAAGCCAATGATGAAATATAAGATTGGGAAAAGACAGGCCAAGCCTGCTAGTTATTTGATTTACCAGCATATTGTATAGCGTACTTTCACTTTAAAAAATGAATAAAAAACATTTTTAAGGTCTGTTTTTCATTTCATTGCCAGAAAGGAAAATTGACACATGAAGATAAATTTTCAAAGCATTGCAGTAATTTTTTAAAAAAACATGAGTCACATGCTTGCAACCCTGAATAGTGCTTTGAAATATCCCCTTGGGCATTGCGCACCTTCCCATGGGAAGTTGGAGCACTTACAGTTCAAAGGTTGCCAAGAAGGTAAACCAATATGATGAATATTAACCTAGATTTTTCACCTGCATTTTACTGTCTTAGTTTCAAGAATGATCACAGTAGGAATTATATCTGAAGAACTGCACAAAACCTTCACAGGTACTACTGCACTGGAAAATATGGGTGTCAGCATCTATGGGTCTTTAAGTAGCTCTTACTAAAGATGGCTCCTCAGATATGCTGAACACTCTTCTGTGAACAAGATCCATGCCTTATGTTGTCAATAATAATAAAAAAGTGTTATTAAGCAATGCAAAGCAGAATAGTTGACTGATCTTGTACATTATCCAACTGTAAATGTGGCTCTGACTTGCCCACCCATCCTTTGTGTATTCAGGTCATTGCTGGGCTGTACTTGCCTGCTAGCGTTTGGTAAGACCAAATATATATTGTGTACCATACTAGGAAGGTGTATATACTTATGCAAGTGGAGAAGTTGAAACAGTTGGGCATGGTTTACTGTATTTCCCTTTTATGTCATTCCTAGATATTTCCCTTCCACTGTCAGATCATGAGCCTTAGATAGGTTCCCCAGGTTTTATAGGTCTTTTGTCCCTCTGTATTAATTCAATTAACTATATTTGCTATTTTAATATCCATGTAACTTTTAAAATTTGAATATTTTAATTACTGCATACGTTTTTGTTCTGGTCTTTGACTGTAATAAATAATAATATAATACTAGTGTTTGGTATGTTTGTTTTTGTCATAGCTTGGTGGGTTGGGCATCGGGTTGGATCCTTTTGGGTGAGGTGGTGGCAGTGATTCTACCTCCCTATTGATGTGGGCCCCATAAGCGACCTTGAGGGTTGTGGTGGGCTTTGAAACTGCATGCCCGGGGGTGCAATGCCAGCTGATGTGCATCCCCAGGAACAAGGAGGTGTCCCAGTTGCTTGCTACTCTTAGGGTTCCACCAGCAGGTGATCTGGGGGAATGGTGTTTCATCGGATTGGCAGGCAGATTGCTGATGACAGGATCTGTCCCCATGCTGTGCCTTAGGTCTTCTGTCTGGATTCAATAAACAAGCTTATTTGGCCAGCTTATGAAAAAGTGTCTGTGTGGTTTCTCTCATCTGACCTGCCCTCCACTATTCTCATTGGACTAGCAATTCAATGTGCTATTACACCAGCATCCCTGTCCTTCAAATGTGAACTAAAGATACTTGATAGTGACTGGGGAAGTGTATTTGGCAGTTAGCAGGAAAATGTTACCATATATTTTATGACAAGCACCATCCTCCATGGTAAGGCATTCACATGGAGATATACAGTAGATAAGCAGGAACTTATCCACATGTTAAACAAAAAGAAGGTCAGAGGAAGCAAGGTTTTGATTACCTAGACCAGAACAAATAGTCTTTGGCCCTTTATATCCAAACCCCTGAAAATGTTTTGCAAACATTTTTCAAACTTTTTCAAAACTCTGTTTGTCCACACTCACCCAACTGAAAATGCTTCTTGGCTGCATTGTTATGGTTGTTGTGGTTGAGGTGTGGTGGTGGTGGTTTTAGTTGTTGTGGTTCCAAAATTCCAAAAAGAATTGCTTGGGAACAACATGCAAATAAAACTTTTTCAGGCAAAAAATAAAACATTTTGGGCTAAAAACTATGCAGAACTCCATGGAGGAAATGCTTTATTTCCTGCCTCAAAATGTTTTATTTGATTTGTGTGGAAAGGGCCTTTGTATGGATTCAACTGCTGTTCTTCTGTGGATCCTCACAAAGGCTCATATCTTTCTTTTATGCCAAGCAAGATAACCAGCAGAAATTATTTTAAAGAAATGTTTGGGAAGAAGTGTAATATCCCCTGATAGTCCAATAAAGATTTCTGAAAACATTAATGAAACTTTGAATTACAGTTAACAAAATTGTCACAGAACAATGATTGGATCCAAAATGATAACTTTTGTCACTAAATGAATAGACCCTTTCCGCACAGCGGAAAGGGCACCTCTCCACCGGCAGAAATTATGCCGTTGGAGGGGTGGGGGCCATTCGCACGGGAGCATGTGAGCGGCCCCGCAGAAGCCGGCGCAGAAGAGGTGGCTTCGCACGGAGCTGCCTCTTCTGTTTTCCCCCGCACTCACCTCGTCCTCCAGCGTCGCTCTGGAGGCCGTCAGGTACCCACCCACGCTGCCCTCCGACCCCTGGAGGTCAGAGGGCAGTGTGGGCAGGTCCCTGACAGCCTCCAGAGCACGCTGGAGGACGAGGTGAGTGGAGGGGACGGGGAAAGCGCCGTCTTCCCAGCAGTGCGGTTCGCACCGCGCCAATGTGAAGACAGCATTTTAGAATAACCTCGCTAAACGAGCAAGGTTATTAGGAGCGGCTTCAAGCTGCTCCTGGGCAGCCAGGACCGCACTGCTGCGATCCAGCAGCGCTTCCTGTGCGAACAGCTGCCCAGGGACGGTGTTTTTGCCATCCCTGGGCCGCTGTAAATGGCCCGTGCGGAAAGGGCCTATGTTAGACGGGAGGCTTCTGAAAGTAATTTTTCTTTGATATTGACTGTGTGAATTACTTATCAAAGCTCAATAAATTGAAAGAAGAAAGTAGCAGTGTGACTTTCTTGCCATACTAGGCTTCATTTTCTCCAGATAACTGCCCACTAAATTGATCTTTTACTACTTCTCCCTTTTTATTTAAATGAAACTCTGGAAAGAAAATATGACAATACCAAACCAGAGACTTCCTCAGGCCATTCATTCCTCTTCACACACACACACCTATTTCTGTTGCAAGACTCCCTCCTCAGGAACAAGTGTTGTAAGGAACTGTGACTGAGTTCTGGAAAATATCTTTTACTTTCATTTAATGTACAAACTTTGATTGAAAAGGCTGTTGATTCACAGCTCTTCTGAGCTTCAAAGGATCAGAGAACTGCAATGTTCTAGCCTAGAAAATAGCTTACTTCACCATAGACAGTCTGGATTTTCTCAATTGCTTGGATTTTGAGACCTGAACTGTTAAATTTGGAAAGATTCAGACAACCCTTTCTACATGATTGCTGCCTAAATGACAGGCCAACTGACAATAGTTTTTATCTAATTTATTCTGAAGTTTCCTAAATTCTTTTCTGCTGTGCTCAATAGTTAAACCAAATCTCTGGCTCACACTTTCTTTGAAGAGATCATAGTCTAGGGACCCTTCATTCCCCAGTTCAGATAGATGTAATTAACCCCGCCCCCACACACACAAACCTACACCAACAAACACATTTGTGAATGGATATAAATCATTCTTTTATTGTCAGCCACTTGAAAATCTTTGAAAGTCCTTTCAAAGTTAACAAAAAAAGGATTTTGAATTTTTGGGGAATTTCTTTTTATCAGTGTAGCAGGCTTTATTACCTACCCTGGTATTTCCCAACTCAGCACTTAATTGTAACTCCCATTTTAAATTTAATTCCATTCCATGCTGTCTTTGGACTTCTGTATCTCTTAATTCTACATCCTTTTGTTTTAGTTTTATTTCTCTTTGGGTTTCTCTCTCTTTCAATTCCATATCCCTTTGTTTTAATTCTATTTCTTTTTGGGTTTTTCTCTCTCCCCCTTCTTATGCCATTCCACTTGACTGTAACTCTCTTTCTACTTTTAATTTCTCAAGTTTTACTTCTTGCTTTATCTTTTAGATTTCTACTTGGTCAATTCAACTCCCTCTTCTCCTGTGTTTCCTCCAGCATCTCATCTGCTTTCTCGAAGGTGATTGGATGCTGGAGCAACACTCCTATGGGCACATCTGAGTGGCTGATTGTCCCTTCAGGGGCGGTACAGCCTCCTGCCCATCACACCACCCAATGGAAAATTTATTTTTGTTTCCAATGAGGCTCCACATAGGAAATACTGCATTGTCCTCACTGTTATGGTAACGTAACTGAGAATGAATCAGCTTGTCAGAAAAAACGTCTTCCTAAACCCCATAATCTAGTTATTTATAGTAAGTCAGTACACCTACAACACCTTCCTCACTTTATATAGCCCATTTAAACATGATAAACCCAGCAATATCCCTAGGTATTTTTGGTATGTTAGCTGGTAGTGAAATGTGCCAAGGCTGGACTAGAACTATTTATGGAGTGTTTTGCAGATACAACTAAATTAAGCTTCTTAGGAATATCTGTGAGTCTGGGCCAGTCTCTACAGCTGTGTATGGGGGTGGGTGGGGGGAGCTGAATTTCTCCATGGGTGCCTTGAACACTATGTGGGTGTAAACTGCTATCAAATTGCAGCTGACTTATGATGAACCTAGCATGACTTATGATGAACCTTTCAAGGCAAGTGAGAAGCAGAGGTGGTTTACCTTCACCTTTTTCCTCAGAGTCTTCCTTGGTGGTCTCACTCCCAAGGATTGACCTTGCTTAACTTACAAGATCTAATGAGATTAGACTGCACCATGCTGCTTTCCCGCCCGTTAAATATTACGTTGAAAATAAATTCTGAATCTTGGTGTTTGGTCAGTCACACAGTAAACTGAGGACCCTAAGCATATGCGGTTGCTGCAAAGTGGGGAAAATCGCATTCTGGAGCTGGCTAAGGAAGAGGTGACACAATCAAGACAAATAAATTCAAAGGAACCCCAACATTCTAGCAGAACAAATGTAAGCATTTTACAGTACAGAAAAAAAATCCAGCTCAAATTTCCAGACTTTGTTTGATCACAGTAATGAACATGGCCGTGGGTAACAATCACATATGATCCTTGGTTAGAGTACAAGTTTATAATAAATTGTGTTGACTGGGATAGGATAGTTGTACCTCTATGTTCGGAAGCATCTCTTGAATAGTGACTGTTTTTGCCAGGCCAAAGAGGGAAAGGAGGGAAGGGTAACAGCAATAAAGACACCACAATTTGGTGTTAGTAAACTTTTGCTGGCCACAGCTTACTACGAACAAAGGTGTAGCATGGAGATGGATCCAGATGTTGGCAGTCCGCCTGCCAACCTGATGAAATGCTTCAACCCCCAATATACTTGCTTGAGGGGACCCATGGAGTTATCAATAATGAGAGCCCATGTAGGCAGCAGACTCTACCTGATACTCCCCTTGCCCTCTAGGGTACAGGCCTGCCACAACCCCTGAGACCCCTTATGGGGGTCCTGTCAATGGGGAGGCAGGCACGCAGGAACCACCTTCCCTCCAAACGATCTGTCCCAATGCTGACTCACCAGCTGTGACAAGGATAACAAAACAGATGCACACAATTGAATATTATTAGCAAAACAAGAGAGAGGGTGGGTGGGCAGAATGCCAGCCATGGGAAGGAAGGATGCTGAGGGTTGCCTTTTAAGTTGATCCCAAGCTTTTGGCTGCACACATGCCCTGCCTACCAATGGTTTGCCCTGGAGCACCAAAATGAGTGGGTTGATTCCAGTCATGTTAAGCAACCCCAGATTGCTTAACATGTTTTCCATAGACCTTATCCTGATCGCCCCAGGGGATGGGGGTCTTAAGGGAAGTGGCTTAGCAAAGAGGCTGGTTCCCCTTCTTCCTTTGATGGGCTTGGAGCCACAGCTACACTGAATTCCACGTGAGCCCCACAGGGGGGGGGTCTATGAACTGCACGGTACGATCCGCCCATCGAATGGTAGGATCATGCTCCATCAGCATCCCCAACACCACTGGGTATTTAGCTACATTAGCAATGACAAAACTGCACCTCTCCCAGGGTTTTGCGCACTGAATGAGGACCTTTTCCTTCTTGAAGGCGGCTGGGGGTTCTTGCATTGGCTTCCCATCCATCTGGGTGAAACAGATGGGTCTTTTCAAAGGGATTGGCTTCAGCCCCAACCCTTCCACCACACTAGGGTGCATGAGACAGTTCGAACACTCTGAGTCAACTAAAGCTTGGACCATCATCCGAGTACCCACTGGGGAGTTGGTTACCACCATGGTGAGCACCATGGGACCCGCTTCTTCACTCAACCTTTCCGTTATGCCCTGTGGTTGGACCTGGTGATGGGCATCATCTAGGCCAGGTCTCATCTGCTTCCCGCCGGCTCGCTGCTGGATTCAGCCGACACCTCTCTGGACATCGGAAACTCCTTAGTCACACCCAAGGCCACCCTGGCTGTTCCCTTCTTCTTTTTGCTGGGCTTCGAATAGGGTGACTTAGCCAGCTTGGTGGAAGGCACTCTCAGAGCCAGTAGTTTGGCCGGGCAAATGGCTGCCAAGCGCCCACTGTCTCTGCAGTACAGCCACAGCCACAGTCGACATCTCCGGGTGTATTGGGACTCACCGGGCTCCTGAGCCTGGGCTGCACTCGCATGGCTACGCTGGGAAGTCACTGATGGTCGTCTTGTGGTGGCTTTGTCTTCATAACCTTGCACATCTATCACAGGAGCATTGGCTTCTCCCGCTTGAACAATCCATCCCATCAGGATCCCCATTCACTAGGCCCAACAACGGAGCTCTGGGCTTCCTTAAACATTTGGATAGAGACGTGCTCTGGCCAGTCATCTACCTTGTTGCCCAAAGCCTGAAACTCGGCTGCAAATTCAGTCATCCATAGCTTCCTCCTCCCCTTCATTTGCTTCCTCCTCCCCTCTCCTCCCAGGCAGCAACCAGTGGCTGCAGGCGAGTCCGCATCACGCTTATCAATGACACAATTGTCATTTGCCCCACACCTGCATTGCATACTTATCTGTTGACAGCATGTAATGTTTGTGAACTTTAATGGTGTCCTAGTATCTTCAGTGATTGGTTTAATCCATTTTCAAATCCATCCTAATATTCCATGGCCAAGATCTCACTTTGTTAGAAATGGACTATGTGAATGCTTCCTTTTGTTTCTCCTGATTCGTTTACACAATCTGTTTTAGAGGAAGAGTTGGATTTCTAGGGGTTTTCAAGTAAGTTCTTTCTCAGCCACTGATAATTCTGTACACTTCTGCACCTTTCATAGTTATCTTATTTGAATCTCCTCTCTGATTTTTGCCATCCAGCCACCCAGTCTGGAAAGAGTCTTCTTCTGGGGCTCATTACCATCTGCTATGAATCATTTGCTGTCACCTCACAAATAGCCTCTTGTGCCACGGCATCAACTGCTTGGTGGGCAGGGACTGTGGGGAAGGGAGAACAGCCATGACCTTTGGCCATTTCCTCTTTAGTGCAGCATTGGGGAGGGATGGCATTTTGGGCTGTAGCAGGAGGAAGTAGGCAAAAAAAAGTCACACTCTGAGATCAGGAAACCTTCCTCCCACAGAAAAGCTCTGGTAGATCTCGGCTTGCATCTGACAAGACAGAGACATGGTCTACAGCTGTGAGAGGAGGCACTAAAATACACTCTCGCTTCCTTGCTGTTTCCCATCTCTAAATGTCTCACACTCCCATAGCTGGGATACATTTGCACAGCACATCATTGCATAACATATACTAGCTACTACATCATAAGAGGCAAGAGAACACTGATATATACCATGAAACATAAACTGTAGTTCACTCCTAAGAATTAAGCTCCTTAGAGGTTAACAGGACATTCTTTATAGCAAGCAGGTTTTCTGCTACTGCAGAATTCCTGAGGAAGTAACTAGGCTGATGCATTACCAAAATATTTACTTCCATTTCTCATCTCTGGTTATGTCTTCAGGGAGTTTGTGCGGAATTTTAATCTGCGAGAATTCATACAAATTCAGGTGCTGAGGTTAGAAAACATGTTTATACTGGATCTGGTGTTAATTCAAGACTAGACCACCAAATGGATTGTCTTGAAGCTACACTTAATCCCGGCATGTGGAAACATGATAACAAAGGCACCATGCCAATGAAGATTTATATGATGGTTTTGAAAGCCATTATATGTTGGGCACGTTGCGCATTGATTCATTGAGATCTCTGTATTGATTTTGCTGTGCAATTATAACAAACCAGAATGTCTGTTTTCCTCATGATTTAATGAACCATAGTATAAGGTAAACATCATGAAGGCACTGTTCTTAGGCAGTGTTTGTGCAATGATGTCATGCGGCACTCTGATTTCCATTGCAAGAAATTGTAACCACTGCTGAAAGGAGTATGTGAAATAAAGTTCACATTAATCAAAGTCTACACATTTCCCAGGTGCAAACGCAGATCTCTGGAGGAACTGTACATGTAATGGGGTTTGCAGCAAGAGAAAATTAATTAAACTTCAAAAAAAAGGTCTATGGTGGATCCAGACACACAAATGCACATTGATTTTGAAAAAAAAGAGGCACCCAATTGCTTTCGTTATAGTTGCTAGTTTTAGTCCTAACAGCATGCAAGCAAGTTTATAAAAAGATACGTTAAACACTTTTAATATGGTATTTTTGTATTAAAGTTAAACACTTTTAATACCGTATTAAGTTAAACACTTTTAATATTGTATTTTTTGTGTTAAAGTAAATTGAATGAAACAATGTGTCTTTTTTTTCTGATTTAGCCTATACAATCACAGATTATTACAAGAACTGTGTAATTAGACCTGTATACATAACATAACCAAAGCACAGGCTCATATATTCACCGCAATGCAACTATGTTAATCAGTTACATTAAATCAACAAGCTCATATTTTGAGACTAAATTACAATATAATCATAAACAACTGGCACCAAAAACTGTATAGAGCCTGAAAGAAACATTGATATGCTGGCCAGTTCTTACATATCAGATGGAATGCCACCTTGGATTATGATTATGTGTCAGCTACTGCAAATCTACACATTAAATGTAAGGACAGGGACTATCCAGAAAGTACATAGAATGCTGCTAGAAAAAAAGTTGGTAAAATTACCTGATTCAGGTTATTGGTAGACAAATCTAAGAGCATCAGGGATTGCACGCTGTGTGTCATGGAACACACCCCTTTAGCCACTGATACTAAGAAAATCATACCTAAACATTGACACATGACATGACAATCCATACCTAAATCATACCTAAACACTGACACATGCCATGACAATCCAATACTTGACATAAGGAGAACATGCTCTATTCAAGATCTCTTGGTACTCATGGACCTACAACAAGCTGCATCTGTTGTATATAGTAGCCTTGGACATTACAAATGATCAGGTTACACAGGATGCAAATTAACCATAGAAACCAAGGAATTCATATACCCTCCTTAGGTTTCTCTTACCAGTTAGGACACTTTAGCAATTGCCCCACCAAAAAATCAGTGCATTTAATTTGTTGTCCCTGAAAAAAAATCGACATTGTGAAAGTTTCAGGGCTATTAAGTTGAGAGTTTGTAAACACAGAACTCAAGAATCAGATTTTGTAATTGTGGCCATTCTGAAAATGAGCTCAGATTCTTAAATCCAGTTGATATTACTACTTAGATACCCCAAAAGAAGCCAAGTTTATTGTAAAATTCAGATCACTGTCTCCATCATGACAATGCCTGTATATATTATACTTGTTTCTTATAATATGAATTAGTGCTTATTGCCTTGGATGACTTACCCATATCCCATTTGACAACTTAAACAATGCAAGGGACTATTCTCTCAGGACACCAGAGAAGACCCTCAGGGTATCAGGTGTTCATGGAGAGCTATTTCCATGTAGGAGGTTTTTGGTCACCAGTGAAAGAACTTGCTCCTTTTAGGTAAGAATGTATGGTTGTTTGCTGGAATTCTTGTATTATGTTAAGGCAAGTTTGGTCACTAACTTACCTTATACACATTAGATTGGAGAATCAAACTAAGGAATTGCCTAGAAGGACTGGATTTTCCTCAAAACAGAAGATATTTACATACAGAGGAAGACCTTATAGGGCTCAAAACGGCTCTAATTACCAGGAATCTGTTTATGTTTTTATATCTATGTTTCCTACCTATGTTTGTTCAAATTGGAGACATATAATTATCCAATTATGTTACAAATTGAAGACATATAATTGTCCAACATATTAATGTTTGCTTTCAGGCTCTATAAAGTTTTTGTGACTGTTTATGATTATATTGTATGATGGAATTTCCATCAGACATGCCTTGCAAGTCCCATCCTTGGGGCCCCAATTTAAATTGGGCCCCATGGCATGCAGTGAGGCAGGACCCTGTGTCATTTTCCCAACCAAAAAGTATTATTTGCCCATATAGTAATAAGGTGTAGATAGATTTCTGTAGTAGTGCACTGCCGACCCAGCAGTGCCGTAGTAGAACGTTGGGACGCCGACGGACCTGCGGCCTTGCCGGTCGCATCGCACCCCCACTCCTCATCCCCCATGAGTCACGGGTCGTGAACTGTCTGGCTCAATCACCGGGCGCAGGGACAATGATCTTGCCCCCCAGGTGAGGATTAGGCTCAGACGCGTACGCTCCTCTCCGCACGTAGCCAGATGAGATCATGCATCACCTGATGATCTCCCGACCTCCCCGCCTCGAACTCCCCCCAGTCCTCCCTCCTACACGCCCCCGATAGAGTAACAATAAAAGGTGCCAGGAACCGGCAGGCGGGAGACTCGCTAGGAACACGGACCTCCTCGGTTCCCCGCTGCTGGCGATCTCCACCCGATGTTATCTCCGCGTCTCCTCCAGTTCTTACGCTGATCGCGTCGGTCGAATACAAGCTGGTGCCGAAACCCGAATCCTCGAACCTCCACCCTGCTTCACCGTCGCCTGGGGAAGGGTCGCGATACCGAAGTCCGCTGGATCGGGCGCATCCAGGGACCACCGTTTCGGTATCGCCTGTCCTCTGGATCGGTGATCCAGAGACACGCTGCCCTAGGACATTCTCTCGTCCGACGGAACACCGGTGAGTATGGGAGCTTGCAAAAGCAGGGCTTATGACAAGCACGTTGGATCGAACTGAAAGCTGCTTAATCGAAATGCTGCAGGGTCCCCGTAAAGAGAAGGAGCTGCGCAAATTGGTTGAGGAGATTGAAGCTCAGTGTCCATGGTACCCAGAGGGGGGGACATTGAATCTTAAGGACTGGGAAAACATCGGGCGACTTCTTCGCGACAGAGCCTCGCCACGATGTCGCTGCTACTGACGGAGACAATGTTTTGTCGCCATCAGCCTGCAGACCCACGGCTCCCTTTGCTGTAGGTCCTTTCGATCTTTCACCTTCAATTTCAACCCCGAATTTTCTCTATCCACTAAATTGGACGCCTGTCCTCCTTCTGCCCCTCGCCTCTTCGCCCATTTCAACTCTCCTGGCTCAGCCAGCTCTCCTTGCTCCGCCTTCATTTTCCAGCCACTGACCTCCGGGCCAGCCATCGGTAATGGCGCTGGTTTCAAAACTCTCACAGAACGATTAGCCACGCATCTGCAGAAGAAAGAAAACCCTGGACGGAAGACGATGCCGATATTCTTGCATTGTGCCCCATCCACTTCACAGATACTGAGGAGGATGGCATAGTTCGCTGGTTGTCGAGTACCGCCCCTGAGCTATAATATTCCTCACCGGAGCCCGCAAAGCAATGCGGGACGTAGGGAGTCACTAGCCCCTACGCGGAGAGGCATGCTGGAAGCCATCGCAAGGAACCACCTAATGGTCTCCAGATGACTGGAAAACCACCTTTCGCGATGCTCCTGAGCCCTGCGCAGTTTGTGGTCTGGGAAAGTGAGTTCCGCCAGCAATGCTTCAGCAGAGCAGCCACCTTCTGGCGGCGCCTACACCGCCGGCCAGCTTTACGGTTTCGACGCTTTGCCAATCCCAACGATCAGATTGTCCTGCTCTGAGGCCACCCTTACGGGTCGCCTCTGAGTGCTCTATAAGGCATTTATCAAAGTCCCCAATGCCGCCAGCCAACCCAGAGTTTCTCCTCCATCCCGCAAAAACCCCACGGGCCCAATGCCTAATTTGTAAACAGGCTCCAGGAAGCGCTCAAGAGGCAGGTAGATAGCGAGGGGCCCAAAACGAGCTCCTCATGCGCCTCGCAAAGGAGAACGCTTCCATGGAGTGCCGCAGGGCAATCACGGGCCTAGGCAAAAATCCTGAACTAGCCGACATGCTTAAGGCTTGCCAGGACATTGGGTCCTCCGCCCACCAAGCTAGCCTCCTCGCCGCAGCACTCTCAACCGCAGGAGACAGTCTCAGGATGACTGCTTTAACTGCAGACCGGACACTTCCGAAGGGAGTGTAGGCAGCCCGGTGGGGGGGCCTACAACCCCGATGGGGGAGGGTCCTCCCCCAGGAGGAGAAGGCCACCTAAAACCCGTGCCCACGCTGCCAGAAGGGCTTCCATTGGAGAGACGACTGCCTGCCGGGAAACTCCCCGCCTCGGGCGCCTCCCCAGCCCAGGACCAAGGAGGAGAGTACTAGAGCAGACCCAAAACGCCAAGGCCCCTGCCAAAACCACCCCTCTCGTGGTATCTCGCCACATGCACTCCAGCCCATCTCCTTTAAGTTCCCCACGAGGTTCTTGTCGCCTCGACTCAGTATGACGAGCCCATCCCTACACCGGGACAATGGGCTGGTGCTGCCAAAGGCCTCTGCCGCTGAACAGGGACTGTTCATCGTCCCCGGAGTGATCGACTCCACGCACCAAGGACCCATCCACCTCCAGGTCTGGACAAACATCCCACAGGAGCTGCCCGCCGGAGCCAGCTGCGCCAGCTGATTCTCTTGCCCCATGCGCTGCCCGCTGCCGACCCAATAAAGGCTACGAGCCCCAGCAGCCAACATGGCGCAGCCTACACCACTGTCGCAGCGGTGGAGACACCTATCGGGAGCTCCCGTCCATATCTGGAGCTCGCCATAGAAGGGATGTAAGTTCAAGGGCCTGGTGGACACCGGGCGCTGATGTTACCGTCTATCAGAGCAGCCGAAAGTGGCCCCACCAGTGGCCGACCGAGGCTTGCCCGCACATCTGGGGTGGAGACAAACCGCGAGACGGAGCATCCGCCTGGCCACACGGTCAACAGCCCAGGACTTGAGCGGCAGCTCAGTCCGCCCCCATCGCTTCTAGATATCCATGTCAATCTCTGGGGTAGAGACCTCATGAGTCAGGTTAAAACGACTTCTGGTTTGGGACGGGTAGAGCCGCCACAGGTCATTGATCCCAACCTTGCCCTCCCAAATTATTTCTAACTCCCACAGGAAAACTGTTTCCTCTCCCCTCCTCTTCTCCTTCTATTTTTTCGACCAGTAAAGGCGGGAGGGCCAATTGGCTGACTGGCCCTCCCTGGATTAAAATCTGGGCCCGGCCCTGATACCGCAGCATTGTCAGGACAGGCCCTTGTTAAGGGTGCTGCCGCACCAAATTCACCCATAAACCGGTTTGGGCACCCCAACAAGGTTGCTCTCCGGTTTTCTGACTTATTCGCTCTTTGGTCGAGGCCGCCCCTTAAGGAGCGGTCTTGGCGGGCGGCAATTCCCCCAGATAATTCGATCACAAAATCTAGCACCATCCAGCTTCCTGCATTAGCCACCAAGGTCACGGTAAGTGCAACTCCCTTGCAAAGAAACCCCCCCTTCCTTTCTCCTTTGTGTATGCGAGGAATTTGCCTCTAATTGCCTGATTGCTTCATTCCCCGGATGCACCCATCCCCCAAAAAGGTGCTCCCAAAGCCCCTTTGTGTTGCTGATTAAGCATGCATACCCACAATCCCCCCAGAACTCGCCTGTTCCCTTCTCGAGGCTCGGACTCCTCGCCTTTGACGCACCCTGATGACGCTCTGAAGCCAATTCCCACCAGGGTCGCCTACCTCCTGCCCTCCCTGTCAAACAACTAAAGAAAGAGGAGTGTAGGCGGCCCCCAGGAGGGTTGCATTAGAAGCAACCTTCACAGGCTGCAAGACAAGCCTCCCTCCTTCCCATATTAAATCTAAACACTAATTCGATCCCAATCTCCCGCCATCCGCTCTAGAACTGAGCCTGGCGGGAACCGGCCCCCCCCCGTAACCTGGGAAAGGGGGGTGTGTCTCAGTCCCTCTTCCTACAGGTTCCCGTGGACCCCGATTCACCATGACAGGCCAACCCATGGAATGGCGCCAGGAGGAAACCAATCCCATCCCGGAGATGGAACGATCTCTCTAGAGGATCCCGCCCAGCTTATCCCGCAGGAACGCTGCCGCCAACGCCCAAAGACCCGAATGACCTGGGGAGACGTCAAGGCGACCACCAGCCAGGCCCTAGCGCTGCTGCGCCAGCAAGACCACCCCGAGACGCCCGAGAACCTCTGTGCCGCTCTCTTTGCGATCATCACCACCAACTCAGCGACCACCATCCTTTGCCTGCTCTGCTGCCTCCTGCCGATGGCAATCGGCCACCCCCTGGCAAGCTTTCACCAGACCAACATCTGGGAGCAGTTTGCTGCCAGCTGCCAACGCCTTCATCTTTCTGCCTGGGCCAGTACTCTAGGAGTCGGGAGCCTGTTAAGCTCCTGCCTGCTCCCCGCCTGCAGCACCCGAGACTTTAGCGGAGTCTGGGCTGAGCCCCTTCATGAATGCCTCATCCATCAGATATTCTATGAGCGCCACTGGGGACCCGCTGCCCAAACCCTCCCGCCGGGCGCCTTTCCCTTGTCACCAAGACGGTCGCTAACCACGAAGTCCAACACCTGCGCGCCGCATCACCCGGCGCAGCCGAACGGGAAACCGACCCGGGCCCATTCGCCGGCTCGGCCAGTTGGAACTGCACACACATGGAGGACATTCCCCTGTTCGGAAACATCCTGCTCCCCAGGGGCTGGTTCTGGACCTGCGGGGAGAGGACGCGAACTACATCCCCGCCCGACTCCCTGCCCGAACTCTTTGCTGCCTCAGTCGCCTCACCATTGTCCTACCCCAGGCTCCCCACCCCGAGCCCGAACGCCGCCGCCGCCTCGGCCTCTGCCTTTCGACCTCCTGTCGGAGCGACGCTGTCGCCTCTCCTCCGGGTGAGTTCGCCTCGCAACTTCCCTAGTGGGAGTCCACTCGCTTCCTACAATGCTAAGACTATTGGCCGGCTGGCCTGTGCCCTTGTAAGTCCATCAACTCTACCTCCACCGCCTGGATGCCCTGGCCTCCGAAAGCAACAGGAACTTCGCTGTTTACCCTAGACAATCGCCAGCTATTGATTATTTGTTGTTGTTACATCACCAAGGTTGTGAGAATGTACATAATATGTGTTGTTTTAATCTTTCTGATAATTCCCAATTGATCCACATGAAAGTGCGTGAGTTGCAAGAAGTTGTATCTAATCTTGAAGTATGATGTGTTACCCCATTGAAGGTCAGCCCTCTGGAACTGGCTGCCGGGAGGATGGTTGAGTGCTATTGTACAGCTCTGCATTGGTTTAATTGTGTGCCTTGTTATCGGATCTTGTTTCATTCAATGCGGTTCTAATATTGCCTGTAACGTGTGTAAGAAACCCTCGCTTTTCCCCCTTTACCCCGCAACCTAAGTTCTAATGTTGCACAAGCAGCTTGGTCAACTTGACCATACGGGCGGAGGAGACAAGGCCCCTTTAAATCGCCCCTTAGCGCTTCGCCCCCCGCTTTCTAAAAAATGTAAAAGGAGGAGATAGTAGTGCACTGCCCACCCAGCAGTGCCGTAGTAGGACGTTGGGACGCCAACGGACCTGCGGCCTTGCCGGGTGTCACGATCGCACTCCCCACTCTCATCCTCTATGAGTCACGGGTCGCGGAACTGTCTGGCTCAATCACCGGGCTTAGGGACAATGATCTTTGCCCCCAGGTGAGGATTCAGGCTCAGACGCCAGACGCTTCCTCTCCAAGACGTAGGCCAGATGAGATCATGTATCACCTGATGATCTCCTCACCTCCTGGGCCCCGAACTCCCCAGTCCTCCTCCTACTCATAGAGTAACAATAAAAGGTGCCAGGAACCGGCAGGCGGGAGACTCGCTAGGAACACGGACCTCCGGTCTCCCGCTGCTGGCGATCTCCACCAGATGTTATCTCCGCGTCTCGTCTCGTTCTTACGCTGACCGCGTGGGTCGACTACAGATTTCCTCAGATATATTTCACCGAGGACAATGGCTTGGGGAGGCTTCAGTTTCATAGCCTTAGTCACTGTTGTTCCAATAGTGGGGCCAGGTCTCAGTTCTTCCCCTTCCCACACACGAGTGGAATTTGAGTTTTGAAAGAGGAACATGTACCACTTGTATGATGGAAAGCCATTATGACAGACCCAGACACATAGTTAGGCCTGGGTGTTGCAATGTAAGGTTTTACTTATTCCGTTAGAATTATGTGAGATACCTTGGAGATACGGAAATGCACATTCTTATATAGACATATTCCACAACCCCTCACCCCTCTTCTGGGATACTCTAAGTATTCTCCTTTCAAAGCTTAAAGAGTTCAAGGTGATAATTCATTAGAACTGGAAGAAACTAAATTCCTCTAATCCTAATTCCTCATTCCCAGTACTTTTTAAGGCTAAGCTCCCTTTATCTGATATTGTAAACACTTAAGAGCCTACACAGGGTAATTTCCCTTCTCCTCTCTTACTCTTAAAGTTCGGTGTGTCTTACAGTATGCTCAATTCTTATTGGGCTTTTTGCTTTTTTGTGAATGGCGCCTGGAGAGGATAGGGACCTCAGTGGGGTGCAATGCCGTGGAGTCTGTCCCTCAAGCATCCATTGTCTCCAGGGGAGCTGATCTCTGTGGTCTGAAGATATGCTCCAGTCTTCTGAGGGATCTGCAGGTCCCACTAGGAGGCTGACATCCTTAGGCTGAAGGTGGCAGAGGAGGTATTTCAAAGTCATACTAATGAATTTCTCACTAATATCAGGTCTAGGGATACCAGTTTCCAGGGGGGAACTTCAGATTCCTGAGAGCTCATGGGCATTCATTTATCTACTTTGCCCAAGAGCTCTTCCCCAATGGATTGTTGTGAAAGCATAAAGATCTATGGTTGTTGTTAGATTATCACCTGAAGATAAGGCAGGGACTGGAGTCTAAACTCTGCTATTCCTTTGCACCAGCTGACAAGCATGTATGTATGTTCAGCGACAGCTATAAATATTCAGTATTTAATTATGACTAATATTTCTGTATGGTGCTGATTAGCTTTTATATGGGGAATGATATCCTTTTGTTCATGTCTTTGGTAAACTAAACTTGGTGGACTTGCTGTGTGAAGGGTTCTCATTTCTTAGAAGGGATTTATTCTTTGTTCACAAAGATCCTGAATTATCAAAAGCAGCCATTATGCTTATCAGATGACTATACTGAAGGCTGCATCAGGGACACGCTTGCAGGAGAGTCCTTGCAGTACAAAATCCTTGTAGCACAAAAATGTTTGTACGACACTTGACTTAAGTTTTGATGTAATTCTTAAGGACAGGAGGACAGAATAAGCAAACTGGGCATGGGCCCAGAGCCATGTTTTCACTGGTCCACTATCTATACAAATCTAGAATGATACTGGCACAATTTCCTCTTTGGCCATGGGTCTTTAGTATGCAGAAACATGCTAATGGAAAATCTAAATTGAAACAACTGACTGTGTGCAACATCACATAAATCTGTCTGTCCCATCAGCATCATTAAACCAGACCTCATAGTCTAGCCACTTTCAAGAGAAAGTAGAAATTCAAGGCCAGCAAGGCCAGAATTGCAGCCTCATTTTGATAAACTAGTATTTTTACAAATGAAGATTTCCATGCAGGAAAACTGTAACATACATACATACATACATACATACATACATACATACATACATACATACATACATACATTTATTGGACTTTTTAACTTCTTCTAGGGTTATGGTGGTGAACCCTTTGTCACTCAGATGGGATGAGATAATTTCTGAATAGCCCCTGCCAGCATGGCCAATTGACCATGCTGGCAGGGGCTGATGGGAATTGTAGTCCATAATATCTGGAGTGACAAAGGTGCGCCACCACGGCCCTAGGGGCTCAGGGAGGTGAACAACAGTCTTAAAACACACTTTAAAAAACAGTAAAAGTTCAATATAATCAATAAAAACTAGAACCATAAAATACATAAAAGATGGCATATTCTTTTCCCTCCCCACCCTCGTGCCCACAGGAGGCCAGATGGAATGGTAGATTTAATTAACCAGGCTGGCCAAATGCCTGGTGGAACAAGTCCATCTTGCAAGCCCTGCGGAAGCTCTGCAAGTCCTGCAGGGCCCTGATCTCCTTTGGGAGCCTGTTCCACCAGGTGGGGGCCAGGGCTGTAAAGGCCCCGACCCTTGTGGAGGCCAGCCTGATCACTTTTGGCCCAGGGATCACCAGTAGGTCCTCCTCCAAGGAGCGGAGGGGCCTAATAGGGCAATATGGGGAGAGGCGGTCCCTCAGGTAAGCAGGTCCAAGGCCGTGACACGTGTGATACAGCTGTCACTGGCCCTTCCTGCACAAACCAAATAAAACATTTTGAGGCAGGAAATTGGAGTTCACATGGGTTTTAGCCCAAAACATTTTATTTCCTGCCTGAAAATGTTTTATTTGCATGCTGTTCCCTAGTGATTTTTTGCTGAAAATGTGAAAAATGGCATTTAAAAAGCCGAGCAGCAGACCCTGCATTAGTGGAACAACACTAGGAAGAAGTTTTCACTTGCTGGGCCATCTCCTTAAAATGTTTCCCATGCCTGTCTGCAGTCTCCTGACCTTGTCTTTGGTGTTATATTCTGAGCTCCTGTTGGCCATCTCCTGCAATATTTCCATAAGGTTTTTGTAAAAAATTGGTGTGGGGATGGGTTCTTGTCTAGGTAGCTATGTAGTCATGGCCCCTAGAGAATCACAGCACAAGGTTTTGAAGCTTGGTAGCTAAATAAATAAATAAGTAAAAATCTAAGAAGTTTTTTAAAATGGAATGACCACAAAATGGTGGCCAGGAAGTATTTTCAAGGGGTAGACACATGGGTTTTAAAAAAAATGTTTGCAAAACATTTTCAGGGTATTGTGTGGAATGAGCCACTGTCATTCTACACAGTCATTTGGGAGAAAGACGCCCTCTCCTGTTTCAGCCAGAGGGTTCATAAGGGGTTTTTTTACCCTATTTATCTGAATGATTTTAACTAGGATTGCCATCAAGAAGTATGGCTCTCTCCTTACGTTCATGGGCATTACAGTTATACACAGTAATAAAACATTTTTGGGACATGATCTTCTGGAAGGCATCTTATATTAAAGGCTGTCTATCTTCTTTTCAAGTAAATATAATCATTTGAGGGTATGGTGAATGAAGTTTTTAAATAGCTACATTCACCCTAGGCTTATTTTATACTGGTCTTCCCTTAATTACATCTAAAAAATGCTTGTTGTAACACTGATATGTCTCCTTACACAGTTTATGTCAAAGCAAAACTGAATAAGGAGGTCTATAAAGCACCTTGGACACAATAAGGACTTTAAAAACTATAATCATTTCTACAGTCATGTGTATGTAGACATTTTGCCTTGTACACATGAGATGAACAGATATAACCAGACAATTCTGTAATGGTATTTCTGCATTGTACGGATATTACAAGTCTTTGTAGTAGTAGCCTCAGAAGCAGATAAATGATCCAAATCTGGGTAAGTGGCTGTCATTCAATGCAGAACAAATGTTGATTGTTAGAATGACATTGTTTCTCATCTTTTGGCATTAAAAAAAGTTGCACAATTACAGTAAACCCATAAGAGTCATAAATGGTGCTGCTGCATGACTACAAATGTTCTTGCACTGGCCACTGCGGAAACTCCCCCAAACCATTTGTGTTTTTATGCTCTTGAAAGATATGTCAGCACCTTCCGCCAGGATTAAAAACAGCAGATTAGTCATTGAAGAAGAAGCTGGCATTTTGCCTTCAAAGTTCAAAGCCATAGAAACCTTTATCTCCAACAGCCGTACAAAAGTATATGAGCAGGGCATGGAAGAGAATGCCCTGCACACAATGTTTTGCTGAAAATGCCATGCTAGCCATCTGCCTGCCCTTCCAAAAAACACTCACCATAGTTCAGTGGGGAAAGACTAAAGTCATGCGATGGCTCAGACTATCTTTAAATGCTATAGACTTTTCACACTATCTTATTTTCCCCTGAACTGACATTATTTGTTCTTTCTCATTGGCAGGAGAATCCTGATAACACAACTGACAGGGGAAATCCTTCATAGGCTTGACTGTAAATTTGGCTTGCAAAGCTCTTGAAGATGTCATCTAGAGCATCATCACATTCCAGAAGTCATCTTCCCCACCCATCATAGGTTCCCTTCCAGTTCCCACCTGAATTTACCTGCTGTCTCATACACAGCTGGAAATAGATATTGGTGGTAGACAGCAGCTGGAGAGGCAATAATTGACTATTGGACAAACCAGTGTTTCCTGGGAAACACATGCGTTTCTCCAGTGGGAAAAAGCATTCCCCATG
Organism: Sphaerodactylus townsendi; assembly: GCF_021028975.2. Classification (NCBI taxonomy): domain Eukaryota; kingdom Metazoa; phylum Chordata; class Lepidosauria; order Squamata; family Sphaerodactylidae; genus Sphaerodactylus; species Sphaerodactylus townsendi. The sequence continues at coordinate 39,655,524 of NC_059435.1, forward strand.
GCCATTTCAGGCTGGTACATAGCATGCTGAAGCTAATTCTCCATGTGCACCATAGTCTTAATCCCAAAAAAGTTGCAGGCACTCACAAAATATAGTCAACTTTTCTGAAAACTACCTTTTTAAAAATAAACAACAAACATAAAATAAACAACAAAAATAAACAACAATCAAAAATAAACAACAAAGTATAGAAATGAGGAAGAACAACAACAAGAAGAGTTGGATTTATATCCCCTCTTTCTCTTCTGTAAGAAGATTCAAAGGGGTTTACAAACTCCTTTCCCTTCCCCCCTCACAACAAACACTCTGTGAGGTAGGTGGTGCTAAGATTACAGGGAAAGTGAATTTTATCTTCCAGATGTTGTGGACTACAATTCCCATCAGCCCCTGCCAGCATGGCCAATTGGCCATGCTGGCAGGGGATGATGGGAATTGTAGTCCACAACATCTGGAGTGCCAAAGGTTCGCCACCACGGGCTCAGAAGGATTGTGACTAGCCCAACGTCACCCAGCTGGTGTCTGTTGAGAGTTCACAGGCTAATCTGAATTCCCCAGATAAGCCTCCACAGCTCAAGTGGCAGAGTAGGGAATCAAACCCGGTTCCTCCAGATTAAACCTTCTCTTAACCACTATGCCACTGCTGCTCCTTCTATACAATAAAAAGGTCTTATATAGAATCCTGAGCATCTTCTTACACCCACATGGCTTATATGGCGGTCTCAGTTTGGAGTGGGGCGTACCTTTGAGGACATTCTTCAATTTCTTCATCATATAGATAAAGAAAAAGATGTCTCTCAAGTGCCATAATTTTGCTATAAGGAGGAGGAGAATGGTGATTACACATAAGAGTCATTCTGCAGTAAACAGCCACAGATAGCCACCTATGATTTTCTAAAGTTATTGTTTCAGTTGCACCAGTCTGTGTTTGTTTCTGCTAGGGCTCATCTTATACAGAGAAAACAATGAGTTGGAGTACACTTGTGGAACATGCTCCTTCTAAATGAACTGGGTTGTCAAAAGTGTCACCTTGATTTGTGTTATACCTAAATAAACATCTCTGTGTTGATTCTACATCCCATTTCTGCTGTGTCATGCCATGACACAGCCTGGAATAGTGATGGAAACAGCTTAGGTTATGTAGCTCTCCCAAGCAGGCATAAACACATACATCTTTCAAGATATTTGTGCAGCAATTCACCATAAAGTTTTCATAGTGTGAAAAACGGTTCTTTTAAAAAACATCATGCTACATTGTTAGCATAGAGCGATGACTCAAGTAAAAGCTTCAAATTTAAGATTAGAGTTTTGTTTTCAAATGCAGCACAATGGGGTGGGAAAGGCGGTGGTACCCCTTCCAATGAAGAAAAAGTGGATGGAGAATCAAGACAGCTGCTGGCAAAGCAACGCAGGGGGGAGAATTACATCTGCTATGAAAGGGAAACTAACTAAGCAGGGATAGAAAAACGGATTACTCAGCTGCATCTGGAATCTCCACCACAAGTGGGAATTGACAATTGCTTCAGCAGTATGACCACCATAGATGTCCCCTGCTCCATTTGTAGAAGCATTCCCAGGTTCAATAGGTTTGTCAGGTAAAGATTAGCTTCCATTGCAGCAGGGGTCCCAAACCTTTTTGATCCTGCGAGCACCTTTAGAATTCTGACCCATGGTGGTGACCACAATCACCAAATGGTTTCCAAAAGGCCAAGCCAACTTGAAAGAATCAGGGAGTGGAGTCATGTAGAGTAATTCAAATAGTAATTCTTCAACATTTCAGTAGTCAGAAGCTCTGTTTAACAGGATTCCTTTTTAAATGAATGTATTGTTTAAAATGTTTTTTTGCATACACATAGCTTATTTTCAGCCATGCAGTGAAGACCCTAGTTCTGAGATGGCAGTTGCTGACGAAGAAGATTTAAAATAGCTGTGCAGGCAATCGGATGTCTAGTGGCCAATCAGAAGTTCTGCTGGGCAAAAATCCACCTGCCCCTGCCCAGGGACGTTGGTATAGATTTTTTATGGGAGGGGTTCAGGGTGGGGCCACACCCCCACCTGCCCCTAGGGCATGGCCATGCCTCCCCAAGCCCCAACCCCGGCCTAGCACTTATAAAAGCAGCTCTCCAAGGCCGGGGACGGCAGACTCCCCCGCCCTGCCTTTTTAAATCCACCTTAAAGGGAGAATCTGGGGTCCCCAGTTAAATAACATTGAAAGCAATGCTGCTTTGGGGTGGATTATCACCCACCGTGAAACAGCATCACTTTCAATGTGGCGTAGTGGTTAAGAGCAGGTGCATTCTAATCTGGAGGAACCGGGTTTGATTCCTTGCTCTGCCGCTTGAGCTGTGGAGGCTTATCTGGGGAATTCAGATTAGCCTGTGCACTTCCACACACGCCAGCAGGGTGACCTTGGGCTAGTCACAGCTTTTCGGAGCTCTCTCAGCCCCACCCACCTCACAGTGTGTTTGTTGTGAGGGGGAAAGGTCAAGGAGATTGTAAGCTCCTTCGAGTCTCCTACAGGAGAGAAAGGGAGGATATAAATCCAAACTCTTCTTCTTCTAAACTGAGGACCTCAGATTCTCCCTTTAAATCCATGCTGAAGGAGGTCAATTTAAAAGGAGAATCTGGGGAAATTTGGGGGGTGCCTGCTGTCAGGGGTGCAATTGTTAAGCTAGCAGCACCAAAATTTTAGGGTATCTTTGGGAGACTCTCCTAATGATACCACCCAGGTTTGGTGAAGTTTGGTTCAGGGGGTCCAAAGTTATGGACCCTCAAAGATGTAGCCCCATCTCCTATTAGCTCCCATTGGAAACAATGGGTGATGGGGCACCCCCTTTGGGAGTCCATAGCTTTGGACCCCCGGGACCAAACTTCACAAAACCTGAGTGGTATCAGTAAGAGACTCTCCTGATGATACCTGCCAGGTTTGGTGAAGTTTGGTTCAGGGGGTCCAAAGTTATGGACCCTCAAAGATGTAGCCCCATCTCCTATTAGCTCCCATTGGAAACAATGGGTGATGGGGTCACCCCCTTTGGGAGTCCATAACTTTGGACCCCCTGAACCAAACCTCACCAAACCTGGGTAGTATCATCAGGAGAGGCCCCCAAACAATCCCTGAAAGTTTGGTGCTGCTAGCCTAAACAATGCGCCCCCTGCAGGCCACAAACTGGAAAACACTAAACATGTTTTAAAAACCCACAAACGGGTGGGCGGAGCTTCGGACATGAATAGGGGGAGATCTGAACCCGAGAAACCCCCCCCCCCCTTACCTACGTCCTTGCCCCTGCCCATTTTCTAAAAATACTAAGCACCAGGAAAGGTGTTGGCCATGGTGTCTTCAGGTACCATGTTGAAGACCCCTGTTTTATAATTTAGTGCAGTTCACTTAGAAGGGAACTTTGAACCACCAGTAAATAATAGGGCTTTTCTCAGATGTTTACAGGGAAATTTTGCATACAGTCCTGTGAAGAATTATTCCACTCTAATGGGTTTATAAACTGGAGTAACTCTGCCTAGTAGGGCTCTTCAAGTTATGGCTCCACAGCAAAATATGGTTCAGTACAGAACCAAATATGGTTCTTTTTAAAAATGAAAAATTAAAGTTAATCTTGGAGGGGTAAGTAGCATGCTAGAATAACTAGCAGGCAAAGATTTTCATGGAATTAAACAACTTTTTGTGAGCCAGTATGGCATAGTGACTAAGAACAATGGATTATACTTTTCAGAACCAGAATCAGTTCCCTACTCCTCCACATGAAGCCTGCTGGGTGACCTTGGGCTAGCCTCAGTTCTCTCAGAAATCTTTCAGCTTTTACAGAGGTAGGTAATGCAAACCAAACATCTCTTGCCTTGAAAACTATATGGGGTCATAATATGTCAGCTGTAACTTGATGGCACTTTCCACTACCACAAAGAATATCTTACACATGCTTTACAAAAGGGGACATGAAAGCCACAGACAGTGCCCAATAATCAAATGTGAAACATGCACAAATGACCCAGAAAAACAAGCATGCTAGGTGCTCTTGTGTATATTTATTACTTATTGTGAGATATAGTGTGTGTCACTTCCTAATGAGGAACTCTCAACAGCTATGGACACTTTAAGACAGGGATCTCTAACCTATGACCCTCCAGATGTTCATGGACTACAATTCCCCTCAGCCCTTGCCAGCATGGCCAATTGTCAGAGCTGATGGGAACTGTAGTCCGTGAACATCTGGAGGGCCATAGGCAGAGACCCCTGCTTTAGGTATTACTGACCAGTTTGTCAATTATCTGTAATGTTAAGCTATATCATTTCAGTAACAATGGGTTTTCTTATTCCGGCTCTTTGCTCATCTTGCTTTGAATTTTAACATAGTTTGGCTTTCCAACTGCATAACATTGCAGACTTCTGAAGCATAGGATTGTTCTATCAGTAGCCTTACTTGACCATGCCTTTTTCTTCCCAGGGCGGTAACAATTTCAGAGAGGCTATTTAAATCATGGAAGAGACAAGGGAAGATCCACTTGACAATCCTTTCCCCAGTAGTTCACCTCCGGCCTTCAAAGCACTCTTGCAGGGCACCTAATTAGTGTTTTAAAAACTAGAGATTCTCATCATATATTTCTCCCATCAAACATAGTTTGGCCTTTAGTAAATTTAAAATGACTTGGGGATCATTCATGATGGGAAGCATTGTAAGAAAGTGACCTCTGTCACAGATTCACATTGTGTTCTGAGGGAGTGGGGGGAAACCATATAAAATAGGCAAAAAGTGTCCAAGTATTGTAAATTTAAATGGGAAGTTCAAAAGTCCACTGGGAGAGCATTACATAATAAATGATGGTTTGATTATGCACTAGAAAAAAAAGATGTCCTTTCTATTAAGAAAAGATAGGCCGGGGAATTTGCATGGCTTATGGCAAAGGCCTAAAAGTTACGAATATGAAAAGAATTTTTATACACTCACACGTTCCCAAGATTTCTGTCTTGGTGCCTGGCAAAGCAATCCTCAAACAATATGGCATACCACTCTTTGGCAACCTTGCCACTGGAATCCGCGGCAGCCCTGCAGAAACCAAGGGAGCTCAAACCAAAGCCTTCTTCTTCCTGTCATTTCCTTATTTGAATCTCAGCAGTGGAATGATTACAGTCCACTGAAACAAATCAAATGAGAGAGAAGCAGATGATGTGGTAGAACAGCGATTAGCACCGTCATGCTCTGTGGGTGAATTTGCCAGGTACAGATGAAGGAGCATTGCTGGAAATGAAGGGCTGCACTAGCTGGATTTTTTACCAGCTCTGGCAAAGTGGGAAGAATTTCAACAGGTGTTTTTTGTCCTGTCATAGTACAGCAGCAGCTGCAAAAACTTTTCCGGTATGATTCTATCCACGCAACAATTAAAAACACAGGGGCATCATAAATGTTGAAAACTTAATCTTCCTTTCTTTTGTTTCCGATATTTCCCCTACCTTTCCATCAAAGATTTCAGGGGTGACTTACATATTTTAAAACACTGATAAAAGTCATAAAAACCAAAATTCCCTAAAATGTAAAGCACTCCATTAAAGCAATGAAAAACAACATAAAAATAATAATGTATGAATTGATAAAGTCAAGCAAAGAAAATCAAAATGGACTAGGATGGAGGGAATTATCATCCACTGGTGGATGATGATGATGATGATGATGATGATGATGATGATGATGATGATGATGATGATCTGTGTTGTCTACCAATCTTGATCCTCCTTGATCTGAGATTGCAAATGCCTTAGCATACCAGGTGCTTGGGAGCAGCAGCAGCAGAAGGCCATTGCTTTCACATCCTGCATGAGAGCTCCCAAAGGCATCTGGTGGGCCACTGCGAGTAGCAGAGTGCTGGACTAGATGGACTCTGGTCGGATCCAGCAGGCTCTTTCTTATGTTTTTATGTTCTGATGATGACGACGATGATGACGATAGTTGTAGTGCGTTGGATGTTACCAACTTTTTGCTGGTGCTAAAGGGAAGGGGAACAGTCTCAACCAATACCATCATCATTATGGCCTCTCATCCCTCAAAGCCTTTGTCTACACACAACGCAGAAGCCTTTTCAGGAGTCCAAAGGGGTTGCAGGGAGTGATTGGGGGGGGGGAGAGAAAGCAGGGAAACAATCTGTTACCATTGGTAGAATTACAACACAGTCATCATCATCATAAAATAATTCATAATGTGTCTTCAGTGTGCATTACATTTTATAGGGTATGGAGGAGACAGGTTTCCAATGAACTTTTAATTGAAATTTTGATGTAAAGGAGACAGGAAAGAGGAGGAGTAAATGTTGGAATAAATAAGGAAGAATGTGTATTTCTGTGTGCTTCCTCTTAGCTTAAGTAGGGAAAGATGACCATGGGGTTGTGCCAAAGTATTCCCACAAAAGATGTGTGTTTAAGGAGGAATCTGAAGGATGTTTGCTATACCCAGGGAAGAATCCAGGCATAAGAATCAGCAAGGGGGAAAGGAGGGGATCATTTAATGGATGAGGAGATCTTCATGGCTGAGGGTAGTAGTGATAAAGGAGGATGTATTGGGGTATGAGAACAGATAGGGGAAGTATGACCATGGAAGGCTTTGAAAGTAAGGAGCATTTTAGGACATCACATGAGCACTCTAGGACCTTACAACCATCATGCCACCACTGCCTACAACTTAATACCGCAAAGGTCAGAGTCCTTTCCAGTTCCCCTCAGCAACAGGTGAATGGATTAGCCTAGTTTTTGAACCTAAATGAAGCAACGTTCTCAATGCACATGCCAAGGTTTATTTCTCTACCTTAATGTTTTAATAGTTGGGATGAATTTGGTGCCCCTGTCTGAAATGGGTAGGTGGCTTTGGTCCATATCTCTGCTTGAAACAGTGTCTTAAATATTTACCCTAAGCTTTGTATCTCTGTCTTCAGGTTAAGCGGTTTCCTAGACAATGATGAATGTTTGAACTAAGCTAACTTCTCTAACAAGTAAGCAACACCATTGTGTGCTAGCAGTGCAATCCTGTGCAGTGATACTCCAGGCGAAACCCAATGAAATCGATAGGCAAAGCCTGGAGCAACTGCACTGGGTTGCATTGTAAATAAGCTTTAAGAGATTTGCCTTTGCATTCAAATAGAAGTTTAGGGTGCAGTGTGCCAACTATTCAAGCAACATGCTGCTGGCATTAAGGACAGTCATCTGTGCAAATATTTAGGATAAAAGTGTCTCCAAAGAGGAAGAGCAGATGGTACTTGTGTGGACTGTTTATGTATGTGTCTAAAAATGGAATTAAAAAGGATTTCTCAGTGCAAATACTATCATGTTGAATACTGATAAATCTTGCATTTCTTAACTCAGGCTTGTGGATACCTGAGGTTTGTCCAGCTTGCAGGCAACAAAGAGCAAATAATCAGGTTCCATGACTGCCACCTACTGTATAGGTCAGGAAACTGCCCTCTTATGTTAACAAAAATCTCAAACTATTCAGTGAACCACACACAATGTCATCTTCATCAACTCGGTGTCGCTTTGGTTTTTTTTTTGTGATCTACATTGTAATTTTTAAAACAAAGTTTCTGATAGAGCAGTTTATTTTTTGTGTAGTGCTTTATGCATTCCTTCTGTATAGTACTTTAAAATGATCCTTACTAGCGCATATGTCTCCCAACCAGATGTGAGTGGGATATAGGAAGTGAACTGATATGTTTGGCAAAACGGCCTTGTCCCTGGGCCCAGGTTGGGACCATGGAAATCCCCACTCTGAAAACACACAGAGCCTTTCCTTTCCATACTCTGTCCATTCATGCCATCTTTCATCAAGCTTCTTGTAGCCAGAAGCCCTGCGTATTTTCACAGTGATAAGAATCCCTATAAATTTGCACTGTATCCTTTGTGAATGTTTCTGATACAGTGGGAAAACCTGGGAGGACAACTTTAAATTCAAATTATATTTGATATAACGTAGCTAGTGCTTGCGGGGGGGGGGGATCATTTTCACTTCCCATAACATTTGTTCAGCATATTTCAGTATCCTTGAAAAGTGGTGCAAATACTTATCAAAGTATTCCAACAAAGCAAAAACAGCTACCAAAAAAAAACTAGGAAATCTGTAAGTCAAGTTAACCTCTCATCAGAAACACCCAAGCCAAATTTATTTCATTGCATGAAATATGGGCATGAAGCTGTGCTGTCTATACCTAATGATAACTGTGTTGGATTTATGACTGTATATATTATGTTATGTACATATTAGGATTCTGTACCTGAAAAAAGTGGTAATTTTAATACAGATGTTAAGGGCATAAATACTAGTATACAATAGTAGTTGGGTCTCTGTATTTGTTTCAGGATTCAGGTTTTAATTTTTTTTCAATATTCCACAATTATTTTGGTTCCATTATTTCCTATGGGGCACTTTTTGTGGGGAGGGCTGGAGTATCTGTCACCAAAACTGCTGGGATGCTGGTACTGGCTGACCACTAACAACCCCTTTCCCCCAAGTTTCAAGTTAATTTACCAATTCTATGGGCTTCTGAACAAGGGATACTCGAATAGCCTACTTGCACAGCTGTGAACTGAGAGGGAAAAAATGATCCTGCCCCCACAAAGGAGAATGGGAAGGCATATATATCATGGCACTTCTTGAAAAATAGTCAATTGATAAAATAAAAATGAATATTGATATCCCACACACAAGTACAATGCTTGTACTTATGACATTAATGCTAAGAGGCATAGAATACCAGCAAGTTAGCGAATGAAAGCTCTGACTCAGCAGTGGACATAGGATTGACCCACTTCTCTGGGCCAGCTTTAATTTAATTGGAGCCATTCCAGGCTGCTGAAAGCCACCCCAGGTCTTCAGACAAAAATTCCCTCTGCCCTCCTTCATATATTTGAGCTTCCCTCATATTCAGAAAAACACATACAAGACACTTGATCAAAATAGATTATTATTATCATCATCATCATCATCATCATCATCATCATCATCATCATCATCATCATTATTATTATTATTATTATTATTATTTATTATATTTATAAACCGCCCTCCCCCGAAGGGCTCAGGCGAAACCCAAATCGATAGGCATAGCCCACATAGATCCCACTGAGGCACAGCTCCTTAATCTCCAAGGTAACCCAACCCTCAGAATCACCTTCCCTTTTGTGATAGACCTGGGGCTATTGCTATTTTAGCACTCCATTTACATATATAAATTCACACATGCATAGTATTACCAGCTCTGCAAAGTATTGCCAGCTCTGTCAATCAAGTATTGCCAGCTCTGCAAAGTAAGAACGTCTGGGAATGTTTGGAAATTTCTTTGGAAAAAGCAGAAGAGACAGTTCTTTAACAAGTGCTCTGCATCTTGCTAGCCTCCCAGCTTGTGTGCCATATCAGCGCCCACTAAACAAATGGGAAGAAGCCAAAGTTTTGAATTCACTGCTTAGGCATTGTTCCAAGATGTTTTATATCTGTTTTCTTCATCAGAATGTGATGTTAGTCACATTTAGATACATTTGAGCATCTTTTATTTGCTTTCTTTTTTATGACCTCAGTTGTAACAAACAAAGCACGTCAAATGTATTGGCTGCCAAGCTGAATTCTTGTTTATTGCACAGTACTTTGTACATGAGTCTTTTGACTTTATGGAACTGCAGTGCAAATTCTAATCACAACCCATTCCCACTACGCAAGTCCTATTTATTTCAGTGGGGTTTATGCAAGAGAGGCTCATTCCGCACATGCCGAATAATGAACTTTCAAACTGCTTTCAGTGCTCTTTGAAGCTGTGCGAAATGGCAAAATCCACTTGCAAACAGTTGTGAAAGTGGTTTTAAAACGCATTATTTTGCGTGTGCGGAAGGGGCCAGAGTTTATGCAAGAGAGTTGATTTATTTTACTTTCAGATTCATACCCTCTGCCCTCATCTGCCCTCATCAGGGCTACAAAGGCAAATTATCAATACATTAAATTAATGCACAATAAAAACATGTCTTAAAAACATTAAAACCAAAAATATCATTAGAACAACTAAAAACCAATCTAAAGCAAATTCCGCATGGGCCAAAAACAGTGGTGTGAAAATGGTATAAACCCTTTTACATCGTTTTAAACCATTTTACACCCTTTTCACACCCTTTTCACATGGCTGCTTTTGGCCCACATGGAATCTGCCTAAAATACGTATAAAAACAATATTAAAACATTAGATAGGAAGGAGGGATCACTGAGGGAATTCCAGACAAAACAAAACAAACAGAAGTCCTTACCTGCTGGCAGAACACAGCACAGGAGGCAGGTTTTCTTGGAGAGAGAGTTCCAGAATTTGGTTCCATGACCAGGGGCCCTCTCTTGGGTTGCCACCTGCCTAATCTCAAAGAGAGAGATCCTTGGAAGATGACTACAGTGGTTAGTTCAGTGCACTTTGCCCAATGCCTGACCACAGATGCATTTCTTATGTGATTCTCATCAAGAGAGTGTTATCATAGGATTGACTATGGGATCATGGTTTGGAGTTTTTCATTCTGACAGTTGAACTATTGCAGACATGGAGGCAAACTGAGCTACCGTAATTATCCAAAGTATCTCTATCAAGTATAGGAAACATGGCTCTTTCAGGCAGCTAGAAGAAGCTTTGTTAGATGAATTGCACTTATTGACACTCAGGGTATTTGGTACTGATGATAATATACTTGCCTGATTTTTTTATATCTTGGCTTAGTAATTCCTTGCTGTGGAAGACTGATAGCCTGGATTATTAATACAATCCTATGCTGAGACATTCCAGTTTAAACCCACTGGTTACAATGGGTTTAAACTGGAGTAAGTTTACATAGGACTGCACTGTTGGGGAGGGCATTTATTTATGTGTTCTGAAGGAATCATAAGTTAGACCACTGCTGAAAAAGTATTTGCTAGGATCCCCTTCAAACTAAAAAATATAGTCTAGCCTCTAACTTTCCTTTTCATCCAAGGTAATTGAGGGAGTCTTGGGTGGCCAGCACCAGATTTTTCTGGATGAAATAGATTTTTCTAGATCCGTTTCAGTCTGGGTACCTTCTATGATCAGACAGCAAAACTGCTTTGGATAACACAGTGTATGATCTTTGCTATGAAAGAGAAGCATGTGCAGTCACCTGTTGATTCTCTGAATGATAAATGGAAATAATTATAACAATGACGATAACAGACTGTTCAAAATAAAGTTTAGTACAAATAAAGTATTTTTAAAGTAATAGTTGTGTGTCCAAATCCTAGATTTTGGACACCCAATGGACCCAAATTGAGCACATGATACAATTCAACACACATTTTGTTTGGAATGAGGAATTTTAGGTATGAAGTTATAGTGAAATGGAACAGAAACCATAGAACACAGCAACTCATTACACACTGTTTTAGCAGATAAGATCTATTATGATCTTTGGGATCTTAATACACGAAAGGCAGTGGTTTTCTTGTGATCTCTCTGATGCTTACCATCCCAAGATGTAAGCTACTGGTATGGTATGGTCTGTTTGACTAATGGCTGATTGAGCAATTTCTGAATACTGAATCAGAAACAAATTCTCCCCTTCTCCCCACATGTTGTTGTTGTTGTTTTCTTTTGAATTAGAGGTAGTATATTTGCGATGTTGGGGTTCTATTGACACTCATGAGGCCATGGCTTAATTCCTAAGTAAAGTGCCAGGCTTCAAACATTTAAAGCTGCCTGAAGATTTCTTTTCCTCTCCTGGAAACTGTGCTGCTTAAGTTGAGCCTGTGCACTGGTCTACAGCTACTTACCCTGGAGAGAGGAGGGGCCTGCCCTCTGAATATGAACAGAGGGTCCAGTGGAATTGTATTATTAGTGACCCAATTTAGTATTTAAATCAAATTACTGCAAGACTGAAAACCAGCACAAATGGAGCCCTTACATGCTCTGGTTCACTTACAATTTGTTGGCACAAAAATGTTCTAAATAAATAAAAATACTGGGAAGCAGATTTTTTTCCTGATTCCCCATAGCATTGTGGCTCTTTTGTGCATCTCCCAAGCAGTGACATAGGTATAGATTTTTAATGAGGTGGGTTCGGGGGCAGGACCATGGCCCCACCTGTCCCTGGGGGTGTGGCCACACCTCCCCAAGCCCTGCCCTTGGACTCGTGCTTATAAAAGCAGCTCTCCAAGGCCGGGGACAGCAGACTCCCCTGCCCTGCCCTGCTCAGCCCTGACCCCCCCCCCACCGGCTGGGCTCCCAGAATGCTGCCACCAGAATGTTCACAGAAATAAGTCATAGGGACCAGTCTTAGCCCATCCCCTCCAAGTAGAGGTGTAGCTAGGGAAAATGAAGCCCGGTGCAAAATCTGAGTTTTGCGCAGCCCCCCGCCCCCCCGTGGGCGGCTGCTGTGATGCTGGAATCCACCTCCAAACAACACCCCCAATGCACCTTAAAAGGAGAATCTGGGGTCCCCAGTTAAAACAACATTGAAAGTGATGCTGTTTTGGGGTGGATTATCCCCCACCCTGAAACAGCATCACTTTCAATGTTTAAACTGGAGATTTCAGATTCCCCCTTTAAATCCATCCCGAAGAGGGTAGATTTAAAAGAAGAATCTGGGGAAATTTGGGGGGTGGCTGCTGTCAGGGGTGCAGTTGTTAAGTTAGCAGCATCAAACTTTCAGGGTATCTTTAAGAGACTCTCCTGATGATACCGCCCAGTTTTGGTGAAGTTTGGTTCAGAGGGTACAAAGTTATGGACTCTCAAAGGTGTAGCCCCCATCTTTGATTAGCTCCCATTGGAAACAATGGGGGATGGGGGGACCCCCTTTGGGAGTCCATAACTTTGGACCCCCTGAACCAAACCTTACCAAACCTAGGTCGTATCATCAGATTCTCCCAAAAAATCCCTGAAATTTTGGTGCTGCTAAAAGCTGCACCCCCTACAGGCCAAAAACTGAAAAAACACTTAAAATACAAAAAAACACAAATGGGGGGGAGCTTCAGAAATGTAATGCGGGCAGCCCTCCCCCTTACCTATGTCCTTGCTCCCAAGTTTCCCCCATCTTCCCTGAAATCTTTCCCAAAGATGTTTTGCTGAATGTTTTGGGAAAGATCCCAGAAAGCCATGTGGATGGGAAGGTCTCACCTGCAATGGCTCCATTTTCCCTTCCCCAGTCCCACACAATAGCCATTCTCTATTTTGTTTTGTTTTTAAATCAGAAATGAACATTATAATGATTTATTTGTTTCTCTGACTTACAATATTTCGTTTTTTGTAAAAAGTCTCTAGTCCCTTTCATTGCAAAGATGTGCATTTCCCCTTGGGTCTCCACAACAAAAGGGCCTGATGCTTCTTGCTTTTTTTAAAAAATAAAGAAAACTGATAATGCAGTCAGCCTGATAGACCAATGGCATTAAACGTTTATAACTTGATAATATATCAACTGTGGGTTAAAAGAGAACAAATAAGCTCCCCCTGGTGGTGTGGAGAAGGAAATAGCCATGTCTAGGGGTCAGGGACAGGAAAAATGCAAGAAAAACCTGATACATAGAGCCCCCATTACCCTTGCACATTTGCAGCTGCAGCTCCAATAATAAAGCCACAGGAGTCCAACCCCAAGTGGAAAACACCATGTTCCAAGAAAGGGGGGGCGGGTCAAGCGGATGTCCAACTTCCAACAGGAAAGCTCTCCTGTTATAAACAGATGTTTGTGGAGGAAGGAGTGAACCTCCACTGCAGAAAAGCATTGTCATTTCATTACAAAATATTTTTTTAAACTAAATATTTTTATTTTCAATCTGGGCTAATCACAGAACACCTGATATCCACTCTTAAAATTCTGGCATTCAGTGGATTCGGTGTTTTTCATTTTTACTTTTATTGTGTACTATGCAGGCACTTTATAGTTAATGTTCCTGCAAAGCAAAAATAAACATATTCCCCAAATATATTTTTGTAATCCCCAAACAGTTGTGTTATTTAACCTTTTTTTCTAAATTAAAGTTTCTGGCTAGAGTTTCTTTCCTTGTTTTTTTTTTAAATCTTTTGCTTTTAATTTTTTTTGTTTCTTTTTTTGGTAGGCGGGAATGCTAATATGAATTTGGTTAGGCTAGTAAGTTGTATTTATGCAGCTGTGTAGGTCCTTTTTAAAAAGAAAACAGTTTTAATCACTTTCATATTCCAGGCTTACACAAGGTGAAAAAACGTCATTTAAATGAGAAAATAGACATCCAGTAACAATTTCTTTAAAAATGCCCAGAAATGCACTCAACCCTCACCCCCTCCCCCCATACACACCTCTTGCAATCTAGGTATTACGCCCCTGTTGGTAACTCCAAGATTGCATTAGCCTTTTTTGTTGCTGCATCACAGTGACTGCTCATATTTAACTTACTGTCCCCACCATACCCCCAAAATCTTGTTCTCATGCATTACTTATCAGTAATTTATTCTCCGAGCAGAAAGAGAAGAGAGAGCGATAAAGGGGGAAGGAAAGAGGGAGAAGAGGGGAGAAAAGGGAGGAGAGAGAAAGGGGGAAAGGGAAAGAAAGGTGGAAGAAAAAATGGGAAGAGAGAAAAAGGAAGGAAAGGGAAAAAATAGGAACAGAGAGAAAGGGGGAAAGAAAGGGGGAAAGAGAGAGCTTTGGCAGTGGTGGAGGGGCGGGGAAAAATATTGACCATGCTCCCTCCCCCACCCTTCCTGCTGCAGCAGAAGCCTATGGTTGCTTTAAAATTAACCTTAGTTTACTTCTAGATCAGGGGTAGGGAACCTGCGGCTCGAGAGCCGCATGCGGCTCTTCTGCCCTTGCACTGCGGCTCCATGAGCCGAGCTGCCAGCCCCATCCTTGCCCGCCCTGCAGGCAGCAGGGCAAGCACACCAATTGCCCGCAGCCGGCTGGGCTGCGCCGCGGACTTTCCCTCTCGCCCGCCCTGTTTGAGCGGGCGGGTGCTTTCCCAGCGGCCGGTGAGGCCGAGCCACCAGCTACATCCTTGCCTGCCCTGCAGGTGTAACCTCAGCTTGTGGGTTCTGTGGGGCAGTACTTGGAATGAGTTGCAAAGAACCAAATTTAAACAACAAAATGGTTTACTTTTCTTTACATATAACATATAACATCAACATTTAACGTTACAATTCAAGGTCCTGTTCAGGTTGCATTTCAAGTCCTTCTATTTACAGTCTACTGATATTGCCAAGTCCAAATCTTCTTTGCAAGTTGGCTGGCTCCTGAAGACTCCAAGGGCTTGATGAACAGGTTGCAACATGATGAAGGTCTCCAGGAGAACTCTCACCCATTACAACCACAAAAGAAAACCCTGAAACAATAAACTCCAACATTTACAACATAGCAAAACAACAACTACCTTCCCAGTAGTTCCCAACAATATTGAAATTACCTTAACAAGGTGTTAAGGGCTTATAGAAATCAAGGTCCGAGTCTGGTAGCCTTGTTCTTCTGCAAAAGAGCTCTTTCAGCCTCTCTGCTGCTCCGAGTCTCCACCCCTTACTGGGTCAACCCATTCTGGGCCAACCCATTCTGGGCATGGGGGTTACACAGGCAGCAGGGCGAGCGCACCAATTGCCCGCAGCCGGCTGGGCCGCGCCGTGGGCTTTCCCTCTCGCCTGCCCCGTTCGAGCGGGGCGGGCGCTTTCCCGGCAGTTGGCGAGGCTGCGTCGCGTGCTTCATCCTTGCCTGCCCTGCAGGCAGCAGGGTGGGTGCACCAATTGCCTGACTTCCCCTCTCGCCCGCCCCATTGGAGCGGGGGGGGGGGGTGCTTTCCCGGCAGCCAGCAAGGCCAAGCCGCCGGCTTCATCTTTGCCTGCCCTGCAGGCAGAAGGGGGGGCACACCAATTGCCCGGCTTACCCTCTTGCCCGCCCCGTTGGAGCGGCGAGGCCAAGCCGCTGGCCCCATCCTTGCCCGCCCTGCAGGCAGCAGGGTGGACGCATCCATGCGCTTCTCAGAATGAGCGGAGTAAAAGGTAAAAAACCCCAATATATACAGTGTTATCTTTATTTTAAATGTCAAAAATTATTTGCGGCTCCAAGTGTTTTCTTTTCCCATGGAAAACGGGTCCAAATGGCTCTTTGAGTGTTAAAGGTTCCCTACCCCTGTTCTAGATGAGCAGCATCATGGCTGGGAAGAGAAAAGATGCTCATTTCCTGACCTTGTCCCACTTCTACTCTCCTCCCAGACATTGCTCACCTGGAAGTAAATTAAACTTAATTTTAAAGCAACCATAGGCTTTTGTGGCAGTGGGTGGGGGCAACCTGAAAAAAGCCACAAAGTGAAGTAGCCAATAAAGAACCCTTTGGGGCCACTCCAAAATAGTCCAAGCAGGGATTTTTTTGTGGGTGGGAGGGTCCCACTATAACCAGAGTATCTGCTCTTTCCAAATTACAGGGAAGTGTGGCCAGTGCCAAATGGCAAGTGCTGTTGCCAGGCAGGCACAAGCAGCTCTTATTACTTTATATTCCACTACTTTCCTTGAACATTTATGCACGCACTGCTTATCCCACGGCTGTTGCTTTTCCGATGGGTTTTCCCATGGTTTTTTCTTTACAAAAGAATTATCCTCCTGCAAAGTGTTCCTAGCTGAGCCAATCTGCCATTTTGGCCGCTTGCTGCTTCCTTGGTGTTTCTGTGCAACCTCCAGTTGGGGAAGTTGCCTGCTGCCTTTTTTCTTTTCCTGTCTTTGGTGTAGCATCACTTTGTTAAACCATGTTAATTTTAAGTTAATTTCACAGGGTCTATTGTTCCAGCGATAGATCTACAGCACAGGTGTCAAACTCGCGGCCCTCCAGATGTTATGGACTACATTTCCCATCATTCCCTGCAATCATGATGCTGGCAGGGGATGATGGGAACTGTAGTCCATAACATATGGAGGTCCACGAGTTTGCCACCTATGATCTACAGCATTAAAAAAGATAAAGCTCTTCTCATTGTTGTAAAATAGTGGCCTGAAGTGTGGGAGGAACTGCTGTGGTGTCGGTGTGGGAAGGTGGGGAAAAGTGAGAAAACCCTAAGAAAGATTAAACCATGGGGATCTCCTTCGGTTTCCCTGTGGAGAGAAAAAGTCGCACTTGAAGAGCTTTTTGAAACAGTGGGGATTCTTTGATCTGAAAGTGGGATGACTTCTGAAGAGGACAAAATGTGTGCATAACCAAGAATCAAACCCAAAGGGAATGTACACTCAGTGCAAAGGAGACCACATGTTCATAAAAAGTCCTTGAACCCAAAGCAACATATTACATCATTCTCCCCTCCTTCAACTCACCCTGCCATCTTTTGAGGTAGTTTATGCTGTAATATGTATCTGTTATACTCTCTTTAGTTATGAAAGCACAGGCCCCTGCTCTTGTCAAGCCTCAGTGGTATACATTGAGGAATCAGCTGCTAATTAACAATATTATCAGTCTTACATGAAGACATTGCTTGGAATGTGTGTTTTTTAAAAAAACAACAACCTTGAACTAAATGGTCTTTCTTTAAAAACTCAAGAACTCAGGAAGACATTTTAAAATTTAGTTGCTTGCTTGTAACACCTGATGCAAGGGTAAACTTAACTAGACTTTAAATCTCTTGTAACTTTTGAGCAGAATTCTTCTTATAGTCTTAATGTCTTTAAAACATCATTGATAGATTAAAATGGGTTTATGATAAAGCTGCTATTGTGTTTTAAGGGATTTTAATGTTTAAAATTTGTATTTTATTGTGCACTGCCTAATACTGTACACCCTTTGGGGGTTAGGCGGTCTATAAAATCCAATAATAAACAAACAAACAAATA
Organism: Sphaerodactylus townsendi; assembly: GCF_021028975.2. NCBI lineage: Eukaryota > Metazoa > Chordata > Lepidosauria > Squamata > Sphaerodactylidae > Sphaerodactylus > Sphaerodactylus townsendi. Next base: position 39,673,296 of record NC_059435.1, read on the forward strand.
TTGCATATAATTCCCTTCATTGAACAATAAATGTGCTGCATCGGGGAGAAAAAAACTTAAACACCCACCTAAGCCCTGGAAAAGAAGTTGGAGATGAATGCTAAAAAAATAATATTAATAGATTATTTTTAAAATGAGCAATATCTACAGAAAATGAAAGCAGTAGGGGAAAGAGCTTTGAGTAACCACTCATCATTTACTATAATAAACAGTTAGGATTTAATTCATAGTTATGGCAGAGGTATTCTTGAAAAAGAAAAGGAAAAACATCAAATGTTTAGCACTGTTTTTCCCCTCAGAAGCTGATAAACAGAATGCCAATTTATTGGAAAAAATAGTGTAGTCTTTTCTTCATCAGCTGGGTTTCAAGAACAAGCTACAGCACCACGAAGAACTCTTAACATTAAAATTTATTTATTTATTTATTTTTATTATTACATTTTTATACCGCCCTCCCCCGGAGTATTAACGTGAAAGTATTAACGAACTGTTTAGAGAATGTAATCTGAGTTGAATTACTGAAATTACATCACAATAAAAACACTTCCTGTGTATCATTTTAGTACAGCTTCTAGATTTTAGCAAGCAGCCTTTTAGGTTTTATAAGTGTATTTTAGTGATTTCTTTGATGGCATAGTATGATTTTATTGAATTGGGTTTTATTGTTATTGCATTTTATTGTCTTTTGTTAGCTGTCTTGAACATGGCTGTCTTGAATATGGCAGGGGATGAATACTTTTAAGAAATAATAAATAAAATTTTATAAAGAGAGGGTTTTTTAGAAGAAGAAGAGTTGGATTTATAGCCCCCCTTTCTCTCCTGTAGGAGACTCAAAGGGGCTTACAAACTCCTTTCCCTTCCTCCCTCACAACAAGCACCCTGTGAGGTAGGTGGGGCTGAGAGAGTGCCGTAGACCTGTGACTAGCCCAAGGTCACCCAGCTGGTGTGTGTTGCAGTGTACAGGCTAATCAGAATTCCCCAGATAAGCCTCCACAACTCAAACAGCATAGCAGGGAATCAAACTCGGTTCCTCCAGATTAGAGTTACACCTGCTCTTAACCACTACGCCACTGCTGCTTTTTAAAAAAAAACTACTGATCAAGCACCAATGTTTTTCAAGTGCAGGAATGCTGGATGCATGTTTATTTTATTAAATGAATGAGATACTTTGGGAAGAATGAATCTTTGGGCCCATTTCATAAAACCTTGAACAGCATATGATGTGGTGGTATGTTAAATGGATGATTTGAACAGACTCTAGTCAGATATATCAATTATGTCGGTTTCTCAGTCAATGACCTGCTGATCCAAAGACTGGTTGTATTTTTTAAGGTTCATTAATGTAACCTGATATGGTGTATATCGGTTACATAAAAGTCTGTGTCCAATAGTGGCTATCTAGTGGGGAAAGGACAGAATTACTGATAACCTGTACCACACACCATGTCTCAGTGCACTAATGACTGATTGTATCATCAAAATGGTTAGCATTTTAAAAGCAAGTGCATGTAATTTTAGAAAAAGATATCTGTTGAGGCATGCTAGCTTTGCTAACAGAAGACTGAACAAGAAGTTCTGAATTTCAGTTCTCAAAATGAAAGACAATTCAGTTGTGTTTAGAACTGTCACAAGAACACAACTCTGTAATAAAGTCTAGTTTTACAGGCAATTCAGCATTGGTACAGCACTTACCAAACCTATACAAAGCACTTCTAAATGAATCAAAGTCTCAGGAAAAAGGTGCTACAGAACTCCCAAGGACTTCACCTTCAAAACATCTTAACTACTATTCATATTTGACAATTAACAAATACAGTTTATGTAAAAAGAATGCCACATTAGTACTAGCAGTAGAAGTGCATAGGGGCATCTGGCAACCTGGGTTTGCCAGAAGGGCCACTAGGTGGCAATGTCCTTGTGCAGCATGGGCAGAAAGAAGAGACATGACACTGTGTGTGTATGTGCGGGGTGTGTGTGAGAGAGTATGTGTGTCTCTGAACCAGTGGGAAAGTACAAAGCCACAGCAGAGATGCTCAGGCTGCACATGCAGATAATGAGGTCAATGAATCTTTATTGTGCCATGGTTTTTCTTCCTTGCAAGTCCTTGCCTTTGCAAAGTTTAGCTCTTGATGAACTACAGAAGAATCAGCGAATGTAGAGACACAGGGACACTGTGTCCAGTAGTTATTGAATTACCTATGACCAGTATGCTTCCAGTTCATCAGCTGCCTTAGCAATTTGCTGCAGTTAGCTTGTTTACAACAGTATTTTCATAAGGACTATTGCAAAATTGATGAGAAAAAAACAAGGAAAGTACAGAGAAATGAAGAGAAACAAACTGAGAAGCAGTAAAAGCTATTGGCTGATCAGAGATGCTCACAGACATGTTAATCGATTTTGAAATTGGAATCACACAGGAATTTTCCCCCAGGGTAAAACACAGCAAGCCCCGGTTTTATTGAGGTGCTCACACAAAATGTTGTGCTCTGTCCTAGTATGACCTGTGGGGTCCCTGGGCCTTTCCCTGTTATGATTGATCAAAGAAAATCCTTCTTTGTTCCAACCGAAAGGGGAAATGGTGGCACAGCAGTAGCTTCAGCCTCTAAGTTAAGACTCTGCCTGCACCAATCAGGAAAGGAGCAGATCATAGCACTGCCTGCAAAATGGTGGCATAAAATTCCATTTCCCTCTCAGCTCTTCAACTGGTCTTTTTTCAATTGTTGTTTAACTTGTGTAAACCATATTTTAGAAAATAGATTTTGGTTATCATATTCTGTATATTACATTGTTATGTTCTATAGCACATCTCTATCATATGCCGGGGAGCAAAACATTTATGTTATGTGCTATCTACATGCTGTTATGTACGTATGCTGCCTTGAATAGGTCTATGGGGAAGCAGCACATGAATTGGATAAAGATTTTTACAGAACTTCCCATGCTCATTGTACTTAGCTATGCACACAAGTGGAACACAGAAAGCATGCTGTGGAAAGTCACGCTTGCCCTGCTTTCACCTAGGCACACCAGAACTACCTGCAATGAAGACAAAGAGCCACCTGCAAGTTACACTGTGTGGAATGCCCTACTACCTATGCCAATTGCTGTGATCAAGAAATGTTAAAGAACCCCACAAGTTTGTTCTTGAAAGAGTCAAGACTGCTGAGGAGTGTGCATTAAAGTGCAGTTCTGAGTCCTAAAGATGCGTTGTTGAGTTGCAACCAGTTCAAGGCAACCCCCAACTATGGGGTGTCCAAGCCAAGATATGAATAGAGGTGCTTTACCACTGCCTTCCTCTATGTAGCAACCTCAGTCATCCTTTGTGGTCTTCCACCAAAGTACTGCCCGTGACTGATCCTGCTTAGCTCCCAAACTCTGACAAGTTAAGGCCAAACTAGGTTTTCCAGGTTGCTCTTCTTAAGTCCTATACTGCCTTCAAATGAGAACTTTCTGAAGAAACAGTAATCATATTTCTAAGCTATTCCCTACACAACACATTCTCAGGGAAATCTATCTTAATATCCAACAGTGAATCTGCACGTATGCCTTAACTGTATTTATTTTTAAACCAATTTTATGTTAAGAAATCAGATAGTAAAGGACAGAAAACTATTCCTATCCAGAATAAACCATACTATTCCTATCCAGAATAACCCATACATCAAGGATGTTCTATATTTTAATTTTAAATAAAGCTGTCTATGACTTTGAGCCTTGGGGAAATGTAATTTTAAATCAATTAGTCAGTCTGCCTCGCTAAAGTAATAGCTTGATGCAAGCATGTTAAAATTAATTTCTTTCTAGGTCTTTTTTGTTTTTGTATATGAGATATGATCCTTCATTTCTTGGCAACTAAGATGCACCAGTGACAAAAAAATGCAATTCAATTTATAATGAAGACACAGCAAGTCTTTCCAGTTTGAAAAATTTATCTTATATACAATAAGTTCAGCTCTTGAAAGTTAACAGGGAATACAGAGAAATAAAGATCAAACATCTTTATAAACATCATGGCAACAACCCTATTTGGGTCTTTTCAGAAATTAGTCCTATGTTTTTCAGTGGGGTACACTTCCAGAAAAACATCCTTAGTATTGCAGTCTATATGGCCAAGTTTTCATAAATAATACCTCTTCAGAGAGACTAAGGAAGAGACTGGAATACTCCCAGGCAAAGGACATATCCACTCTATACATGAGAAATTAGAAGAGAAGTCTGGACAAGAATAGTTTGTCCTCCCATTTAGTTTTAGTGTGCTAGGAATTTACGCACACACATACTTATTCTGACCATTTTATCTGCTATTTCTGAGAAATAGGCCTGTGAATTGTAGACAGGTGCAGAATTTGGTAGACAGAGGCCTCCAAGTCAAAGATGTGGTTAGTTATTTCTAATCCATATTTGAACCTGACCTTTGACCTCTAAATTATGTAACCATGTATATATCTCCTCTCTGCCCCTTCAAAACTTCACAGGAGCAGAATAACTCAGCCAATTGCAAAATAATTCGAATACTAGCAGGTATAGGCCCTTTGGCCTTTCTAGTCCCTGTGTGACAGTCAAGTAGGTAATTCAACTCACAGGTTTTACCAATCCAAAAATCCTTAGCATGTCATATATTACATTAAAACAGCTGTGATGTGGAATGATTTAAAGTAGCCTCCTATCTGGGATGGTCATCCTCTTCCACTGAGCGTGCCGCTTTGGGAGGGATGCACATGGAGTGGTGAGAGAGGGAGGGGACACCGGCCTAGTCAGCCAGATCAGCCGAATCAACCCTGGCGATCAATGGATTGACAGATGTCGCAGTCAGATTTTAAGGCAGTTCAGCAACTTCTCTATGGAGTTCCTTTATGGATAGTTGTGTGGAACAAATATAATCTGGCTTCCTCTATAAAATGGGGGTGACTTGAATTGTACAAAAAATATAATGACACTGGAATGATTTCAGATACTTGTTCAAGTATATCATGTGTACAATGTAACAGCAATTTTAACTGGCTACACATCCCCAAACAAAAGCATAATGTGGGTCCTAAGATTGGATGGAAATACTTTTTCTTTTTTCTACTACATCCATAACCAGGGCCAATATAATCATAGTGGCAACCTGAAATTGAACAGAGAGAGAAAATTGTGACATATTTCTAGGTGTTACTTGTAGGGTCAGAATTAAGGAAACTACCCATTGGAGAAAGTGTGTTTACACAGCATCTATCCAAATGTTGAGTCCAAAGTTGCAGCCTGTGGCTGGGTTGTACGATGGAATAGAAAATATCTGCAAGCACGCCAATGACCTGATCTAAGGCTTTGCTCTGAATACCAGGGTCTATGCCAGTGATGGCGAACCTTTTTGAGACCGAGTGCCCAAACTGCAACCCAAACCCACTTATTTATCACAAAGTGCCAACCCAGCAATTTAACCTGAATTCTGAGGTTTTAGTTTAGAAAAAAACAGCTGGCTCCCTCTTCCTCCGCCCCACCAGCTTGAGCAGGGGCCAGCCTGCTCTAGCCTCCAGCAAGTCCCACACGCACCACTTTGTGCCTCTCTAGCATCCCTGCCTCCTCTGCGCCCCCCCCCCCCGGCAGCAGCCACCTGGAGCACAGGCCCGCCAGCCGAATCCTCCCTGCTCACCGCAGTGCGCGCATGTCATGCTCAGTGGCCCAGGCCAGCCTAGATGTGTGTAGAGGGCTCCGAGTGGCACCCGTGCCATAGGTTCGCCATCACTGGTCTATGCAATGGAAGGCAATGGCAAACCACCTTTGTTAGTCTCTTGCCTTGGAGACCCTACTGTGTTGCCATAAACTGGCTATAACTTGACAGCACTTTATAGGGTAAAGATACATGGACGCCATGAGACATGGGCTCTTATTTTTAAGGCAAAACAGCTGAACTGCTGCATTTTTGAAAGGCCATCATCAGTGAAAGGCCATGCCTACTGGATGTAGCTAGTAATGGGCATCAAGACTATGAGGAAATGGAATCTGAAACCCACCCTAAAAATTCCAGAAGGACTAAGGATTCCCATTTGCAGCTGAGTGCAATGCCAACAATAAACACGAATATTAGTTTTAAAATGTTAAATATATGAACCATAATCTAGAGAGATCACAAAATGATGGTGCAGAGCTTTCCTTTGCTTTACACCACAAATTAGATTGCAAAAATAGAACTGTATGATCCGGACTGAAGAGTCTCTTATTAAGCTGAAATGAGAGATAAATAAATCAGGAATATCCTAGCTAATAAAATCCGAGTGGTGCACAATTTGTAAAATAAGATGGGTTTGACTTTGAGCATTCTTGAAAGAAAGTCTTGAAATCAAGGCCAATGAAGGGGGAGGAGGCAGGATGAACGTTTTGCCTGGGCCTCAAACTCAAAGCGGGCTCAGATTCAGACTCTCATTTGAGGGAGGGGCATTTTATTTATTAAATTTATATTCCACCCTTCCCCCGTAGGGCTCAGGGTGAGTTACAACATAAAATTTAACAGTATTTTGACAAGTTTCACAACTTGTTTTTACATACATCATGTGTCATTTTAAAAAATTGTTTTTATTAAGGCTAAGGAGGCCTCAAAAGCCAGAAGAAACCTCTGAAAGGGTTTGGATAAAGAATTGATACCCTTGAGAGCCAGGATGGTGTAGTGGTTAAGAGTAGGTGCATTCTTATCTGGAGAACTGGGGTTGATTCCCCACTCCTCCACCTGAGTGGCAGAGGCTTATCTGGTGAACCAGATGTGTTTCCGCACACCTACATTCCTGCTCGGTGACCTTGAGCTAGTCACAGTTCTTTGAACTCTCTCAGCCCCACCTACCTCACCAGGTGTCTGTTGTGGGGAGAGGAAGGGGAAGGAGTTTGTAGGCCACCTTAAGTCTCCTTACAGGAGAGAAAGGTGGGGTATAAATCGAAAACTCTGTACTCTATTTCTCTTTTAATCCTAAGTGAGTACAGGATGGTCATCACTGGTGACATTGAGGAATGCTGGGTTTGATTAAAGACACTCTGGACTTCTACCTTCCCTCTCTTGTTCAGGTGTACAGAAGAATGAGGTGACAGTGATTGGGCTAAAGGGCTACATACTGCATAGTGTATGATCACATTTTGGGATGTACTCACCTAGCATAAACACACGGTAGGTGGGTGGAGGGGGGTATTTTTTAAAAACGAAAAGCAACATTCAAAGTTTGAACCCACTACCTGCATCCAGAAGTGGTGCCTTCAGTATTTCTGCTGCCTCATCTTCCTGTATGCGTGACCAGCATAAATCCTGGAGCCAAGGACAGACTATAGAATTAAATCTGATTCAAAATACTTTTTTTAAAAGTGGCTTACAGTCGACCCCACCCCCCACCCCCTACTGCCAAAGCAGCCTACTGAAAGAGGGGGAGAAAGTTCCAAACTTGCCTTAGCATGGGCCCATTTGAAGTTGGGAGGGGAGACACGCCCCCAACTTTGCTCTCCTCCCTCCCCCCCCCTTTTTTTTGTTCCTCCCGAGCCTCTCTCATCCCGGATAACTGTTCCAAGTCCGCGCCTGTCCGCTGGAGAGGTGCTCGGCGTGGGCTGGGTCTGTGGCTCCCGCTGCGGAGGCGGGCAGCGACGCCAGGGGTTGCCCAGCTGTTCCAGTGCGGCGATGGTCCCTCCTCCCAGCTGCGCCTGCCTCATCTCCCCCCACCCAGCCGCCCGTCCCTCCCCTCCGCCGCTCCCGACGCTGCAGCCGCGGCCGCCACCTCCTCGCCGTCCCAGCCCCCCGCCTGCTGCCCGCCTCTCCCGCTCCCCATCGCCTCTCTCGGGTCCCCGTCTGCCTTTCCCGCCGGCGGCCCTGGCAGAGGAGGCACCGCAGGGCGGCGGCGGCGGCGGCGGCGGCGGGGGCACTCTCCATGCAACACCATGACAGGCATCGCCGCCGCCTCCTTCTTCTCCAATACCTGCCGCTTCGGCGGCTGCGGGCTCCACTTCCCGACCCTGGCAGATCTCATCGAGCACATCGAGGACAACCATATCGGTAAGGCAGGGAGGGAAGGGCGTGGGCCGGTGGGGAGACCCCCGACCACGCCGGAGCGGCGGGTGGGCGGGAGTGGCGTGGAGTGCAGGCAGCGGGAGGGGCGCGGGGCGCAAGGGAGCCGGCGGCGCGGCTGCAGCCCAGGCAGGGAGTGGGGATGAATGGGGAGGGGGAGGAGGCCGGCCGGCTGGCTGGCTGGCTGGCTGGCTGGCAGGCAGGCAGGCACGAGGGTGGGTGTGTTGGGTGTGCGAGGGAGGCGGCCGCCAGCGTCGCCCGAGGTCCGCGGCTGCAAGCCACATGCAAGCCAGCAACGTTGGCTGTGGCAGAGAGAGGCGGCTGAGTTTGCATGGGCAGCCGAAGAGCACCCGGACCCTGCGGAGGAGGAGGAGGACGGGGCCGGCACGCCGCCTGCCTGCTGCCGCTTCCGCCCCGGCTGTGGCTGTCAGGGCTGCGGGGAGGGACCGCCACCAGCGCCGCCACGGCGGCCATTCCGCTTCCTCCTGCTCGCGCCGCCTGCAGCGGCTGCTGCGTCCTGTCAGCGCTGTTGCTAGGGGTGGAGGCGAGAATGGCGCGCTCCCCGGCCTTGCCCTCCCCGCCGGCCGGCCCCAGCTGGCTTCCCGTCGCCGCCCGCAGGCAGGCCGGACGCACTGGGCTTGCAGGGCCCCGGCGGCGGGGGTGGAGCAGGAGGGTCAGGAGCTGCCGGGAGAGGAGGGCTCTGCGCGGCGTGCCGGCGCTGTGCAACGCGCCAAGAGCCCGCTGAGAGGCGTGGGTTGGGCACCCAGGACCTGGCGGAGGAGCCCAGCCCTGCTGGCTCTCCGCATTTGCAAGCCAGCTGGGCCTCTAAACCGCGAGGATGCGTGCCACAGCCTGGGGACACGCTGGTCACCTGTAGCCCACCGCTTCCCCGCCCTGCGTCGCATGCAATATGAAGCAAGCGACCCGTATCAACAAGTCCTAAACGGGGATGCCGGAGAGGCCCAGCTAATGATGCCCTCCCAGTGAAATCTGTAGGCCACTAGGGCAAAGATGACGCCTCTCCTGCGCTGGATGAAGGCGAGGGGCGTTGCTTTGCTGGAGGGTCCTCTCACACGGGTATTGTCACGAATTCCTTTTCAGTAGAAGATCCATCCGTGTGACTTATTAGAAGAGAGGGGAGCTTCCCTCGGGAACAAGGATGCAAGGCCAAGCGGGGAAGGTGATTGGCATTAAAAAATGGTGGGAAGTGAGTGCAACTGAGCTAATCAGGAAAGGTAGTTTAGAAATTATATAATATGAATCAGTAAAGACTGCACAGGTAGTTTAGAAATTATATAATGGCCCATATCTTTCTCATTTACACCAGGGCTGGTTTACACATGAAGTAGCATGAATTGATGGAATGTGCTGGATTATTTCAGACGTCAGATGGGGAGAGTTGCAGTTTCGATATTTTCAGATATGTGAAAATACCCTGACCTGGGTAGACCAGGCTAGCCCAATCTTGTCAGATCTTGGAAGCTTAGCTGGGTCTATCCTGGATTGGAGACCTCCAAGAAAATCTGGAATCACAGCCCTATCGCAGTCAGTGGCAAGCCACCTCTGCCTTTTGCCTTGAAAACTCCAAGGGGTCACCTTAAGTCAACTGTAAGTTGATGGCAAAAAGAGAGAGAGAGAGTGTGTGAAAGTACCTTTCCTACAAACAAAAGATTCCCACTCCCGGGAGAAAGATTCCAGCCTAGCCTGGTGGCTGTACTATTTTTTCCACTTACGTAGGATTATGAATATTTGGTAAAACTGAACAATACAACCTCGACAGCAGTCTGAAGTGGTAGAGTCCATCCTGCTACATTTGTCTTCTGGCCTCTCATGAACCCCTCATGGTGGATAGACCAGACTCCCATCTGGGATGGGAGGTTGGTTGCTTTGTCTTGAAGGTGTATTACTATGAAAAGTACAAATCATTTTGCAAAATATGTGACAAACTACTGAGAAAGACTATTGTACAGAAAAGATGTAGAATTCTAATCCCAAAATCACTTGCCTTGAAAGAATTGTGTTGCCTCGACAAAATTTCCACCCTTGCAAGCCTTTGTAAGCGCTTAGCATGGCTATCTTGGTTGTAAACCCTAAGCAATTCAGTAAAAATGTAACTAAATTGCACATTATGCTTGTTTGTGATGGTGAAATTAGCATGCTGTTCTGTTTGATGTTTCTCAGCAGGAAGGCCAAAACTTTTTTTTGGAGAGGGGGGGGGATGAAAATAAAAGTCAGAAATAATCCATTCTTCTTATGAACCCACTGCAATGAACAGCATGCAAGCCAGCGGAATATTCTGTTTACTGATTAGAAGCCGCTGGAAAATGCACAGGTTTAGTGTTTCTTGCAGTTTTTACATTCTCTAGTATATTTACAATAGATTTTCAATAGGACTACACAAAAAAAATTCAAACATGAAAATTTGTCATATAGTTTCTATTCAGTTTCAAAATTCAGTAGTATTCAGGCCTGGAACTCAAGGTCAGCATCATTGGATACCAGTTGATACTGAATCCCTGCAGGGCTCTTCCAGTGGTGGTGTGGAGCATTTCTGGCAGCTGACCCAAACTGGTTGGACCCGTACCACTCATCACCCTGTGCCCCACTGATATAGGGGAAATGGCATCTAGCCATTTAGCCTTTTCAAGGCATAGGCAGTAGTTGGCCCAGGTGGAGTAGGGTGGCAGTTATTTTGAAGCTCCATCTTGGACTTTTTCCTGGGGTCCCAGAATCACTGAAACTGAGGCCTGCTATCTAGTGGTCTTCACCAAGAGTTGCTGGGTGCCAGCAGTTGATGCTATCCTGGCTAGCTCATTCTCAGCTTGTTTCCTTCTCTTCTTCATCCTTATCCAACTAGAGGGATATCAGGAACAGCCTATTGGAATAGTAGCAGCAGTGAGTTATTCTTTTCCTCCTCATTTTTGCTGACTTGTTCCATCTAATGTATCCATAGGAGGAGTAAACGCTGGCTGCTACTGCTGCTAGATGTTGCCTCCAAATAGGGTCCAAAAATGAAGTGAGCAAAGGATACCTAGCCCTGGTGGTGGGGAAGTGAACAGAGGGAGAGGAATAAGCAGTAGCTCAGCCATCCTTTTTTGTCTGAGGGTGACCCTTGTGTGTGCCTGATCCAAGAAAATGTGTTACTGACTCTAGTAGAATCTATATTTTATTCAGTCACTTCAATATGAGTCCATAGCTGGGTGAGTGTTTAAATGTTTCTATTTCAATGCAATGGTATCAATTGCAGTGTCATGGCAATGTGAAAATTGTATGAAAACTTAATCAGGACAGCCCATTAGGTTTCCTTTGTAATCAACAAAAATGCTTTTTGGAATGTTTGCTATAATTTTAGTGTCCAAAATGGTTCAACCTGGTAGCATTAATTGCAGAGGATGAGAATTTCACCAAAGAAATGGCAGGGGGTTGTGAGTTTCTGCTGAAGAATTCAGGAAAAATGGCAAAATTCAAGATGGAGGCAGCCGTAAGTAAGGATTGACCCAATAGAAGAATCGCTAGCCTATGACGTTACCAAAATGGAGCTACATGTTTCTACTCCTTCTAGTAATGGCCCCTGCTCTGGGGGAGGGCTTGGTTTGGTTTTCCATTTTGTCTGTGGTGTAAATGGAGACTGAGACTTTAACTGCATAATAACAATAGAGTGCCTGCACTAAAGGAAAAAATGTGGGAAGGTTGTTCTTTTGCTTCACGGGTGACATCCCACCACCATTAGGAATAATGCATTTTTAGCAGTAACATGTGGAATGAATGCAACTGAAGAGTCAAGGGGGAAAACAACAGGAGGAATGGAGTTGTGTGGAAAGATATCTCAGAAAACTTTTTTAAGTCATGAGGTTTAACCACTGGGAAAATCTGTGGCAATCTATGCATGCAGAAGAGGGCCTGGGAGTTCTGAAGTCCACTCCAATGATCTCTGTTTCAGTTGTTTCTCCTTAACTGCAATTATCCTGTCTACATTTTCTGTGGTACAATTAGGAAGTTACCCTTAACTAAGACCAAAACTACAAAGAATGTAGATGAAAACTTTTTCCAGGATTATTCCTCAGGTTATTCTTAATGTTTTATGTAGCATACACCTTCAACATGTTTTCCTGTTTTGTCATCCAGCCTCACAACAATCCAGTTACTCTTGACCGTTCATTGTTTTCTTTAAAATCAGAAATCAAGACTGAGAAAGACCCCTTTCACCAAGATTTTCTGAAATGTGATAGGAAAAAATATTTAACTGTGTATACGGTAAAACTGCTAAATCATAACTGGGCCATAGATAGAACTTGTGCTGGTTTCTTTTAGGCAAAAAATCCCACAGAATTATTTTGGTTTCCTTCATCTCTGATCCTGCTTTATCCTTATGTGACCTATTTTAGACTGTAAGCTTCTTGTGGCAGGGAACTGTTTTCTTTGTGAAGTGACATGCACGTTGATGGCACCATATAAATAAATAAAAATCTGTACATTCTGGCTTTGTTCTGTCTCTCTCGATTGAGGCTTTTCCACCACTTCTCAGCAGAGTGATCTGGTTGTGTTGGAGTGAGATTCCTGTGGGAGCTGCTACAGGCAGGTGGCCACTGGCTGCAGGTAGAAAAAGGAACAGAAGAGAGCATCTGTAATCCATTCACAACAGCTGCTGACTTGTGCCAGTTTCCATATCAATCATTAGATCAGTTAAAGTTGTTTTGACTAGTGATGGTAAAGTAGCATATGGGACTACAATATTTTTTTAATAAATGGTATGTGCAGCTTGCATTCTGCAAGTACAAATGCATTCCTGGCTGCAGTTGGAACTCCTCCTCCTGACCCATAGCTTAGGCACTCTTGTGCCCAGCTACTCCAGTCTGAGTCCATTGAGATCAATCAGCTTGAACCAGAGTAACTGAATATAATTGCAGCATTGGTGTGTGACAGGGAAGTCCTAGCTTTAAGTTCTTCATTGCCACTGCAAATTTCCACAATCTAGGCCAAGGCTGGTGTGGAACTCAACTAGCATTCTGACTGTATTGGCACCATGTTTTTGATGCAGCTTATTTTCTTAACTGAAAAGATGTTTTGAAAAATCCAAAATGACACTGTTTGTAAGCGGGGAGGGGGGAGAATGTGATCTATTTGAGAAGCTGAGCTGCATCGAAAGCCCAGTGTGAAAAAGCCATCTGTGCCTTCAGTTGTCTTGCGCTGGAGGCCTGTCCTCTGTTCCTTAGGCAAAAATGTCTTGATTTTAGCAGTTTCTAGTAATCAGTCTGAATGTAACCTTTGGGGGTACCAAATTGCAACTTTTTATGTGTTTGGATGCTTGTGTATTTGGTTAATATGTATGTTACTGGGTCAGGACCAAATATTTTTGACACAAATAGATAACATTGAAGAAACCTTGTCAGTATAGATTTTTATTTTTACATTCTCTGTGAATGTGAATCCCCATAATTGAAAGCAATGTTGCCCTTTCCCATTCAGTGATAGATAGCATAATGATTCTTCTCAGTCCATAAAAAGCTGAAACAATATAGTTGCAGCAAAGCACACCATTATAATTAGAGATGGAAATCTAAGGGACATTTCAGGCTATGTTTTTTCACATGGTACTCTTTGTTAGAAAAGTGTATATGTCAGAATAGTACCTGACAGTGCTTTTGTTTTGGAATTTGAGGAAGATGGTAGCACTTTTGCCAAAATAATCCTATGCTGGATCATACTGCCAGCTATCGGTACCTGTGTGGTCACAATGGAAAGTGCCATCCAGTCACAGCTGACTTATGCTAACCCCCATAAGTTTTTTCAAGTCAAAATGTTTGGAGATTGTTTGCTATTGTCTACCTCTGCCTGGGCTGAGGGAGTTCTGAGAGAACTATTTAGCCCAAGGCCACCCAGTAGGAGGAGTGTAAATTATGAAGTAGACTTAATTTTGAGAATGGTGAGCAATTTCGAACTACGAGGCAAGGAGTATGTTGGGGAAAGAATTCCCTTTTAACCAAAATATGGCTTTGCTTATTTGAAAGAGCTTGAGAATTTCACATTTTGAAATTTAGTAATTGACAACATGTGATCTAAAAGTTAGGGGCAATTTAAATTTCCTGGGGATGCTGTTCTAGGATGTTTGCAAATTTATGATTAATGAAGGTCAAGAAGACATTTTCAACTATAAGAAATAGTCATCAGCACAACCCTGAACAGAGTCACACTTGAATTGTGATTCTTTAGTGGCTGTTAGACTGTGTAGATGCAATGTGTGAGTGCCCAGGATAGTCTAATCTTAGAATTTAAGAAGGGTTGGGCCTGGTTAGTATTTGGTTGGGAGACATCTAAGGAAGTCCAGGGTCACAATGCAGAGACAGGTAATGACAAACCACCTTTGAACGTCTCTTGCCTTGAAAATTCCCTGGAGATGCCATAGTCAGGTGTGACTTGATAGCAAAAGAAAATAAGTGAATGTGTATGGCATCTGTAATACATTGTATTGAATTGTTACTAAATAGAATTGTTACTAAATAGGCTTCCCAATAATGTCTGTGTTTCTGAGCTCTCAGGATCTTTTACTTTAACTGAAAGCTGGCTGCAGTCAACATTCCATCTCTTCTGGGGCAGTTTTACCCTCCATCAGGTTGATTTTAATTTACCAAATCATATTTTCCCACATTCCTGGGAGTCTTTTAAGTAAATGGATTAATCTAACTTTTCTGATACAGTATGGCATTTTTTTAAAGTGATTTTTTCTGTGAAGGTAGTTTTCTAAAGCTAACCAAGTGGCAGGAGAGTTTACCAAATACAACTTTGTCGGCATTGATAGATATGGTTAGGCGATCTGTTTTTTCTTAATGTCATATTGGAGAGACTTCCTATGTGTTCAAAACCAGTTCACTCACATGCATCTTAAGGTTCACAAATGTTTAACTCAATCATGGTTTTAAAGCAAGAATTTTATCTATCAATTTCATCCTCCCCCTCCCCTGCCCAAGTCCAGCTGGCCCAAATGCATTTAGATCCTTGATAACGTTATCATGGTATCTGTTGCATGCCTTGAAAGTGAATTAGCTGTGTTCAACAATCTTTTCACTTTGACTATTGTATATATTCCTTTAGTGGTTTTAAACCCTCAGGAGACACTAAAATGAATTATTCAGGAAGCAAATGATAGGGATTGCAAAAGACGCTTTTAGACACCACTGCCAATATGGAACAAATTGTTGCAAATCCTGATTTGGCTATTCATATATATGGTAGTTTACCCTTAAATGTTAGACCTCCCATTTCAGCAGACATTATCAGAAGACTGTAAACAACTTTTCTGTTATAAATTGTGATGTGTTTTACATTACCAGGATCTATACACTCCACCTAATGAGTGGATTGACGTGTTTGGGTAGATGATGATTGTTGGTGTTGATTATTACTTTGTAGTTGGATAGTGGCTTGGATCCCAGCTGAACATTTCCATGGGTGGAAAGATATCCACCCTCAGAGAGTGAATTTGTTGCCCCCTACTCCTGTGGTAGCCCAAAACTGTTCCTTGAAATGCTGTTCCTGAACAATAGAGAACCCAAGAAATGGCATTTCAGGAGACATTTGGGAAGTGGGAAAGTCTGAAAGTCATGCTTCATGAATGGAAATCCGTCCACCTGCTTAATCCAAGCCAGTCGTTTTGACACTTTCAGTAGAAGCCTAAAAGTTGCATTTCTGTCTTCACTTTTCCAGCAATTCCATTGTGTTCCATTAACTTAGAGCAGCAATTCTCAGAATTTTTGCACCCACTTCCAAACTTATTGTACTTTCCAGGACCCACTTGCAAGGAAACTCCATACTATTTCAGAATTCTCGAGCCAAAAATAAACATGAAAATCTCTGTTTCAGGTTGTTGCTGTGATTTCTGGAATGGTTACACAAATTCAGGATTCTTAGGCATTACAAAAAACACCCCTGTATAGTTTTTCATGTTAGATACTTACCACCACCAGCAGCAAGTATTTTGTTTTTCTTTGATTTTCTGATTTTCCCTGGCAGTGGCCCAGGAAACGTGGCTCCTGGTCAGCACAAGTCAGGGGCAGGACCCAGCAGAGAAGCAAGGCTGGCTGATTCTTCTCCTTCCTGTTGTCCTTTGTGGAAGTGAAGTTCATTTTTTCCTCTTCAGGTAGCATGACTGTGCAGCACTTCGTTCAGGAGTCCACAGAGTTGGACCTTTGGTCCATTTCTTTTGAAACTTGTAATTTTTTTAGATTAGAGGAAAGACTATGCTCTGTTCAAACTTGGTGCCTTTATCTTTTAAGACAGCTGCCCCAGACCCTTGAATTGGTTCCCCACCAAAAATTTAAAACCAAAAAAACCACACACATAGATTTAAAACATGAACAGGTAATTCCCATCTCAAAATCAGCAGTCATGGTAAAGCCCGCACTTTGAATCCCAAATTTAAAATTATAACAATTTTTTCTTAATGCACAACTCTACTCTCTATTACTTTTTCCATTCTCAGAGCTTTGCTAGTTTTTTTATTTATGAAGCAGTGTTTATAATTTACTTCCTTTGAATTTGTAATTTGGGATTTTTCCTATGAGATCTGGCATTTAAATTGCTGATCAAATGTCTGTTTAGCTTATAAATTGAGATCTTTTTTAGATAAAAGGGGCATATTTGGTCTATTAAAGTCAAGTGTAAGGATAATTAGCAAAAATGAGAATGTTCCAGCACATTTTCTGGATAGGTTATCATGTAAAAATCATGTAGGCAACAAAATATTGATATGGTATTTCCTAGCTGTATTGACAGTGTCGGCTGGTAAGGCATTGTCTAATGGGAGCCTGTAGTAAATCAGTTTTGAGGAGAAATACTTTATCTTCATTTATATGGCAAGTAAATTGATTACAGACTATTCTATGAGTTGTGGTGTTCATGTGTTGTGTGTATCTGAGCATTAATTTTTGGTTTTTGAAAACATTTTTAGAATATATATATATATATATATATATATATATATATATATATATATATTTTCTGCCTCCCCCGCATTGCCGGAAAGCCTTCTGGAGGCAGTGGGACAGCACAGCAGTGGCGATGCCTTCTTGGGCTGTGGCTTGGGCTGCCTGTCCACTCTGGCTCATGATACTGAATACCATTCAGGCCATATGTTTTAAAGCCTAACAAGTTATGTATAGGATGAGCCACCATTCATATATATGGTAGTTTGCCCTGAAATGTTAGTCCTCCCATTTCAGCAGGTGTTAACTGTAAACTGTAAACAACTTCTATGTTTTAGATCAGGGGTTCTCAATCTGGGGGTCGGGACCCCTTTGGGGGTCAAACGACCCTTTCACAGGGGTCGCCTAAGACTCTCTTCACCAGTGTTCTCCATCTATAAAATGGATACATGCACCCTTCCCCTCGCTCTGTTACTTCACTGAGCGGGGGTTGGTCCACCTGCTAGGCTTCCCACCACTCCCCCTTCCCTGTTGTTCCCTCACAGGGATAGGGGCTCCACACAGGTTCCCCAGCTTGTTTTACAGCACAGCTGGTCTGCGGGACCCTTCTCTCTCTGCCCTCTTTGCCTAAGCACTCTCCTTTCCCTGCCTCCTTACAGCTGTCCCTTCCACCCTCTTCTCCCAGCCAATGCCCCTGTCCTTCCTTTCCCACCCCTTTATATCCTTTCCCCCTCTCATTGCCCTTCCATGTCCCAGCTGTCATCCTCCTTGATCCCTTCCATTGTCTTCAGCTGGGGCTAAGCGAGCCTGGCCAGGCTCAGAGCCCCGCCCCTTCACTCCCTCGGCATTGCGTTTCCGTGCCGACGGATCAGCTGGCTGATTGGTTGGAGGATCGACGGGCTGGTGAATCGGCAGCCCATCCAGATCTCGAGGTGGTGAGTCGCCGTGGCAGGGAGGCAGCATCTTGCCGGGGTGGGGAGGCAGCGGATCGACGAGGCTGTTCGCCGCTCATTGCATGGGACTTTGTATAAACTTGTTCACATCCAATTCAATTTAGACTCCATGTTAACAACCGTCATAATGCATATTCCTACGGCTTCAATTGGCCAGATTAATATGGACTCTTCTCAAGCTTGTCAGTTAATTCAGCCTGAGGACAAAATAGGATATTGAAGAGAAGTGTCTGCTCATTAATCTTATGTCCTTCATGGACAGTAAAACCTGCTGGATTGTATTGATAAATTATTAACAATTCACAAGAAGAAGGAAAGGTGCTTGCCATGACAAAAGAAACTATAGTTGGCCCACTTCTGAAGTAGCCATCATGCAGTGTGGGTCAAAATAATTGTAGGCTAGTTTCCAGTTTGTTGCAAAGAGCAACTGGTGGTGATGGTGCCTGGTGGTGGTGGTGGTGGTGGTGGTCGTAGTCTCAAGTCTCAGCCAACCATAGTCACTCCAAAGAGTTTTCAAGGCAAGAGACCAATTGAAACAGCTTGCAATTGCCTGCTTCATAGCAACTCAGGACTCCCCGGGTGGTCCTCTCATCCAGATACTAAGCAGGCCTGACTCTGCTTGGCTTCTGAGATCTATCAAAATCAAACTAGCTTGGGCAATCCAGGTCAGCTATAGATGAAAAATGGGAAATTTGGACACTGTATATTCAAATGAATGCTAATTAACTATCACAGAGATGAATATCATATCCATTTATGATTTTTAAAAAGAGGCTAATCACACATCACATACATCTGACAATTTTTGGCTAAGGAAGCATGTCTGTTTCTGAACAGGCATCTTGATTGCTGGCTCAATAATATTGAATCTCAATAATCTTTGAAAAATCTCCAAATATGCTTAAGTGGCCACAGCCAAAGCATAGGAACACACGGAGCTGCTTTTATTTACAACTCTCTCTGTATTGTCTACTGGTCTTCTTCGAAATCCTTTAACTGAGATGCTAGGGGCTGAGACATATTAATACATGAAGCTGCCTTATACGTACACTTGGTCTATCAAAGTCAGCATTGCCTGCTGTGACTGGCAGGAACCCTTCAGCTTCTCAAATAGAAGTCTTTCACATTACCTGTTACCTGAGCCTTTTAACTGGAGATGCTGAGGATTAAACCTAGGGCTTTCTGCATGCAAATAGATACCTTACAATTGAGCTATGGCCTTTTCCTGACCATTGCATGCAACACAAAAGTAAAAGTTATAGAACTGTTTCTGTCGTTTACTCAAGAAAATGTGAATGCATATCATTTCAATATATTCATCTAAAAGTTTCCTGTTCATTGTATCTAAATGACTGTTTTCTTCTTCTTGTAATCATCTGGAGATGATTGTGTAGAATTCTGATATCAGGAAAATAATTCCAGTAAAACTGATTTTTTTTTCTCTTGGTGGACAAACACTCTCCTCATCTGTCCATTTCCATTCTTATTTTCTTTCTCATCTAGATTTCCTCTGTTTTGTGGTTGTCCTTCACCTTTTGTGGCCACATATCTTCAATAGCACAATCCCTCTTTTGGCATAAATATCCCTTACATTTTTATTTAAATAAATGTAATTGTTGCTGTTACATCTCTCTGCTGCTATTTTGGTTCTGTACAGTAGAGGGCAGTGACAGATATACAGAAGGGCTACATTCAGGATGAACAGTGAGCTTGACAGTTGCATGTTCACTATGTGCTAAATCATGTAGCAACGTGTTTTCCAGCTTAAATCTCTTTGACTTTAGATCAGACCAAACAACAACAAAAGCAGCTCTCTTTTTAAAAGAACTGTAAACAATTCCTGGAATTAAGACCAAGCTACATGTAACGCCAGATTTTGTGATTAGAAGTTCAAACTTGTATTTTGGCCCTTAAAAGCAGCCAGTGTGGATGTCTGATTTGAAATAGAACTGCTGCAGTGGTAAAGGGGTTATTTCATTCTTTTCTATTTGCATATAGTTCTCCTGTTCAGAAATTAATGCCCACGGGCTGTTTGAATTTCCATTATGGAAAGAGATAGGAACCCATGCTGCATTTGGTAACAAAAAAAGAAGCATAGCAGTTGTGCTTCAGAAAATCAATTAAACAAATAAATAAATCATCAATATTTAGAATCAAAGAAGGCTGCTATATTTTGTACAAGGTAAAATAGGGCTATCTAGAAATTTTCAGTAAGCTGCATGTTAGGAGATGTGAATTGGATAATGGACCCCAAGTATTGTTCCTCTTCTGGAATTACAGGTCAAATCAAAGACCTTTAATGTGTGATTGGAGAAGATGGAAATGGTAGACATTTTTCAGTTACTGAAATCCAACAGTGGAAGAATGCACCTGTTGCTCACCTAGATACACTAAGCATTCCAGAATGTAGACGATTTTGTTGGAAAGAAGTTTTAAACAACCTTCTTCTCATTGCAGCCGTAGTCAAGGTTAGTCCCCAGTCAAATGCTTAAAAATAATATGGTTTGGTCAACTTACTTGCTTTATCTTCCCCAGTTCTATGTATTGTCAAAAGCTTTCATGGCCAGATTCAACTGGTTGTGGTGGGTTTTCCAGGCTGTGTGGCCGTGATCTGGTAGATCTTGTTCCTAACGTTTCGCCGACACAGTGTATAACAGACTTCTCTCTGTGATATACCTCTGAAGATGCCAGCCACAGAAGCAGGCAAAACGTTAGGAACAAGATCTGCCAGACCACGGCCAAACAGCCCGGAAAACCCACCACAACCAGTTCCCCAGTTCTCTTGCTTATCTTATGCTTTTGCCCATGCAAGTCCCATGATCCCTTTGGGCTGTCAAAGTGGTACCATCCCTCCTGTTCAGCAGGGAAAAACTGGTTGAGTCCAACCATGGGTCTGGAATTCTATAATGTCTTCTTGCTGGTTTTATTCATGCCTCTTCTGACTCTTCTTTTGAATCTTGGTGAAAATGTTGACTCAATGTGTGACAGCAGGGAAAAAGGCAAACCATTCTGGTGATTATTAGGAAAGGGATTGAATAAGGATGACTTTAAAAGGCAGTTAAAGATGTACATGGAGAAGGTGGCTACTATTCATGGTGAGTAAAGAGAACCTCTACATGCAGAGGCAGCAAAACTCTGAATATCAGTGCTCGAAGGCAGCATCAGAGGAAGGCCTTGGCCTCTGTATCCTTTTTGTTTGGCCCTCCGGTTGGCCATTGTGTAAAGCAGTATACTGGCTTAGATGCATCATTGGTCTGATTCAACAGGCTCTACTTACATTCGTAATACTCAGAGAGAAGTATGTTATGTGCTTTCCTTTAACACGACAATTCTTTGACATCTTACAATTTCTTACTAGATATTTTACTTATCTTCAGTTGATGTTAAAGCATTTTGTTATCTTTTGTGTAAAGGAGGTTACATCCAACCAACCTTCATTACAACAATGGTATAATCAGTTTTAGCTTACCTCTCTTAAGATTCTGGAGGTAGAAAAGTTGTTTATTTAACTCCAAATTATGTTTGCCTGCCTGTTGTTCAAATAAGGCAGCTAATCCTTCAGGTTGCAAAGTAATATAAAGGAGTTATCATAAGAATTAAATCTGTGCCTAACTCCCCCCAACAATTCACACTTGTCTATGGAGCAGAAATAACAAGATTATTTTGAAAATCTAGGGCATTTCAGCATGGGATCTTCTTTGGGAATTGAATATGAATATGTCTCATTCTGCAGTCCACACATTCCAAGTTTTCATATGCTTCATCTTTCCCACTATTCCCCAATTAAGCTAGATACTACTGGCTTGTGTTCTGCATAGGTTCAATGATCCACTCTGATACTTCTGATTCTTCAGATTTGCATATATCTATATATATAAAAATCTATCAGTTCGTTTTTCTGCTGACAGATAATCTCCCAAACTACTGGACCGATTGCTTTGAAATTTTCACACAACGTCGCATTCACGTGCGGTCAGGTTTTCATGCTGTTTCCACACCTCCTGTTGTGTACATGTCACAACTGTGCCAGTTATTGTGTACATGCCACACTTGTGACAGTTGGAACCACAGTTCTGTTCCGCAACAGCGCCATCTGCTGGCCATCAAAGCAACACCCTCTGATACAAGGGAACTAACCATGCCTTCCTTGAAAACCACTGCCTTATGGAGTGAAAAGGATGGAGTGGGCTATCTGCAGTATCTGGGCTATCTGCACCCTAGCGGAGGAAGGGGAAGGTGAGGGAGGGTCCAGGGGTTTGCTAGACCAAACGCTCTGAAATTTGAACACAACGTAGCTCATGCCTCCCAGCGTGTTTTATGCTAGATAATTCGCCTGCAAGGGAAGGGAGTGAAAGGGACAGGATCGGCCCACCTGGACATGGCCCACCCACCCTAGCAGAGGAAGGGGAACATTAGGGAGGGACCTGCAGGGTTGCTATGCAAGGGAACGGGAGAGAGGGAGGGGAGCGAGGGGCTCCTTGCCTCTCCCTTCCCTTGCAATCATTGTGTGATGACACATGTTCGAACCATTCGCTTCCCCTTTTCTTCCTTTTCCACTTCACCAGACTCAGCCACAGCAATGTGTGGCCGAGCATGCTAGTTTCTACTAATTTTTTCAGTTCTTCCAATGTGAATCAGGGACGAAGGTATAGATTTTTTTATGGGGGGGTTCAGGGGGGCCACACCCCCACCCGCCCCAGGGCATGGCCATGCCTCCCCAAGCCCCGCCCCTGGCCTAGCGCTTATAAAAGCAGCTCTCCGAGGTCGGGGATGGCAGACTCCCCTGCCCTGCCCTCCCCTGCTCCTCCCCTCTGGGCTGAGGCATAGAGGGAAAATGGAGCCTGGTGCAAAATCTGAGTTTTGCGCCCCCCGCCCCCAGGGCAGCCGCTGTGATGCTGGAATCCACCCCCAAACAGCATCACTTTCAATGGTGTTTAAACTAGATCCACCTTAAAGGGAGAATCTGGGGTACCTAGTTAAACAACATTGAAAGTGATGCTGTTTGGGGGTGGATTATCCCCCACCCTGAAACAGCATCACTTTCAATGTGGCGTAGGAAGTTAAGAGCTCGTGTATCTAATCTGGAGGAACCAGGTTTGATTCCCTGCTCTGCCACTCGAGCTGTGGAGGCTTATCTGGGGAATTCAGATTAGCCTGTGCACTCCCACATACGCCAGCCTTGGGCTAGTCACAGCTTTTCGGAGCTCTCTCAGCCCCACCGACCTCACAGGGTGTTTGTTGTGAGGGGGGAAGGGCAAGGAGCTGGAATCCACCCCCAAACAGCATCACTTTCAATGGTGTTTAAACTAGATCCACCTTAAAGGGAGAATCTGGGGTACCTAGTTAAACAACATTGAAAGTGATGCTGTTTGGGGGTGGATTATCCCCCACCCTGAAACAGCATCACTTTCAATGTGGCGTAGGAAGTTAAGAGCTCGTGTATCTAATCTGGAGGAACCAGGTTTGATTCCCTGCTCTGCCACTCGAGCTGTGGAGGCTTATCTGGGGAATTCAGATTAGCCTGTGCACTCCCACATACGCCAGCCTTGGGCTAGTCACAGCTTTTCGGAGCTCTCTCAGCCCCACCGACCTCACAGGGTGTTTGTTGTGAGGGGGGAAGGGCAAGGAGATTGTAAGCCCTTTGAGTCTCCTACAGGAGACTCCTACAGGAGAGAAAGGGGGGATATAAATCCAAACTCTTCTTCTTCTTCTAAACTGAGGACCTCAGATTCTCTCTTTAAATCCATGCCGAAGGGGGTGGATTTAAAAGGAGAATCTGGGGAAATTTGGGGGGTGCCTGCTTTCAGGGGTGCAATGGTTAATCTAGAAGCACCAAACTTTCAGGGTATCTTTATGAGTCTCTCCTAATGATACCACCCAGGTTTGGTGAAGTTTGGTTCAGGGGGTTTAAAGTTATGGACCCTCAAAGGTGTAGCCCCATCTCCTAAGCTCCCATTGGAAACAATGGGGGATGGGGGCACCCCTTTTGGGAGTCCATAGCTTTGGACTCCCTGGACCAAACTTCACAAAACCTAGGTGGTATCAATAAGAGACTCTTCTGATGATTCCTCCCAGGTTTGGTGAAGTTTGGTTCAGGATGTCCAAAGTTATGGACCCTCAAAGATGTAGCCTTCATCTTCTATTAGCTCCCATTGAAAACAATGGAGGATGGGGCACTCCCTTTGGAAGTCCATAGCTTTGGACCCCCTGGACCAAACTTCACAAAACCTGGGTGGTATCAATAAGAGACTCTCCTGATAATGCATCCCAGGTTTGGTGAAGTTTGGTTCAGGGGGTCCAAAGTTATGGACCCTCAAAGGTGTAGTCCCCATCTTCTATTAGTTCCCATTGGAAACAATGGAGGATGGGGCACCCCCTTTGGGAGTCCATAACTTTGGACCCCCTGAACCAAACCTCACCAAACCTGGGTAGTATCATCAGGAGAGTCCCCCAAACAATCCCTGAAAGTTTGGTGCTGCTAGCCCAAACAATGCGCCCCCTGCAGGCCAAAAACCGAAAAAGCACTAAAACGTTTTAAAAACCCACAAACGGGTGGGCGGAGCTTCGGACATGAATGGGGGGGGGTTCAAACCCGAGAACCCCCCCTTACCTACGTGCATGATGTGAATATGAAATTATTAGCATGTCTCTCAAATGTTATGAAATCATACATTCACAATTTCTTGATGTTGAGTGCTTGCATCTCCCAAGTTAACTTTTTTTGATGTTACCACTTGACTATATGCCACTCGAGCATATGACTGTGCCATTTCTCACCATTTTACTCTTGTATTCTTCCATCTAATATAAGTAGCTAGGTTTGCATCTGCCAGGGTTCATTCAGACTGCAGTTTAAAAAAAATCTCAGAATCTGATTTGTTGCCAGTTTGACATGGGTATCTCATTTGTTCCCTCTTCTTGTGCCAAGAAACACAGTCAAGCATTAACTCCAGTTATACATGACATGCTAATGTAGACACATAGCGGTTTTTTTAGATTTCAAAAAAGTTAATTACCCAAACAGAAATAAAAATCAAAACCTAATGACAAAGTCTAGAGATAAGCATCTATAAAATTTTCCTAATATCTAAAAATATGTCCAGTCACAATTGTCTGTGTGGCACATATTCAAATATTGATAAAATTATAAGGTCCTCAATCAGTTGAATTGCTGGACATGAGAATTTAACTTCACACTGTTGTAATATATGTCTTTTAGCAACAGTAAGGGCATGGAGAGTCCATGTCTGCTGCCCAACAGTTCGCCCAACAGAAAGGCTAATAGTTTCAAAATATATGAAAATTCTCAAAGATCAGGGAATATTCTAATACAGAAACTTATATGAGTAATTAATTCATTCCAAAAATGACTGAACAACTGGACAGGCCCAAAGTATGTTCAAGAGATGTGTCTTGTAAGTTACAGCACCTGCAATTAAATACTTTACTGAGTCTTTTCCTACAAAGGCATTGGAATATCCAGTATATCCTAAATACAATTTTTGCTGAATGAGTTAAAGCTTAAGGCCTATAGAATCAACAGTTATAAATTTAGGGCCCACATTCCATTGCTTTGGCAAAAGTTAGTGCCTCATTCCATTCATTTCTAGGACTTTTCATAGTGTATTTATTATTCAACATTATTATTCAACATCAACATCAGATAAAATATTTCAGATAAAATATTCAGATAAAATATTTCAGATGTAGGTTTCATTTTTTGCATTGATTCAATGAGAACTTCAAAGAGCAAGGCAGATTCTGAAATATTGAGTGCTGCAGGGCTGTATTTAGGCACCATAAGATGTTGCACTTGTAAATATTGCCATTCGACAGAGGTTGACTAGTTACAAAATACGGATTGGCACATAGTATTAATTTTGCATATAAAAATGAGACAAATTGATATTGTCATGAAAATATTGCCATAATTCTCTAACTGCAGAAATTACAGGAGGAACAGGACTTATTTTAGCGAGAATGGGCTATTTAAATTGCATTGCATTTAAAGAGGGCTACCAGACAGAAGCCACCAAAAGAATCCAAGATGGATAGCCTGAGAGCAATCCCAATAATTGGTATGAGTTAGCAGATAAGCTTGATGGTATCAATGAGCTCAGAAAAATCAAAAACTTTTCCAATTAAACAAGAGTTGCATTCTCTTTTAAAAAACCCAGGGCTGGTGAAAAACTCCAAATAAATTTCCATAATAAATTATTAATGTTAAAAATATACCTACAAGATATATGAAAAGGAACTGCATGGAAATCATATATAATCCAAGGTATAATGTATAGTCAAAGGCTTTCACAGCCGGGTTAAACTGGTTGTGGTGGGTTTTCCAGGCTGTGTGGCCATGGTCTGTTGGATCTTGATCCTAACGTTTCGCCTGTATCTGTGGCTGGCATCTTCAGAGGTGTATCACAGAGGGAAGTCTGTTACAAACTGTCTGTTACACACACCTACATTGTGGTCGCTGTTCCCTATTGGCTCAACAACACTGACTTCCCATACCAGGCCCTGGGTCCCACATAAAATTAGATCTAGAATCACCTCTCCCCTGGTTGGTTCCACAACCTTCTGCTCTAAGCCACAGTCATTTAGTATATCCAGAAATGCTCTCTCCTTACTGTGACCTGAACATGCATTTTTCCAGTTTATGTGAGAATAGTTGAAATCACCCAATACCACTACATTTTTGCTTTTGTTGGCCTCTCTAATTTCTTTTTCTATCTCCGAATCCTCTTGTGCACTTTGGTCAGGGGGACGATAATATATTCCTAATATTAGTCTATCTTTCACACCTGGTATTGATATTCACAGTGCTTCTGTAGGGGAATCAGCTCCCCTTGCATTGTCTATTTTATGTGACACTATGCTCTCTTTGGCCGTTTCTGCACGGCCACACTCAGGGGGTGCAGTGACGTATACGACGCCAATGCACCCCCCCGGGACCGTTCACATGAACGGTCCCAGGAGAGGCAGGGAAGACGTTGCCCAAACAACTTACTTTCTCTCCGACCTTCCGGCGCGTCGCCCAGACCAGGGGACATGCCCCCCTGCCCTGTGCGACAGCTCTGGAGTCGTAGGGCAGGGGGGCGTGTCCCCAGGCCTGGGCGATGCGCCGAAGGTCGGAGGGAAGGGAAGTCGTTCAGGAAAGGGAGAGGATGGCGCCTTACAGCCGCTGCTGTTCGCACGGCAGCGGTTGGAAGCCGCTGTTTCCAGAAAACCTCACTCGGGGAGCGAGGTTGGGAAACAGTGGTTTCATGCCACTGGGGGGGAGCGAGCACCCCCCATGCGAACAGCTCCCTAGGGACAGCATTTTTGCCGTCCGTAGGGCGCTGTTATTGGCCCGTGCGGAAAGGGTCTTTGACATAGAGGGCAACACCACCCAAGATACGCCTGTCCTATCCTTCCTGTAGAGCCTTAACCTGGGATAACAGCATCCCACTGGTTCTTCTTGTTCCACCATGTACCTATGATGAACACTATATCAGTGTCCTCCTTCAAAACCCTGTGCTCCAGCTCACCCATTTTAGGTCGAAGGTTTCTATTATTAGCATAGAGACACCTGTACAGCCTGTCTCTGTCCCTAACCTGGGATTTGTGTGCTTTGCCCTCTAGGCCTTTGTAGACACTATCACTCATCACATGCACATAGCTATGTTCCACGCTTGTATGTGGTTGATTTAGAAAAACCTCCTTCTCTATCTGGGCTTTATGGCCATGTTCTAGTAGCATTTTCTCCTGATGTTTTGCCTGCATCTGTGGCTGGCATCTTCAGAGAATCAGCTGCTACTGGAACACGACCATACAGAAAATGCTACTGGAACATGGCCATACAGCCCAGAAGCCCCGCAACACTCCAGTGATTCTGGCCATGAAACCCTTCAACAAAACTTCAGTCTTGTATACTCAACCAATCTCTACTCCAAATGAGAATAGAAATTCTAGTGTTACATTTAGTAGCATTGGATAGCAGGAAGGAGTTTGTTTTAGTTTGCCACAGGTATAAAACTTATTTAACCTTTTATTAATCTTGTTCTGGAACTTTTACCCGCCCTTATAGACAAGATAAGATACAAATCCAAATAGACAATATCTCATGCTTGCGTATTTAGCTTGTAAGAAAATACTGTGGGGAACAAATTCTCTTCCCTTAGAATTATCAGGGTGTGTGTGTGTGCTGTCGAAATATTGCTGCTGGCAGCTGTTCCTTTATAGCTAGCTGGGAAAGAAAATGATTTAAACTGCCAAAATATGTGGGCAGGTGAGGTGAACTGTAATGTTAGCTTCTCAGCTTAATTTTTTACTGCTGTGATCAGTTGCTTTATTGTTTGCAAAATATTTTTTGAAATGAAGGTCACCATCTAGCAAACATTAAGTACTTTTAAGCCTCAATTGATTATATCTCATTTTTTTAAAAAAATAACTTTTCATCATCAGTGCACAAACTACCAGTAATATCCTGTCCTTTTCCCTTTCTAGTTGGCTAATCAGTAAGTAGCTGAATTCCACTTCATCATATCACAATCTGCTCTGTTTCAGGGTTACCAAACTGTTGCTATCTTCTTAGAGAAGTGTAATGGACAGGGGTCTATCTGACCTCTAGCGGTCAAAGAACCAGTGCCATTGTCAAAGCTTGAGCTGTAACTCAGCTTTTAGGGAGTTGATCAAATGTGGAAAATGCAAGCAGTTGGCAATGGAAGTCCAGGCATTTTAGGGAGCAGGTGTTGAGTGGGTGGACAGAATCAGGTTGGTGCTCCGACTCTTAGAGGAAGCAGATTATTAGATTTAGGTCCAATTGTTGGAGAGGGATCAACATAATATGGGAAGAGAAATTGATGGTGTGTGGTGGGGGCGGGGAATTGATGGTGTGTGTGGTGGGAGGCGGGGAAACACCATCAGTTTTTTTCCCTTGCCCCATTGCTAGTGAAACTGACACAGTCAAGAAACAAAGTGTTGATTTAGTCAGGATTTTGTTTCTCTTCAAAAGATAATAAGCATATAAATCCTTTGGATGTGTAAACTTTTCCCCTTTAGATATGGCTCTAACATTAAACATTTCTGGTTCTTCAAGAAGCCTTTTTTTTTTGTTTAATTCAAACTTCAAACTGTAGTTTGTTCTTTTTCTTCCAAATCAGGATTCGAAAAACAAGAATTGAGCAATGGTTTGGAATCTTACTTTTGAGGAAAGAAAACATGCTGTATTTTCAGGATTGGAGAAATAAACTTTGCCTCACTGTGAAAACAGAAATATCTGATTTTGAGCTGCACGTGAATGAGCGTCAGGGAAGGGGGGAATAACGCAAAGATAACCATGTAATGACAAACCATGACTCTGTGTATAATTTTGTAGGCTTGTCTGTTGCACTTAAAGTAGGATATGTGCTGTAATCTCCTTTTGTTGACAAAATCATTTATGCTTCAGAAAATGTATGTCTCTCCTCTTAAAAACTTGCAATTATCCTTGATTTCTACTCTTCTGAATTGTGTTTGCTATATTGTTCAACAAAATACTGAAGAATATGGCTTTACAATTTCCATTTGCTCTTGTCTGGTAAAAAATCTAACACTGTAGTTCTGTCAATGCAAATTATGCTAATCTTCAGATTTTCTTTTCAGCTTTGTCAACATTTACATTTAATTTACCCATAAAATTTACATCTCAAGGGACTCACTATAATCAGTATTTGAGGATAGCACAGTGAAATTTACATCTGATTGACTAGAATCTTAAGCCTCTTTAGTATAGCTGTTGCTAGGTAACCAGTTAATGTCCCATATTTTGGTTGAACATGTCTACCATCTTTTTTAATAAGTATTTTAGCTGCTGCCAGATTTCTTTGCAGTTTGTGACAAATTAATATTTCTAGATTTATTTGTGGTATGCCTGCTGTCAGTGCAGATTTTTAAGTGAAAAGTTTTTAAAAATCTATATGTATTATTTATTCTCTTGGGTTGCATTATTAAGGCGTATATACCACTAATGAATGGCTAATGTCATCTTTATAGCAACTTACTGGCGTATGCAATTTGATGTTTAAAAGTATGATTTTTTTTAAAAAACTGCCTTTTTGCAGCCTAATTGCATATTCTCTGTTTAGTGTCTAATGATTGGATTATTAGTCTCCATTCAGACAGTGTCAAGCAGCTGTGGTAGCCTTCAGCTGAGTTTTACTTTTTGCTGAATACTCAGGCTGCTGATAGTTTTTGTCCTCTTGTGGTATAGTTAGCTTTACAATTGCATTGATTCA
This sequence comes from Sphaerodactylus townsendi, assembly GCF_021028975.2. Classification (NCBI taxonomy): domain Eukaryota; kingdom Metazoa; phylum Chordata; class Lepidosauria; order Squamata; family Sphaerodactylidae; genus Sphaerodactylus; species Sphaerodactylus townsendi. The sequence continues at coordinate 39,703,441 of NC_059435.1, forward strand.
CAGGGAGGACAAAGAAAAAGACTAATCATATCTATGTAAAGGGAATATTTTGGTATTTTAATCTCTCACAACAGTCATGTGTCGATCTAAACTTTTTATAAAATTACATAGCTTTGGCAAAATGTTCATTAACAAGAATAATAGGTCCTATTTACAGGAGTTGCAGTGCATTTGAAATCTATTCTTTCTGGAGTTGTATATAAATGCTATGTTATAATTAAATGGAAATGCAGCCTCTTTTATTGACCTTCACTTGTGACACCACTTTAGAACTTCTCTCTTGGTGGGCAAGTAAAAATGCAGCTTTAAATGTCCGAGCATCAGGTTTTAAAACCAGTTATTGGTCCTGTAAGTAGATGGATTTGCAATCATATTTGAAGATGTTCAGAATTACATTTGTAGTCCTCTGTTCACCCTTTTTTTCTCATGTAGGTGTGCACTTTGGAGAACTTAAAATTTGAAAAAATTCTCTGTACAGAAGTGTTCCTTTGGTTGCAATGTACAGACATAGTGTAGCTTGTCCTCCCAAATCCTCTCTTTCCCTATAACTGTATCTGTCCTTTGGCCATTTCCTTCACTGCCCCCTCTCCTGTGAAATTGCTGGGGGGGTGGAGCTGGAAAAGCATGTCAGTTTTGCCATTTCTTTCTGTTTTCATTCATCCCTAGATGGTTGTGAAACTGATAAAGTCTGGAAACTTTTTCAGTTTCACTCATAGTTCTTTTTAATTAAAGTACCATAAAGTGCAAATGCACATATATAAGGAGAATCTGGGGTCCCTAGTTTAAACACCATTGAAAGTGTTGCTGTTTGAGAATAGATTCCAGCATCACTTTCAATGGTGTTTAAACTAGGGACCCCAGATTCTCCTTTTAAATCCACCTTAAAGGCAGAATCTGGGGTCCCCAGTTTAAACAACATTGAAAGTGATGCTGTTTTTTTGGGGGGGGGGAGAATCCACCCCCAAACAGCATCACTTTCAATGGTGTTTAAACAAGGCACCCCAGATTCTCCAAGAAAATCAGAGACACCCTGCCTGAGCGGCAGTTTCCCTGAAGCCCAGCCTCAGAGCCTGCTGGAAAAGGAGAGGGAGGGAGGGAGGGAGGGAGGGAGGGGAACGACAGGCGGTGGCGTGGCAGCGGCGGCAGGTGGCTCGCGTATAAGTCGAGGAGGGCTTTTTCAGCACAAAAAACTTATATGCGAGTATATTTGGTAGTAGTGTCCAAATAACTGCCTTTTTGAATAATCAAGGGAAGGTGCCCTGAGTTAGTGACTGATTTACATAATAGATGTTGAGGGTTTTTTTAATGTGCTCCCTACATGATTTTAGCAGCCAGGAGGTGCAAAGATCCAGAGTACAAGTAGTTGTCTTCACAGATCCTAGGATCTTGATCACGTTTGTCACTGAAATTGGATCAAAGTGATCTGTAAGTAGCCCAGGCAGTGTATTAGGGCTTTCCTCTGGTGTAATTATTATTAGGAGAGTGTTAGTAGTTATGCAGACTGATTAAAGGTTCATGAAGGAACTACATTTGAAATAGGAAAGTTGAGAGACAGGGATAGCCTTCAGTTACCTTAATAGCCAGGGAAGAAGTGCAAAGGCGCCTTCAAGAAGAAGAAGGAAATTAGACCTGAAAATATCAGTATAAGGACAGACAAAAGGTGACACAAAAGGATGGAAGGGTCTCTAACTTTACAACCCTACCATATTCTTGCAATTTCAAACTTAAAATCTGTGGCTTCAGCTTCAGATTTCCAGAACTTGAATATGTAACTGATGGTGGTGGGTTTTCCGGGCCGTGTGACCGTGGTCTGGTAGATCTTGTTCCTAACGTTTTGCCTGCATCTGTGGCTGGCATCTTCAGAGGTGTATCACAGAGGAAAGTCTGTAACGTTAGGAACAAGATCTACCAGACCACGGCCACACAGCCCGAAAAGCCCACAACAACCAATTTAATTCAGCTGTGTAAGCCATCGACAATACATTGAATATGTAACTTTTGCATGCTAATTTTAGGGTCTCTACTTACAGATATTGCCCTTGTTGGACAAAAGCAAACATTATTCACTAGCCAGCATGGTCCTTGCAGAACAAGCCTAAGCATAATTACACTATTCTAAGGCCATTGAAATGCATTAGGATTGCATTGTTTAGGGCCCCTTCCGCACATGCAGAATAACCTACTTTCAATCCACTTTCACAATTGTTTTCAAGTGGATTTTGCTATTCCACACAGTAAAATCCAGCTTCAAAGTGCATTGAATGTGAATTGAAAGTGCATTATTCTGCATGTGCGGAAGGGGCCGACTACATTGATAATAGCACTATCTTTTCCATATGCCCCTCTCAGACCTGCAAGAAGCTGATGCTGCTGATTGGGACTATCCACACAGACAGTAAAGGGGTGGGGATGGGAAACAGGTAAAATCTTGTCTTTTTTACTAGCTGCTCTATCTGCTGATACAAGAGATTCCCTTAGCATAAGATGTAGGGGGAGACAATTGTGGTCATTCATCAAAGCCATCTGTACTACATGGCTTTTTAAAATCCTCAGTCTCCCAACACAAGTTTGTTTGCAAGTCAAGAGGGTTACTGTGAGGTAGGTCAATGCCTTTCACTTGTGCTTTATAGGATATAGTTCTATATCTGTATTTTTGTTTTCTCTGTGGAATTTCCTTGAATTTTTCATAGGGTGTTCCAGTGGTGGGATTCAGCAGGTTCACACGACTTCGGCAGAACCGGTTGTTAAAATGGTGCTTGTAAACAACCAGTTGTTAAATTACTTGAATCCCACCACTGGGGTGTTCTATATTATTTAAGAAAGTGTGAGAAAGTTATTAATCTGTGTGCCTATAAAGTCTAAAAGAGCTCCACATCCCTTTTATTCAGAATCATTGTTTTCTTGCACTGTTGCTTACAGGTTGGTTTTCCATGTTTAATAGGAAGCTGTTGACAACTAATACTCTGATCTTAAGGCCATTTACTTCTGGCTTAGTTTACCAATGCCTGAGTCTGAAGGAAGAATGTACTCCAAAATCGACCTGGTCGCTGAACAGCATTGCTTTTCCTTGAGAGATTTATACTGCTACATTACGCTTAGGGGTGTTCCGTGTAACTTTCAATAATTCCAGTTTTCAAAATTGTTTAGAGTATAGTCCTAAGCATAGTTGTTCCTTTCTAAGTCTATTGAATTCAGTATCCCTAGAAAAGCAAAATCCTGCCTAGGATTGCATTGTTAGTGTAAGAAGTGATTACTGTAAATGCACGCGCACGCGCACACACACACACACACACACAGTCCCTTGTTAACTCTGGGGAGAAAAGTCCTTTATATGCTCTGAGATCAAGGGTTCAATTTAGTCTGGCACAAAGAACAACGATATTCCTTGTACTGCATACATGACTTGTTTGTTTTCTTAAATTTAAACATGGCCTATTAAATATCACTCTGCTCTGGGAAACTTTTGTGCTTTTGAAAGTTTACAAATGCTGTTGTATTAATGACCCTGAAGCAGACGGGGCTGTGCAGATTATGGAATTATGAGTGAACACAACTCAGCTCCACAGGCTGACATGTTCCCCTCATGCAGTGAGGGCCAGCTCTCCTTAGGCAGGTTGTGACAGCTTTCAGCAGGTCAGCTCTCCTTGTATGCCAATAAAGGCACGCGCGTGTGCGCGTGCGTGCGTGCGTGCGTGTGTGTGTGTGGTCAGCTCTCCTTAGCCCATTATGTCATTGCTGGCAGAAAAAGCTACTTTGGGGAGGGTCCATTCCATGTTTTTGAGGCATTAGACAAGCTATCCCCAGTTGCCCCTTCCCTTAAACAGTGCTTCCATTACCAGGACACCTTCTCACTTGCTCCAAGAGCCAGCTGACAGGCAAGCAAGCAAGGGGTGGTACTGAGGAGCAGTATCCACCACAGGGAAGCCCATTTTCCCTCTTCTTATGTCTGTGGCTGCCATTTGCTCCCTCTGCCTTCCACAGAGGGGGTTTTATTTTCAAAAAGAGGGCACTTAAATGTTATGTCAATATTCTACTGTAACACAATCTCTAAATTTTCCAATTTCATTTTTTAAATTTTTTTAAAAATAAACAATAAATATCTGGCCTCTTTCTTTGCAGAGTTATAAAATTAAAATCATATCTTTTCAACTGAAGGGGAAAGAGGCTTACTCTTTTTTAAAATGAAAGATAGGAATTCATTGAACTTGTTGCACCTAATGTTGCAATGGTACATTGATATTACCACATTTGCATGCTGATTTTTTAAACACTGCAAAAGCCCTGGGAATCCAAAAAAGAGGGGATGGTCACTGCTGGGGGAGTAGGAGGGGTCTGGGGCAGGAAAACTGCCACTGTACATTATCTGCAACCACACAAGCAATGGAGAGATGGCATTTGCCCCTCCCTGTATGAAAACCACATAGTCCTCAAAAATGGAAAATAAAGTACTAAAGAGTTCTTTGCCTGTAGATGTCAATTAAGAATGCTCATAATTTTTATTTATTAAAGCAGCGTACATCATTCTCCTGTCCTCCATAATGAAGATTCTTACACACACAGAAACAAGTATGTTGAGGAGAAGATATGGTTTAAGTTGTTTTCTGTCTTTGCTACTATCTAGATTTCTTTGTGCAGGTTTGTATTTTCAGATGGCACACCCAATCACGTGAGTATCTGCTTGCACTCAGGTGGATTCCACATGGACGATAAACAGTGCCCCTGGAATGGTAAAAACTCCTGTTCCAGGGGCTCTGTTTGCATGGCCACTGCCTCTGCAGTGAGGCAGTGCCATTTCTTTTTTTTGGGGGGGGGGTGCTGTTTCCCTGCCAGCACCATGGAAATGGTACCAGCTTGGAGGTGCAGCTTTTCGGCACCTCCAGTTTTCCCCACACTCACCTTGTTTCCTGATGGAGCTCGGCAGGGATGGGGAGGCACGCCCATGCGGTGGGCAGTGGCTGCTCTGGGGCTGCTTGCAGCTCATCGTGTGAATGACCCCAGGGCTCCACTGGCATAATTAATGTTGGTGGGATGCTGCTGCCCCTGCCTGTGCAGAATCCGCCTCAGAAGGGCTTTTCTACCAGTTCTGAGCCCTTTCTGTGTTGCCAAAATAAAACGTTTTGAGGCAAGAAATAAAATGTTTCCTCCAAGGAGTTCTGCATGGTTTTTAGTCCAAAACATTTAGTTTTCAGCCTCAAAATATTTTATATGCATCCTGGATTTTAGCAATTATTTTTGTGAAAATGTTGTGAAAACATTTTTATTTGCTGTGTGTATGTCTTCAAATAATACATGCCTTGCCCTCCGGGGGTAGAGCGGTTTATCAAATTGATCTATAGAACGAACGAACGAACGAACAAGCGAGCAAATGAATGAATGAATAAATAAATAAATAAATAAATAAATAACCATTTCCCACTCCTCTCTGTAGTTCCTGGACTTCCTTCTCACTGCCATTTTGTGAGATTGCTCTGCCTTCTCGCCTGTCTATTTTTGTCAGTTTGTAAAAATTTTATTTTGGGGGGTTATATCTTTGAAGCTACTAAGGCACGACCTTTAAAGTATCAAAGCTACAGATCTACAGCAAAGTCAAAACAAAATGGAAGAATCACAAAATGACAGCCAGAAAACTTTTCAAGGGGTGAGTGCTAACAAACAGGCGGGATTGAAAACGTTTTGCAAACGTTTTTGCAAGTGACTTATGTGGAAATGGCCCTGCTGTTGGCTAGAACTAACCCGAGATTTTAATCCTTGACTCCAAAGGAGTTTGCTCTTTTAAAAAGAAACATCCCATGATGACTGGGACATAGTAACCAAGCATGTATAATCAACAGTTACTAAGTTACTATGGCAAAATATGCAGAGTAAAAACGCAACAGAGTTTAAAAGGAGTTATCCTTTATTAGGATTCTAGTTATAAAAATTAGGCTACAAAATATATACAACAAAAAGAGAAAGACAGAAAGAATAATCATGTGCAAAAAAGCACAGGCAAGCAAACAACCTTACATAGTAACAAACAGCAAAACAGCATCAACAACACAGCATAAGGAGAAAAGAGCAGCAGGGGTAAAAAAGTAAAAAGGGGTAAAAAAGTGTGGAGTAAGAAGTATACAAAGACAAAGGGGTAAAAAAGTGTGGAGTAAGAAGTATACAAAACCACACCATTATATGCAAAGAAGGACCCCTATTAGCAGCTCACCTGCCCTGCATTAACAGAAACAACCAAGGAAATGCAGCTATCTTACTCCTGCAAGGACTTAACTGAAAGAATCACTAGGAATGTCAAATATTCTAACAAATTTGGCCACTCTTGATGATCCACTCACAATACTGCTTGCAAGAAAACCTTTGAGATGTTTCAAAAGAGGCTCAAGTCAACAGAAAGCAAGCATTTTGAACAAGGAAAGTTCACACATACAGTTTTTGCAAAGTTGTCAGTATTGCAGCTGATCATTTCTTTACAGGGAGAAAAATGGTTGACTCTACTTGGATTATGGTCTATGAGCAACAGACTGCTTCTCTGTATCAGAGTTTGTGCTGGTTTTTTTTAAAGAGATAGCAGTTGGTCCATTGTTATTTTCCTAGCCTTCAATGCAACTTTAGGGTAGGGGTGGGGAGTGGTTTGCATGAATTACTGTTTAACCTAATTCAATCTGTTTAGCACCACATTTAGTCCATTTAGTCTCCAGATTTTGGCTCTCCATCATTCCCAATAACATTATTTCCTTTTCCAATGCCACCACTTTTTCTTTGCAGCGCAATGGGGCAAATAATTCCCTGGGATAGTTTGGATCATGAAAAGAATGAGAAAAGCTTCCTCCCTCTTACTGTGGTCCCAAGGATAACCAGGCTGTCCCAACCAGAAATGACATAACCATGTTACCAGACATTCTAGCATCCACTACCAAAGAGTTTCTCATGAATGCTAGATCATCTGGTGGCACAGTAACCTCAGTTCTGGTTACGTAGCCAGAAATGACTTTTTGATGCTGCAGGACATCATTCTGGTCCTTGCATTCTTCCCCTGCTGCTTGGAAGAGCAAGGATAGGTAACGGGTGGGGTTGGAAATTATCCCACCCACACCTGGCAAATGGCAATCCTAAAACTGAGACAATATGTTAAGTGTAATGTGGATTACAGACCTGATACTAACTGCTAGATCATAGTGAAGCTAAGTGAGTGTCCAGATCCAATGCAGAATTCATGGGAGCTTTTGACTGGAAGTAAGCACCACTGAATACAGTAACACTTTGTAGAAGATCAAGATGTTGTAAAGGTTTCAATGGTGTTGATTCTCAGCACAGCCACTTGGCCTTGAGTAGATTCCAGGGCTCGGGCGATGGGCCAGAATCGGCTGCGATTTCTCTGGCAGAGGCCTTATCTCACGGAGAGAGATGAGCATGCCGTTCCCATGAGAATGGGACGGGGGAAACCGGGAGGGGGATGGGACGGAGAAAGTTATAACCTGTGGGTCTGGCGGGAAGACTTCATTCCTGCCACGCCGTGTACGTGAGCTTTCTAAGATGTCTGAATAAACGGTCTTTCAACCAACAAAGCCTTTTATTTCTGCTCTATGGAATTCCTTACATTGTGGCAGGAATCTTAATCCTCATTCACTTCTACAAATCAGTGGACCTCTGGTGTTCCGACATGCAGAGGTTGAATATTCCTGAAACTGAGGAAGGCTCGGTAGCCCCCATAGAGGGTTCCGAGCCTTCCCTTCCTGACTTGGAGAAACCAGCGGGGGAACGGGTCTCGCTGGTAACTCTCTCCCGTCCTCGCCGACATCGAAGTCTTCCCTTACTTCGTTGGGATGAGGGACGCGGAAGCCATCATGCGGAGTGGCATGGAGACATTTGGGGCGCTGTCTATGGATCGCGCGCCTGTGGATCGGATCTCTACCCGCTGCGGTGGATTACAAACCTCAGATGCACCCTGTCTCGGGGGAGGTGGGCTTGACCACTTTTCATGCAGCAACTCCAGGAATCAATAGAACGATTCCTGGACTCGTATTTCGATGATGCTCCCAAGAATCCACAGTGGCATAGCACCGGAGCCCGTCCTAAAACTGCAGTTAACACCGGGTCCTTGTCGAGATCGGGTTCGATGATTGGAAGGGGGCTCCGTGCCGACACCCAATCTGGCCCATCAGATCCCGGACGAAGGGTAGCTGATGTGCAAGAGGCGCCCCGCGGGGCCGTCGGTGGACTTGAGGTGCTACTTTCCGATGAGGAAGAATCCGAGGAAAGTCTGCCTCCCCATCCGGATTTGTTTCCCCTCCCGTCCAAAGAAAATTGGGACGAGGAAGTGGCCCGACTGCGAGATGCCCAAGAAGCGTGGGCCCGTGAACGCCAGCTATGGGAGGAGGAACGAGAACAGCTGCAAAAGGAGTGTGAAAACCTGCAAAAAGATCGTGAACAACAGCGCAAAGACGTCCAACTTGAATTAGACCGAGCCAAAGACGCGTTGCAACGGCAATATATGCAAGATTTATCGATCCACAATAAGGTCCTAGAGCACTCTAGGATGGACCTGGAACGTCAACGCGAAGGTATTAAGGCCATCCGGACGCAAGGTGAATTGACTGCAGCTATTCAACGGGACGAACTTGACAAACTGGAGCGGGAGAAGGCAGCTTTGCACGCGCATCAAGATGCCTTGACTCGCAAAGAGAGGGAGTTAGCTGCCTTAGAACAGGAGCTGAAGAAGCAGCGGGACAGGATGACCCGAAAGTTGGCGCCTACACTGTTACCCGAGCGCCCGACACCATTGCCCGGCCCTATCGGGCGACGCTTCTGGGTCCTGCTACTCGCGCTTCTGCCGCCTCCCAAGGTCCTGCTACTAACGGAACCAGCGGCGCCAGGCCCCGTGCCTCCCCCGATTCCTGCTCCACCGCCCCAACCTGTGCAACCGCAGCCCCAGCGGGTTCCAAGAGCCGTGGAGAGAGGATACTACAGGCCCGATCCCTGCCCGCTTCGATGGGACCGCTTCTAAACTCCCCTACTTCATCTTGCAACTCGATGCACATATGGAGGAATATGATGACTTATATCGATCTGAACGCGGAAAAAAATACGGGACATCGGGTCTGTCCTGGACGGGTGGCTGCTGACTGGTTTGTGACCCTATTTGAGCTGCAGGCGGATGATACTCGCACAGTGGCTGCATTTCTTCAAGCCCTAAGAGCCCGCTTCCAAGATCCAGACGCTGAAAATGAAGCCATCCGTATTCATAAAATCTATTCAACAGGGCAACCGCTCTTTTGCCGAATTTGCTCGCGGAGTTCCGGCAGCGGCTGCTCGACTTCCTCCGGAGTGGCCTGAACGCATGAAATGTGAATACTTCTCTGATGCCATCGACGGTAAAACTTCTGAGAGAGATGGTGTTTCATCCGTGATCCCACGCTGTTACTATCGCTGAGTGGATCGACTTGGGATCGCAAGTAGCGGCGCGTTTGGACTACGCCGCTTGGGGGCGACCGCATCAAACCCGCCACTACGACCACCTCTACAACTCGCAAGCCAAGCCCAGCCGTGATCTACCGAAACCACCTCAGAACGCCGCCGCCGCTTAGGATTGTGCCTTTATTGCGGGGGTCCCGGTCATCTGGCTGCCAACTGCCCAAAGAAACAGAAGCCCACCGCGATCACCCCACGCACCACCTCTGCCAAGCCACCACGGAGATCCGGCCCTCCTCCAACGGGCTCGTCTAAAGCGGTTACCGAGGGTGACACCGAGGAGGGGGAAGTGGCAGTTTGCCTCTCATCGGCGCCCATGGATGCGGATCCTACTCCAGATGCGGTGAGTGAAGGCAGCGCCCCCATTACTGTTCAAGCGATTCTGGCCAACCCTGCTAAGCATACACGTATTTTAGCCTCGGCCCTCGTAGATTCTGGTTGCTCCCATTGCTTAATGCGGCCCCAGGTGGCTGAAGAGCTCGGTTTAGACCAAGTTCCTCTAGTAAAGCCCATACCGTTCACACAAATGGACGGCAGCCCACTCGGAGCCGAGGGCCCGGCTCGATTCAAAACGCAACCTGTCCTCCTTCGTTGCGCTGACCATTGGGAGAAGATTAGTTTCATACTTGCTCCGGTGGCCAAACATTCCATTGTCCTGGGCATGCCATGGTTATTGCTACTTGAACCAAATATTATTTGGAAGGAACGGATTCTAGAATTCACTGATCCCCCCTGTGGAGAGCATATGAATTGGAGGGAGAACCCCCCATCCAATGAGATAAATCCCTTGGTTTCTTCAGCAGTGCACATCCCAATGGCTCTCAATTCCACAGGCATTCCTCCAGCTTACCAGGACTTAGCCAGAGTGTTTCAAGAACAGGAATGTGACCAATTGCCCCCCCCCATAGAGACACTGACTGCAAAATCATACTACAGCCCGGGGCTCAACTACCCAAGGGTAGAATTTATCGCATGAGCCCCAACGAAGAGAAGGAACTCCGTGCCTTCTTAGATAAAAACCTTGCTCGCGGATTCATACGACGGGCTACCAAACATACGCACGCCGCTCCTGTCCTGTTTGTAAAGAAGAAGGACGGGTCTTTAAGACTTTGTACTGATTACCGAGGATTAAATGCTGTTTCCATGTCCAATAAATACCCCTTGCCCTTAATCAAGGACCTTTTAGATGCATTGGGCAAGGGACGGATTTTTACTAAGTTGGATCTGAGAGAAGCATACTACAGAGTCAGAATTGCAGAAGGCTATGAGCATTTGACAGCATTTAACACTAAATTCGGACAGTATGAATACTTAATTATGCCATTCGGGTTAGCTGGGGCACCCGGCGCTTTCATGGCCCTCATCAATGAAGTTTTGCATGATCTATTATATAAAGGAGTAGTTGTGTACTTAGATGATGTTTTAATTTACTCACAAACCGTGGAGGAGCATGAGGCTTTGGTTCGGGAAGTATTACAACGCTTGCTCGACAACTCCCTCTTCGCAAAACTGTCTAAGTGCTGCTTTCATCAACCCTCCATAGACTATTTAGGCTACAGGATCTCATCTGAAGGTTTAAAAATGGATCCTGCAAAAGTTGAAGCAGTCCAGCAATGGCCAGCCCCCACCAACCGGAAAGAGCTACAATCTTTCCTAGGGTTTGCTAATTTTTATCGTGACTTTATACCCCGTTTTGCTGAATTGACCCTTCCACTCACAGACCTATTACGCACTAAAGGTAAAGACTCACAAGCTGCCAAGCCCGGGGCTCCCCTCCCTTGGTCTCAAGAATGTCAAACAGCCTTCCAGCTTTTGAAATCGGCTTTCACTACCGAGCCTGTCTTAAAACACCCCGACCCAGACCTTCCCTTCGTGGTTCACGTGGATGCTTCGGACAAGGTGCTTGGCGCAGCCCTATTGCAGAGAAATAAAAATGGTAGGCTTGCTCCGTGTGCTTATTTATCCAAAAAATTCTCCGGCGCAGAACTCAACTGGACTGTAGGAGATAAAGAAACTGCGGCCATCAAGGCAGCGCTTTCCACTTGGCGTCACTGGCTTGAGGGGGCTAAACACCCCTTCCAGGTTTGGTCGGATCACAAGAACTTAGCTGCTCTCTCTACCCCCCTCAAAATGTCTGCAAAACAACTACGTTGGGCCGATTTCTTTTCCCGTTTTTCCTTCACTGTCCATTTTTCCCCCGGAAAAACCAACAAACTGGCTGATGCGCTGTCGCGCCTTCCTGGGGGGGGGGTGGAGCTGCCTTACGAGACATCCCGCGCACTGTCCTCTCCCCCGCCCAACTGAGGTTGGCCGTCACTCGATCCCAGACATCCGCTCCTCCTCCAACGCCTGTTCCCAGCCTTGTCTCCCCCTTCCTGCGGGAACTCGAGGAGGCGGGTCTTCATGAGCTGCCGGCGGAGGAAGGTGATTCCCAGCTGCGCTTAGTGAATGGTGTTTGGAAGCGGGGAAACTGTTGGTACGTGCCCCCCCCTTAGCAAGCAGGTTCTCGAAGCCTGCCATGATGCCCGCTCAGCTGGACATTTTGGCTTTCTCAAGACACTGCACTTAGCCCGCTGTCAATTCTGGTGGCGCGCCATGCGCAAAGACATTGAGGCTTATATCAAGGGGTGCTCTGTTTGTACGGAGGCCAAATCCATCCCGGGAAAGCCCCATGGACTGTTAAAACCTCTCCCGGTTGCCTCCCGCCCCTGGGAAGTTATCTCAATGGATTTTATTACGGATTTACTGGAGAGCCAGGGAAACACAGTCTTGTGGGTGGTGGTGGACCTGTTTTCCAAACAAGCCCATTTCATCCCCTGCACCTCCATTCCTTCCGCCCCCAAATTGGCGCGGTTGTTCATTCAACATATATACCGTCTACACTCCTCCCCCCTCAAGGTGGTGTCCGACTGCGGGCCCCAATTCATTTCAAAATTTTGGAAAGCTTTCCTGGGTTTGTTGGGGGCTACCCTGGCAGTTGCCGCCCCCTACCACGTTCAAAGTGACGGTGAGTCAGAAAGGACGAACAGAACTCTTGAACAGTATTTACGTTGTTACACCAACTATCACCAAGACAACTGGTGCGATTTAATTCCGTTTGCGGAATATGCCTATAACAATGCCGTTCATAGCAGTATGCAAAAAAACCCCTTTGAAATTGTGTCCGGCCGCTCCTTCCCACCGTTGCCCCAACTACCCGCGGAGGCGCTGCATCCTCCAGAATTCCAGCAGTGGATTTCATCTCTGGCTGAGGGGTGGAAAACGGTTCAGACTGCCTTGCAGCAAGCTAAGGATTCCCAAAAGTTCCAGGCGGATAAACATCGGTCTGACTTCCCTTTGCGTGTTGGGGCTTGGGTCTACTTGTCTACTAAAAATCTCAGAGACGTGCATAAATTTTCAAAACTGGGCAAAAAATTCGTGGGACCTTTTAGAATAACGAAGGTGATTAATGATGTTACTGCCCGGTTAGATCTGCCTAATTCTTTAAGTAATATCCATCCTGTCTTTCATTCCAGTTTACTCAAAGCGAGGCTCCCGCTTCCGATGCCTGGCATGACCCTCCGGAGATACCCCCGCCGACTATAATTGATGGCCACAAGCATTATGAAATTGACGCCATCCTGGACTCTCGTTTTAACCGCAAACGCTTGCAATATTTGGTTTCCTGGGTGGGGTATTCCTCTGGTTATAATCAATGGGTGTATTCAGAAAATATTAACGCCCCCTCCCTTATTTCTGCTTTCCATCGTACCTTCCCACACAAACCAGGGGGGGAGAAGTGTTTCTTAGGGGAAGCAGAGTGTAAAGGTTTCAATGGTGTTGATTCTCAGCACAGCCGCTTGGCCTTGAGTAGATTCCAGGGCTCGGGCGATGGGCCAGAATCGGCTGCGATTTCTCTGGCAGAGGCCTTATCTCACGGAGAGAGATGAGCATGCCGTTCCCATGAGAATGGGACGGGGAAAGCCAGGGGGGGATGGGACGGAGAAAGTTATAACCTGTGGGTCTGGCGGGAAGACTTCATTCCTGCCACGCCGTGTACGTGAGCTTTCTAAGATGTCTGAATAAACGGTCTTTCAACCAACAAAGCCTTTTATTTCTGCTCTATGGAATTCCTTACAGCTGTACATTAACAGCTGCCATCAATCAATACAAATGACTAGGGTTTGGGTTTAAACTTATCTAATTGAGAAAATTGAGTTTTGTTCTCTGTTCTGATTGATTCCCCTCCCCTTCTATTAACATGCTTGCATTTCTGGGAAGAAAATGGAGTGTTGACACTTTTATTGCTGACATGTCAGCACTTCTATTGTAAACCTTATGTTTGCAGGATTTGTAATTTATCTTGAAAGCATATGTAAGAATAAAATAATCATGTTGTTTTAGTCCAAAAGTTTTAGGAGAATGTGGATATAAAAGCATTTTAATTATTTTCCAAAATGCTACTTCATTTAGCTGGAGGGAAGAATTTGAAAAGTTGGAATTTGGATCTTGATTTATTTAAGGTTTGTCTTGTGTATAAAAAGAATTCTGTGGTGCTGAAATAGTTCTGAAAAGATTTTGCAGATGGAAAGAGATTTATGATCTGACCTTCATATTTTAAACCACGTCAGCCAAAGGGATTAGGTATTACTTTCATGGCTGGAGATGAAAACAGATAGGAGAAAGGTACTTCTCACTCTGAATAGAAACAAGAATAAAAACATTTCTGTAGCCATTAGAGTAACAAAGAAAGCCTTATTCAAATAGCTTGTTCACTCATACCCTGAACATTAAGTTTCCATGTAACATTTTTCTACCATCAGAACTTCTAAGGCCCCACCCCCACCCCACCACCACAGTTCTAGATTAATTGGGACAGATTTTTTCTTGGCTGTGATTCCTCTTTTTTATTTATCTTTTTGTCTATTCATATCCTTGATTCAAATCTCACATCTGCCATTAATATGCTAGGTAACTGAACAAAGTGCTTATTTCAGCAGCAGTTCCTCATCTGCAAAAAAGGACTCATATGATGGACCAACTTTACAAAGTTGTTGTCACTAAATAAAACAATGCATATGAAACAATTCCGAGCATTCCAGTTGCCACCTAAGTATATCATACAGCTAGGAATTAATTCACATATCCTTTTTCTTTATGTTCAACTGCTTTCCTATCTGAACAGAATGGCTGTGAAAGAAACACCTTTGGGGAAATCAGTCTACAGTATGTTTTGAAAATAAGGTTTGTTATACAACTCAGTACTTCAAAGTAGAGATTTAAGTTAACTTTTTATTTTAATTATGCTCATTCGTTTTGATGTACTCAAAGTGAGTGATTTGAGATCTGAAACATTAGAAATGTTCCTGCATTGTTTTTCTAGTGAGGACTAGAAAATTTATTTTTAATAATCAAGATTATTTTTAATAATCAAGTAATGGCTTTTGCCCTATTTGTACCTTTTCACCCAGAATATTTGCCTCTTTTGGTTTTATTGTTTAATAGTAAATCTTAGCATGAGTGTTCGAAATAGTTTGCACACACTGTTGCTTCACAATCCTTGCAAGACTTGCCTAAGGGGAGTTTGTGCCAGAGTTTGTTCCAAAACTGGGAAGTTTGTGCCAGAACAGGGGTCCATTCCCCACAGCCCGGAGATGCTAAAAAAGGTGTCCTGGGAAGGCAGTTGGCACAGCTTTCTTCCCAAGATATCCTCAGGATGCCTTATTTTAGCTCAAAGTGTCTTTTATGGAGCACTTCAAAGTGTACCTTTTCATCCTAAGTTGCCTGCAAGATGTCTTCTCCCTGGGAAAAGGGATTCTCCCTGCCACCATTTGCTGAAGGTTGCCTCAGGACATTTGCTCTGCAGGCTCTGATCCATGGAGCCTTATCAACCCAAAAAGTTCATAGTTGTACTCATAATTGTACTCAGCTGGTTTTACCAATTCTGGCAATATGTAGTTTTCCTTTTCCTCCAAAATAAAAAAGGAAAATTGTATATTGCCAGAATTGGCAGAACCAGCTGAGTACAACTACCGTACGTACTCAAGTATAAGCCGATCTGAACATAAGCCGAGGCACCTAATTTTACCACAAAAAACTGGGAAAACTTGACTGGAGTATAAGCCTAGGGTGGGAAATGCAGCAGCTACTGGTAAATTTCAAAAATAAAAATAGATACCAATAACATTACATTAATTGAGGCATCAGTAGGTTAAATGTTTTGAATATTTATTTCAAAGAAAAACAGTAAACTAGCTCTGTAAGTGGAAAAGAGAGTCAACAAAAACAATATGGTATCAACAATAACTTCAAAAATACAAAAACCTTAGCTCAATCAGGACCCAAGCTAAAACACAAGAGTTAAAATCCTTCAAAACTGGATTCCTCATCATCATCTGTATGTCCAAATGTAACCCAACTTAGATT
Organism: Sphaerodactylus townsendi; assembly: GCF_021028975.2. Lineage (NCBI taxonomy): Eukaryota > Metazoa > Chordata > Lepidosauria > Squamata > Sphaerodactylidae > Sphaerodactylus > Sphaerodactylus townsendi. Next base: position 39,719,305 of record NC_059435.1, read on the forward strand.
TTAAGAGGGATATTATCAGAAATGGAAAAGGAGTTCAAGTCTTTGACAGTGTGATCCCACCTTGTGACCCTTAACATTCACCAGACTTACAACAAAAGAAAGTTTAAATCTGTTTTCTGTTTCATAAACAATAGTTTGCAATATAACAATGAAATATGGCAAACCAATACAGAAACAATAATCAACATGTAATAGTTCTGGCCTGCTATGCAAAACAGACTAGCAGGGTCTCAGTCCTTTACAGTTCTCTCTAGCTGTGTCCTGTGGCACTGTTGATGGACTTGCAGCTTTGCTGTTCTTTGCTGAACCCTCTCTTCTTATTGTCAAGCCTTCAAGGGTAGCCCTGAAATATGCAGATACAGTTCATAACAACTGAACTTTGTGAAGTTGACTGGCTCCAGCTACAGACCTCTTAACAATTCTGAGGAACTGGAGCCTTTTCTTTCTTATATGGAAAATCTGAGCTCTTTAGCTCCCCCAATGGACCCTGGGTTACACAAACAGAGCTTCAGCTATAGCTGGTGTGAGGTTATCAGCACAGACTAGGGCATGTACAGTTGTATATAAATACTGTATATACTCAAGACCCGAATATAAGCCGAAGGGAGCTTTTTCAGCATTAAAAATGTGCTGAAAAAGTCGGCTTATACACGAGTATATATGGGTATGTACTTTTAGGGCTGAAAAGGCACCCAGGATTGAAGCCTGCAGAGCATACATCCTGAGGCAGCCTTCAGAATTGGAGGCTGGAAGAATCCCTTCAGCTGAACACAAATGTTGGGTGCAAGCTGAGGATGAAACTGACCAGAAAGCAAAACGGTCAGGCAGGAAACAGTCTCTTTTCCCTTCTTATGCCTTTGTTGTCGGAAAAGCGCACCAGAAGCTGCCTCCCCCAGACGTCTTATTTTGGTTGTGCAGAATGAAAAAAGGCAGTTGCCCCTTTTAAAGATGTCTTGCAGATGTCTTTTTTGTGCTATGCAGAACGGACCAGAGATTCAAAGCATCGGTCACCCGATTCTTTCTCTTTGCCTAGATTCTATACCAGATAAAATATAGTTGGTGCAAGTGAATGTTGCTCTCAGTATCTTCTGTAGAGCATAAAGATCCACAAAATACTATTCAAAGGGGCTAGAGGCAATCATTCCTACATCACATGAATATAGTTACCAGCTGTGTAAGTTCAAGAACACTGGGGAATTAAATTTATTTACTCATTTATTAACAAGGTTTTTACTACACCTGTCTGCCTGCCACTTTTCTGCCCTGCTGAGCAGATCCATCTGTGCAAAGGTATATTTTGCATTGTGTTTTGGATTTGTGCTAGATCCAGGAAGCCACTGCCAGAGTTTAGTGACTTTAGTATACAAAGCTGACGCACCCCCCCCCCCCCGGGACCGTTCGCATGAACGGTCCCGGTAGGGGCAGGGAAGACGGCGCAGTGCTGCACCATCGCCCGAACGACTTACCTTCCCTGCGACCTTCCGGCACGTCATCCAGGCCAGGGGACATGCCCCCCTGCCCTGTGTGACCGTTCTGGAGTCGCAGGGCAGGGGGGTTGTGTCCCCAGGCCTGGGCGACGCGCCGGAAGATCGCAGGGAAGGTACATTGTTCGGGAAAGGGGGGGATGGTGCCTTCCAGCCGCTGCTGTTCGCACGGCAGTGGCTGGAAGCTGCTGTTTCCAGAAAAACTCGCTCGGGGAGCAAGGTTGGAAAACAGCGGCTTCGCGCGAGGGTGGCGCTGCTGCGATGCAGCTGCGCCCCCTATGCGAACAGCTCCCTAGGGATGGCGTTTTTGCCGTCCCAAGGGCGCTGTTATTGGCCCGTGTGGAAAGGGCCTCTGTTAAAGTGATTAATAATATGTTACTCTTCTATGTGGTGGATAGGTGCAGGATAATACCGGTTAGCAGCTAGATTTGTGAAGATGGGATTTGGGGTTTTTTTTCACCAAAGTAAAATAGATTAGTAAATTTTATACACATCAATGTACTTTACCTCGGCCTACAGGCTAAGGTTGTTTTATCCAGGTGACTGCCAGTGTCACCTTAAGGCGAGTTACATTCTCATTTCAGATAACATTAGGCCTGGGAAAAATCTCTGCTTGGGACCCTGGAGAGGCACTGCCCATCAGAGGAGATGGTATAAGCAAGAGAACCTGCCTGGGTATCAGACAGTTTTGTAGGTTTTTATCACCACTATTTTTATTTGCAGTATTTGTTCAGAGCATGGTTCTATCAAGGAAGCTGGGATATCAGGATATTATTACTATTTGTGGTCAGGGGGACATGTGCACCAAGTATGGGTGTCTGCATGCATGTGATCCAGTTCAGCCAAAACCCATACAAAAATAGTTCGAATCTAAAAAAGAAGCCTTCCTTCTGCTGCTTAAAAGATGTTGGCTTGATTGTTTTATCCAGTTTATGGGACATATACTTAATCTAGGCAATGACAATAAAGGGATTTCCTGAAAAAAAAACTTTACAAGTTTGTAAAAAACCACAGAGAATCCTGAACATAAGTGAAATAAGAGATTATTGAGAACAATAATTACCCATACTAAAGAAGTCACAAAAATACTCAGCCTACAGCAATAATATACAAAGCTAGAATACCACATTAAAAGCCAAACATTCCAACTGTCTCCACAGAATCACACACTGTGTGATGTGTATAATTCAGTAAGGGGAGGCAAAGAGCCACCAGACAAGCAAGAGAAGGGGCAGAGCTGCTTATAATTTCCTAAATGTGCTCATCTAGCAGCAGTTTGATTCCCCAGGTGGGGTTTCAAGTGTTCAAAGAGGGACTAATTCAAATGAGTAAAGCAATGCAGACATATGATGGTGTATCCAGACTCTGGCACCTTACTGCTCACAGAACAAGAGGTAGCTCTATCAAGTCAAAGCATACATAGACCAAAGACCATACATAGTTCCCTCCTTGATAATTTGGATTTACTGAATGACCCAAATTGCCCAGCCCCAGGTATTTCCTATCTATCTTAAGTTCTGGACAGGTAGATCTCTTCCCCTATTTTATCATATAAAATACTCAGCCATAAATGAACACTTCTTAATATTTTCACCTTCGATGCAAAACAAGAAAACTCCCCTTTACAATCCACACCAAAATCTCTTTTCAAATAAGCTCCAGAAGAGTTAGGCTGCCACAACTCACTGCCACACCCTTTGCATTTGTGAACTACAAACACAATTTGCATTTATTTCCTTTCTTTAGCACTTCTATTTTTATTTGATTTAACTTGGTTCTCTATCTGTTAATTCAGTACATTACTTTTCTTGTTAAAGAACCTTATTCCCTTTCATTCTTTTGAATGTTGGTCTGTATCTTGACCTTGGCATGCATAGGGTTAAGATCTCAGTAATACACACGTTTTCTCCTTGTCAGCAGAGGGATACTTTTGATAGGTATGGGGGCTTCATATTTAATAGTAATTCAGGTAACACTAGTGTTTATTTGATGCTCCTTCTATTGGGGTTGATCACATTAGATTCTGACACATCGCAACTAGATCCTGACAACAACAGTCTGTTTTTTTCCCGCTTTTTCCATGGCAGAATTGCCTGTTTGTCACAATGCTGAAACAGAATGAGAGGTTTCTACATTTAGCACAGCAATCTCACAAAATACCTGTGTATCTTTTGGGGGTGGATGGGGGGACTAGCCAAAACAGATCCGGCTGGCCTCTACAAGGGCCAGGGTTTTCACAGCCCTGGCCCCTACCTGGTGGAACAGGCTCCCTAAGGAGACCAGGGCCCTGTGGGACCTTAAAAGTTTCCGCAGGGCCTGTAAAATGGACCTGTTCCGCCAGGCTTTTGGCCCGCCGAGATAGCCATGTCATCCAGGCCCCCTGTGGATGGGGTTGGGGGGAGGGAACTGTTGCCAATTGATTGTTTTAAATTACAGATGGAACTACTGTTTTATATTTTATTGTATGTTTTAATTATGATGTACACCACCCTGAGCCTACTGGGAAGGGCGATCTAAAAATATAATAAATAAATAAACAAATAAATCTGTGTATTGTCTATGTATTGTCGAAGGCTTTCATGGTCGGATTCAACTGGTTGTTGTGTTAACACAGTGTGTAATAGTCTTCCCTCTGTGATACACCTCTGAAGATGCCAGCCGCAGATGTAGGCGAAACATTAGGAACAAGATCTACCAGACCCTGGCCACACAGCCCAGAAAACCCATCAGAACCAGCCTAAATCTACTTTATTAGCACTTGGTTAGAACTTGGGTGTCTAACTACAAAACTCTAGCTTTTTATTTTGAAAAATGATTATTGACTGCTATAACTGTTTCATCTTCATGTTATAAAGAACAAGTGTAGCTTTTTTTCTGCTGCATAACCCAGCCCTTTTTCAAAAGTCTGCAGTTTCAGAATATTCAGTTTTTCCCTGTGCTTTCTATATATTTATTTTGGCCCCAAAACACACCATCTTTCTGAGACAAGGACAGAAATACCCTAATTCTCAGTCTAATTTGCATTAAATATACAGTTAACAGTATCCTGCTAAAGAGTTGGAGCCTTGTTTAGCAAATACTACTTTAAAAGCAGAGATTTTGAATTGATGCTTATTCTAGAAATGTAGGACTGCAAAACATCTTGGTAACTGGGCTCTGCACTTATCCTTTGCAACAGGATACGATTTCATTCTATGTTTTCTTGAAAGTTTTTGCTTCTTGTTTGTTTGTTTTCCCTTGAGGACTAGTTAGAATGTATTTTAAAGGAACTGTAAGGTTCATTTATGGTGAAGAGGAAAGTTGGCATAAGAACATCTATTAGTAAGCAGCAGATGTGGTGCTATATTAGAGCACCCTTATAGCGTTTCATTAAGTATGTGTTCATGATATGATGCAGGTGGCAATTCAGTCTCTTGGCACTGTTTTACACAACTAACTTTTGCTCATTAAACTGAAATGTTCTTGGCCAAAATTGCCACTGGGCACCTTCCTTCACATGTCGTGTATGTTTTCTAAATTTCAGAAGTGTGTAGGAATTCTAAAGTTTCATCAGCAGAGGGCAGTGCAAGTCAGTAAGAATGTCCCTTTTCCTTGAGTGGTTTCTGTCTCCTTCGGATTGAATGAGAAACATGATACTGTGCAGTTCTTTGATAAGGACAGCGTTGTCTCCTTGTCTTAGAATGTTTCTGGCAATTTTTATTTCATAAAAATCTAGATAAGATAAGGTTTTATTTCAATCCTTATCTTACCTAAAATATTTGTGGAGTACCACATGTAGTTCTAACGATCAAAAAATAATGCAGAGTTTCAGGATGTTTCTGTCCTAAGGGCTTAAACAATCAAGAGCTGATGCCAAAAGATTGGTAATGCTTCTTAACAACTGTAGATATCTCTTCATTGCATCTGAAGTGTAGGAAATTTTTAAGCACCCTGCAGGGCCTATAAGAGGTGCCCCCATCTCCTGGCTAAAGAGAGGGGAAAGTATGTTTCTATGTAAAAAGAAAGCATGTCATGTAGAACTAACTTTTTGCCCCCATTTCATTCAAAAGTCACTTGAGCTGTCTCCTCTCAGGGAACCAACCCATGTGAATTCTATTATTAATTTATTCACTTACAAAATATATCTCCCACATTTTTCTTCTTACAAGGAACACTAAGGTGGCCAACAGCTTAAAGCAAACATAATAAAATTCATTATAAAATGATTAAAATAGCCTCCCTCCCAAACATACCTCATTACGACAACTTTAAGAAAAGTTTTAAAAGAAAGTTAAGTTATGTATACAGAGTTAAAATCCAAAATATAGGTTAGGAAGGGTCTTTGAGGGAATGCTAAACAGAAGATAGCAATAAACAGAAGATAGCAATAGAAGGGGAGAGATGAATTTCCCTGGAGAGAGATTTCCAGGACTTTAGTGCCATCTCAGAAGGTTTCCTCCCACATTGCCTAGCACCTGCCTACTCTCAGAAGGTGGACCATCTGAAGCAGGACCTCTGAAGATGTCTGTAACAATTGGGCAGGTTTGTAAGGGAGTAGGGTGGTCATTCAGTTATGTTAGCCCCAACCTATGTAGGGCTTTGAAGGTCAAGGCCTGTACCTTTAATTGTGGCCAGAAACAAATTGGGACCCAGTCTAGATGTTAGACGTGACCATGTCTAGCGTGCAAAAGAACTGAGAACTGAGAAGACCCAGCAAGGGGTGGGCAGGTAGTCAGCTAGATAGGGCTAGAGACCCTTTCGTTTTTCACTGTCACTGCTTGTCTGTCCTTGGACAGATACTGTCATGTCTAATTTTTTTTCCTTCTTAGAAGTTCACTTCTCCTTCCTTCCTTAGCTAAAAAGTTAGCTGAAAGCGATCTCTGTCTCTCAGCCTGATATGTCATTCCCTAATAAGCATTTAATTTTATCTTTAATCAGGATGTCTTCCACTGTATAATTAGCACTTTTGCCAATAGTAGATGGGCTAAGACTGGTCCCTATGATTTATTTCTGAGAACATTCTGGTGGCAGCATTCTGTACCAGCTAAAGGTTTGGAACACTTTCCAGAGGTGGCCTGATGTAGATCATGTTGCAGTAATCTAATCTGGATATAACCAGAGTGGCCACAGTGGACATAACTTTTCTTTCCAGGAAAGGCAATGCCTGGCTAATCAGTGGAAGCTGGTAAAAGACACTTTTGACCACAGCCACCACCAGCTTATCTAGCAGTCGACCTGGGTCCAAGAGCACCTCCAGATTATAGGCCTGTTCCTTTAAGGGGAGTGCAACCCCTTCCCGAACAGGTGACACCTTAAATCCTAGGACAGGCCTTCTGCCCACCAGTAGCACTTCCATCTTGTTGGGATTAAGCTTCAGTTTATTACTCTGCATTCACTGCAAAACTTCAGTTTGGACAATTAAAACAATAGTTACAATTATAAAATATTTCAATAAGCACACATTCATGTAAGTTATAGGTTTGAATGACTGTTTTAATTTGAAAATATTGATTTTTTAAAAGCCCCATTGCTTGTGTTTTAATTAGGGGAGCTCTGGCAGGTTGGTAAAGTTAAATGTTAGTAAACTTCTCAGGGTGAAACACATGGAAATATTATCATATTTCACAAGTTAACTGAAAGCTTTTGTGTAATCAGTCAGGACAAACTTGAAGGTACCATTGATCCAAGGGTCAGTTTAATGGCACCCTAATAGCTTAAAGGCCTACCTTTCCTTGTACTGAAGTCAACAGTAGTTATGCCATTAATTTTGATAAAAGCAAGCACTGTGTCTGACAAAAAAAAATTAAAACAAATGAATTTACTGGGCAATTAACCAGAGCTATATAATGTGTTCCTGTTAATAGTGTTATTAATTTTAGCACAAGTAATTCAAGAGTTGTAATGGGAAGTACGTATTTAATTAATTGGGGCCCAAGACAAGCCCTCTACACACTCAGGGACAAAACCCACTAGAAGCAACTGATCAAGAGGCAGTGTTATATAATGGTTAGAATGCTGGACTGGGATCAGGTAGTCCCAGGTCCAAATCCCCATTCTGTAATGGGAGCTTACTGAATGATATTGGGCCTATCAAAATACTTTCTAACTAACCAATGATATAATGGGAGAAAGGAAAATGATGCAAGGTATTTTGTGTCCTCATTGAAAAGAAATACATGGTATTATTGAATTACATAAAAGTTTTTACTGCTGAGCGGGATAGAGGGGGCTTCCTTGGTTATCAGTGCTTAAAGAATATTCTTAGAAACTGAAATTAACACCTTAACTGCAGCTAACCTAAAAGTATTGTGTGATTTTTAAAAATAAAGTTGAACATGAAGGATGATGTTATACCTAGAACATGTGGAAAATCATATGAAGGTTTTCACATTCTCTACCCATACGGTGGCGAACCTATGGCACTCCAGATGTTCATGGACTACAAGTCCCATCAGCCCCTGCCAGCATGGCCAATTAACCATGCTGGCAGGGGCTGATGGGACTTGTAGTCCATGAACATCTGGAGTGCCATAGGTTCGCCTGTGAAAATTTGTACATCTAACTCTTGAATGAATTATGACCTTCTAATACAGAGATTATGCACATCCCTTGAATCCACATGTTTCTCTTTGGATAAAATATGTTTGTCTGTAATCCTGAAAACGTGTATCGAGGATAAACAAGTCGCTCACAGTGTTTGCTTCAGGGTAATATATGAAGGAGGTGCAAAGTCAGAGACATAATGGAATGTTGAACAGTAACTTCCCCCCTTTCAGAATCCTTTAACCACCACAATTTGTAATAGCAGGTAATAGCAGGTAATAGCAGGTAATAGCAGTAATTGAGGGATTGTTATCTATTTTATTGACCCTGTATATTTAGACTAGAAAACAATAACTGTTTTTTTTAAATATATATTAGATTTTTATTCCACAGTTCCCCACTGAAACAGGGCCCTGGGCGGTTTATAACACATACAAACAGTACTATCCAACAATTTATATGACAGCCAGCCATAGTGTGAAAACTCTCCTCAACCATAAGCTGGGTAAAATATCTGTGTCTTGCAGAGCTTGCAAAGCTGAGCCAGGTCTCTCAGGGCATGGGTATTCCCAGACAGAAAGTTACACCAAGTAGGGGCTACCACCAAAAAGGCTTTGACTCCGACATTCATTTGGTCTTTGCGACAGGGATAATTGGGAACTTGTCGCCCAGTGAAGTTAGAACTCTCGGGGGTGGGGGTTATTTAATAATGAAGTACTCTCTTGTATTCTAATAGTGAATTGGAAAAATCTTTGGATAGTTAAATCCAGTGACTAGAGCTATGAACAGGCAAGGCAGATCTTTCTGCAAACCTGAACAGGGCCATGGGTTTGCAGGGAAAAAATCTGAAATTGAAAGGAGGGGAAAAGCATTGAAGAGTTTTAAAAAACCAAAAAGTTATAAAAGGAATGCCTGTGATTTTAAGCAACAGGTTCCCTCATGAATGTTGCTAGGTAATCATACAGTCCTGGCTTGGTTCTATATGTAAAAGGGGGGCAGAGAGCCCTTTCCTGACCTATTTTGAGGGAGAACTCACTAGGATGAGGCCTGACTAGATTGCTAACTCCCGGCTGGGAAATACCTGGAGATTTTGTGGTGAAGTTGAGAAGGACAGGGTGGGAAGAGACCTCAACAGGATATAGTGCCATATATTCCACCCTCCAAGCAGCCATTTTTTCCAGGGAACAGATTTCTGTTGTCTGGAGTTCAGGTATAATTCTGGGGGATCTCCTGGTGCAACCTGAAGGTTGACAACCCTATCACCCAGCTTGCGTGACTCAGTTATGCTTTGCTTCTTGCTACAGTTCAGCAGCAGCCAGCCTATGAAAGCCAGTCTGGTATTCTGGTTAGAGCTTCAGAACCTAGTCTGGGAGACCCAGGTTCAAATTACCATCCCGCTGTGCAAGCTCACTGAATGATTTTGGACGAGTCACATATTTTCAGCTTAATCTACCTCGCAGAATGTTGTGCAGAAAAGAAAGCCAGGAGACTCATGCCAGCTGCTTTGTTCCCAACTGTTGAGAAAGACTGTAGTTTTCTAAAGAAGAGACTTCAGGAGGGGAAGAGATGGAAAACTTAAGACAGAGGGGCAGACAAAGGTAGATTGGCGGTTGGGTGGGAAGGCCAATTTCCATTACCAATTTCAGGAAATTCCTGGAGATTTGAGAAATGGAGCCTGAGGAGATGGGGTTTAAAGAGGCAAGGGACCTTAGTTTGGTGTAATACCATAGATCCAGTGGTGGGATTCAGCAGGTTCGCACCACCTCGGCAGAACCGGTTGTTAAAATGGTCCTAGTAAACTATAAGTTGTTAAATTATTTGAATCCAGCCACCAGAACCTCAAAGGGGGTGCCCCAACCCCCATTCTTTGCTAAGGAGATGGGGGCTACCCTTTTGAGGGTCCAATAACTTTGGACCCCCTGAACCAAACTGCACCAAACCTGGGGGGGGGGGTGTCCCATCATGACAGTCTCCAGATGATACCTTGAAATTTTGGTGCTGGTACGTCCAAAAATGCACCCGCAGGAACATCCCAGAAATTTGCCCAAGAATCTTTGTTCTGCATTGAGTTTTCTGCATTGCTGTCAATGGGGGTTGCAGGCTGGGGCACATTTCTGAAGGCACAGTCTCAAACTATATCTTCATCAGGAGACTTCTAATGATACCCCTTAGAGTTTATGCAGTTTGGTTCAGGGGGCCAAAGTTATGAACCCTCAAAACTGTAGCCCCCATCTCCTATTAGCTCCCATTGGAAACAATGGGGGATGGGGGTACCCCCTTTGGGAGTCCTTAACTTTGGAATCCCTTAACCAAACCTCACTAAACTTGGGGGGTATCATAAGGACAGTCTCCTGATGATACACTGAAATTTTGGTGCTGCTAGCCTAAAAACTGCACCCCTGCAGGCCAAAAATGGAAACCACTAAAAATACCCAAAAACGAACCCTGCATTTTGATGCCCCCCACAAGGTGGTGCCCTGGGCAGCTGCCCACCCTGCCCAATGGGCATTACACCCCTGTGAGGGAGACAGATTTTGGCAATTGGGACATCTGTTGTGACTCCAGGAAAGCCACTGCCACTACTGCTGCTGAGTGAGGGGGAGGAACAGGTGGGCAGCTTGGAAGATGATGGTGGGCAGAAAGATTAACAGTGATGGGATGGAGAAAGAAAGAAAGAAAGAAAGAAAGAAAGAAAGAAAGAAAGAAAGAAAGAAAGAAAGAAAGAAAGAAAGAAAGAAAGAAAGAAAGAAAGAAAGAAAGAAAGAAAGAAAGAAAGAAAGAACGAAAGAAAGAAAGAAAGAACGAAAGAAAGAAAGAAGAGTGACAAGTGTGGAGGAGAAGGGGTAAGAAAATAGGAATGGGAGATCTGCATCTGCAGGTTTCTTGTATGTCCTCACTTTTTCATAAAAATTGTTGGCAATCATAACCTAAAATGAGGAAATGTGTGGACTGTATGCCTAAGCATGTTTACCCACTTTTGCAAATTGTAAGCACTGTCCGGGATTATGGTAAGTAACAAAATCTCTTGCTTTTAATATGGATGTCATCTTGCAGCCTTGTCCATCTTTAACCATATCAGTTCAGTGAACTAAAATGAAAATTGACAAGTGAATAGGGGATCTTTGGATGGCAGTGGATGGTGGGTTTGGAAGCATGAAGGTGAAAGGATGGCGAATTTGGTTAAAGTCAACCTGTGTAAGTGGGGTTGGCTACCTCCCAGTGGAGCCTGGCAATCTCCTGGAATTACAACTGTCTCCATACTACAAAGATCACTTCTCCTAGATGAAATTACCGCTTTGGAGGATGGACTGTATGGAATTATACTCTGCTGAGGTTTCTCCTCTCCCCTCAAACCCTACCCTATCCAGGCTCCACCTCCTAAATCTCAAGAAATTTTCCAATCCAGAGTTGGCAACCCTATGTGTCGGCATTCCATGTTTTGCTCAGAGCTTCATTTGTGCCAGGCTGTATATAGTACGTATTCTTACTACTGAATAGCTGCAGTGTGTCTGCTCTTTATCTTTATGGTAAGGGGAAATGGCAGTGCACCATTTTATAATGGTGTTGCTGTGCCATTTCTAAATGGCACCCCGAAGCCATAATCTTTTAGATAATGTTAGGAGAGTCTTTAGAGTCTTTACACTTCTTTTTCACAGCATTTCATCGAAGGTGGATTAGAGGGTCACAGAATCTGCTTGCTAGTGAACATGAGGATCTGGTTGATAAGTGGTTTAGCCTTTTTTTTTTAACTATCCTTTTTTTTTAACTATCGTCTCTCACAGCTTCTCTTTCTGTTACTGCAAATTGAAATGAAAACTTCTTAGGAGGACCACACAATGCTTCCTACACCCTGTGGCTATAAACTATGCAATTGGGGGTGGCGGGGGCTGGGGGGAGAATGAAATACTTACAGCAAGCAGTATATGTTCCTTGGTATGTGAGTTTTGTCTGCCTAGGAGAAGGATGCTGTTGGGATCAGTTCCCCCCCCCCCACACACACACATTTAGGATGTATATTAAAATACACAGTTAAAGTTCTCTGAAGAAATTGGTAGAATTAGAATTAAATGAGTGGTTTTGCCACATGCATCTTATTTTGTCGCTTTTAGGAAGTCTGAGGCAAATTTTTATGCTAAATGCTATGGATTTTGTTCTCAGTTACAAAATGCCATATTGGTACAAGAGGAGATTCCCGCTACACACAAATCTTGTTTTCTGCCAGAATATTTGTATATTCAGTTCTTTTAAATGCATGATCTCAGATGTTTCTCCCCTTTTTCCTTGGTCTTAATTTGTATTTTTAAATACTTTTTCATGATTGTGGAGTCAACTAATTGATAACAGAATGCAGGAAAACGACCATGAAAGAAAGACTCCTGCAGCATCTTCAACTGCATTGTTTATTAACGCATGAAGTTTCATAGCTAAGAGTTGACTCCTCAGAGACATGGATCAAAATATTGCTTTGCTTGCGTACACAGACACATCAAACCAAGTAGTGGGGGAAATCTGTTTACAAGTTGAAATTAAGATGAACACATCCTGGTACTGCAATAATCAGAAATCTAAAAGGAGAACCAGTGAAGGGTCAATTTTAAACAGCATGTTTTTTCTGTCTTTAACTAGACTTTTTAACAGTTTATCAGTTTCATTATTTCTCATATACAAGCCTTAAATGGAATAATGCCTGATACTCAGTGAAGTTTCTAGGTTTTCAGATCAGATTATCCAGCTGCTGAAAACATGGAAACAATTTCCTCTCTTAATTTGTGTAGATTGGAATGTGCACCCAAAATCCAAACGGAAATAGTAAAATTTAAAAAGTTTTACTAGGATCCAGTCCAGCTGCACCTGGCGCGGCCTAATTGCCTTCAACATGGTCATTACTCAAAGGCATAAACTTTAGCCACCAACAGCACTTATTAATGTATAATAGGAATTTGCTTGTAAAACAGAATTATTGGAATGGTGCGATATCATAAAGATGGAGGTGCTGACATTTTAGATTGTTTTATATAGGAACGTTGAGTTATAATTTAGGAGTTGTATCGGCTTTGGGTGATTAATCTCTATTTTGTTGCATTCTAAATGTCAACTGGATGCAAATAGAATTAATGTTTGTAATAATCCGCTATTAAACCACAACGTTACAGATGAAATTATCGTTAGCTGTTTTCATAGATTACATTGGCAAAAATCTATGAGAGCACACGATTAATAAATTGTTCCATTAACACAGTTGTTGACGATTTCTTTAAAGAACTCAAATCTCAAGGCTGTAAAAGTGCTTAGGAATTCACCCTTTTGGTATCAGTGGTGTGAAAAAGTGAACACATCAATTTTGTTGGATCTGAAACTTGGAATCTGTCAATATTACCCCAGTGATTAATGGTAACAGACTTTACTTACCTCATAAATATAATGTGCCTTGATTACAAAGGCCCTATTTGCTCCGCTTATGTTAGCTATGTCAGCACTTCCATTGTAAACCCTGTTTTTAGGAGTTTCTAACTTGGTCATAAAAATTCACTTTGTGATGAAACTTAGCTGATAGCCCTCCATACTAGAAGCTAATATTTTTAACAGATGTACCAAACAATAAACTGAACACACAGAAGTGTCAGAAAATTAACATAGTCTCTTTTTTTTAGAAAAATTGACTGACGTTTCTGTAATTACTCTGAAATCGGCTTCCTTCCCTGTCCAATCCACCATTAAATAAAACAGAAATATCCCTAATTCTGGAACATCATCAACATAGTCTGGAAGCTTTCCATTTTATACTTTAATCACCCATCCAGCAAGTGCTGGTGGTAAGCAAATAAATAAATAAATTCCCGCATAGATGGTCCTTCTGTGTCTGGTATCATATGTACTCCAGCTGAGCAAAATTTGGTGGCACATGTATACATTGTTGAGTGGATGATAATTCAAATTAAGCCTGCAGGCTTTTAATTAAATAAGTCTATGTGAAACTGAAAACTCTTATGTGTGAACATTTTAAAGTGGGAATAATTTAATTTACAAACTAAAGTTCCCATTGTGACATCATAAAGATAACTGCAGTTTTATTACATTTGTTGGGCTGATTAAAATCCCACCCCAGCTAATCAACAGCACCAATAACATGTAAAGATTTTAGGAGTTCTTGAAGGACGTGTCACTGGACAGACTGCATAGATGCACCAGTTAGTCTCCCTACTGTGCCAACAAAAGATAGCTTTTAATTCTGTTGATGTAGCCCTTTAAACTTGCCTGGCAAACTGCAAACACACAATCATATAAATTCAGCATTGCTTTGTATCTTAAAAGTTACAAATGTCACTGATTTAAATGGGATTGAAAGCGAAGTAAGTCTTTTTTAAGGATTAAAACCTTAATTTTATGGTGTTGGTAACTCTTCTAAATGATTAGCTGGACTAGGTTATTATGGAAGTGCTGGTCTTGTTGATAAATAGTATCTGAATCCTTTGAAGTGGGCTTTTTTCCAAAGTGAGGAAATCCAAAAAGTGTGTGTTGACAACATCGTAAAAGATCAAAGTTAGAATTCTTGCTCCATCCCTGCCACTGTTCAAGGACTATTTGACTGCCATTTCCATGATTTCTACCAGCTCCACCACAAAGTCACTGAAGCTGTGGTTCTTGTGGAACAGTGTTGAGACCTTAATGGAGTCTTTCATTGATCAGAATAACTGATCATAAACATGCTACAGGGAAGTAAATCTCTCTGATTTCACTAGCTCGTCAGTCATCTTGCCTATGGGAACTATACAATACAGTTTTAAGCCCATTGACTTAATTGGACTTGGAGGCATGTAACTCTGATTAGTATTGCACTGTACGTGTATTTATATACCATTCAAATTCTATCGATATGCTCTCAGTGAAGTTGCTAACACGGTCCTTATCTAAATGTTATTTGTGACTTTTCTCAGTTTTTACTGCCTCCAGATTTTCAGGACTTTTGATTATTTTATTTAAAAAGTATATAGAAGGTTTTAGCAGTTCAGAGACCAACTCAAGCATTATTCCAGTGCAGAACTTCTTGAATAAGAAATACTTGTGGGTAAATTGTAGTGTGTTGAGAGGTGTCTGATTAAGTTTGTTTTGTGATACTACATTAAGGAAATACTCATTTAATAAAGGCAGTATAAATTATTTTCTCCCCCTGTATTTCTCATGAGGATTTCTGAAGGGTCTGCGTTTGCAAAATTGTATTCTTTGACTATCCTGGGGAAGAATCTTTGATAAGATTTTGAATTGGTAGTGTTTTCTCAAAGCATCCTGCTAAATACCAGTAAAACCAAGTAACTGTACCATAAAAGCAGACACTAAAACTCTTGAAGTGGGGCGTCCGGTGCTCAAGGTTTACTCGTTAGGTAACTGGAAAGCCTTAATTTAAAAGTCTTCTTAAAACCCTTTTTAATTGGCTCCAAATCAGTAGTTGAACATTTGGCCAGATAAGACAGCTTTGGACTCTGCATGTGCCATAAAAGCAGAGAAAGACATCTGTTTAATACAACAATGATACTGGGATTTTTGTAACTGGGGCTTTGCTCTACAAATATCTTATTCAGCCCTAAAGGCAGCAGTCCCATGCCATAAAGAGGCCATTCTTGTTGGACAGTAACATAGCTTAGAATTCTAGCTTTCAGATTTTTTTAATAGGTAGTTGATTATATTGTTGGGTCGCACTAGCAGAACTCGGGACAGCATGATGTCCACAAATACTGTATGTGGTCTGTAAGCTCTGAATACTTTTCGGTTTTATTTCCCCTGATTTATATAGGATCATAAAAGAGTGCCTTGTATCTGGAGCTTTCCTGCATTAAAATGCCAGTAGATTGAACACAAAGAACACTTCAAATGTAATGTTGCATCCGAGTCTTTGTTCCTTACTTCTTGCTTCCTGGATCAAGAAGAATGTGTTCACTGAATTATGGCTTGAGTTATGGTACTTAAGCAATACTTGAGCTTTGACATCATCTCAATTTGCCCAACAGACCATAAAAACTAGGTAGAGTCAGGTGCATGGACTATTTTGTAAGTGCAATCTCAGAAATTTAGACTGTGGCACTAAAATAACCACTGAGGATGTTACAACTGAGATGAATCAAGCAAAACATAATCTGATCCACATCAAGAGGACCTATTCATGTTGGAACAATGTAGTTCAAGAGTCAAATCAAAACATTTTACATATAGAAACATTGCCTACATATAACAGATAGTCCTGTACAATGCATTCATAGAAACTGAACACTTCCATAGGCCAGACTCATATGTCCAAGAGCAGGAAGGAAGGAAGGCTTCAGGAGAAAAATGTTGGGCAAACAGGCTGAAGTAGTACCACAAGATATACACAGTTAGCTTGTAAACTGCTTTGCACTGGGGCAAGTTATAATGCTGTATTGTCTTTTTATGGGTACTAATTGGATGGGCAGCCAGGGAGAAATTGTTTTCCTATATTCCGAAAAACTCTGTAATTGTAGCTGATAATAAAGAGCAGCTGGTCTTAATAACTCATCTTGAGCTTGTGTGTCTATGGCGCTTCCGACGACGGTTCTTCGTCCACTTCGGGCGCTGGAGGTTAAGGCTGTTCGCGATGCACGCATGCTGGCGGCCGCAAGCAGAGGCCGGGTAGAATCCGCAGGCAGCTCCAAGACGGGAGTCGCTTCTTTGGCTCGCTCCCATTACTTTCACGCTTAAAAGTTGGTCATTGCCGTTCAGCTTCATCGCTGCCTCTTCAACTCCAGGGGTCGGAGGACAGCATGGGCATGGGCTTCGACGCCAGCAATGCACTCACTTTAATGACGGGACAAGGTGAGTGGGATCGGGCTGAAGATAGCGGCGTTCCCCGGGCGCTACGCTGTTCGCGACCGTGTCAGCTGAAGCCAACATCTTTCTTCCAACAACAACCCTTTAAAGGGTTAGTTGTTTAGGGCGCCTGACGCCACTCTGGGGAAGTGCAGTTTGTCGGCGCTGGCTGCGTTAGCAAGCAGCGCCGCCTTCGTGCGTAACGGGGCTGCCTGGGGCGGCGCTTAATTTACCGCCCCCAGCCAGGTCGCTTTTGGCCCATGAACCGCAGCGCCCGCCTATGTTTGTAATAGTAGTGAACTGACTGACTCCAGGGGCGTAGCAAGGGGGAAAAGCGCTCTTCACCCCCATCCTGGAATGCCCATCCCACCCCAGAACGTCCCCACCACGCCCCTGGAACGCTTCTCTCACACTGCGTCGACTTCACAGGGGCATCGCATTTCCACTGCGTGTCTGCACACCACCATCCACCCCTCCGTGTCCGGTGCTATGCGCTAAGACATCACACACGGCAAGCAAGTTGTCTGCACACCACCACCACCCCAAGCCTCCTCTGACTGACTTCTTCTGGAGTTCTTCCTTTCCAGTTCTTAGCCTTCGGGACCTTTCTGGCCTCCTAAAATTTCCATCCATACAAGTGGCATGATTTTTGCTGATTCTCCCCTCCCCTTTTCCATGGCAGACCTCTCACTCCTTTCCATGCTACTCCTGCGAATCCCCCATTTCAGGCTGCAGCAGGAAAGGACAGGTGGGGAAGTCATTCATGGAAATGGTTGGCAGGACTCTAACAACATATTTGAGGTAGGCTATGGAGCGGATAATGCAAATGTATAATCGGACTCATTAGAATTGAATTTCAATTGAAAAAAAGAATTGGAGAATCCAAATGTCTACAAAGTTCTTCACTGCTTCAATCGTCATTACAAGCATGCAAGTATAGTTAGATATTGAAATTCTTTTTTAAACAAGTTGGAACCACAGGTTGGCCTTTGTAAATAAATTGTAAATTGTAAATAAATTGTAAATTGTAAATAAAGAAGACATTTGCTTTCTGATCCACAAGCTCACTTAACCACTAGGATACCAGTCTCAGTATCTTCATTTGCATATACTTCCCAGAAAGATGCACTTTCTGTGGTCATCATATGATGAGGTCACATATGATGGAGCACAGCAATCAATACTAAGACTACATTAAGGTGCTAAGACTCAACTACATCTTTGATAGCTATTCAAAAAATTATTTTGACCAGAGTCTGAGGTAGGGAACAAATGAAGATCCCAATTTTTCATCTTTTTTGTTTCCATATGGTGAATGGTCCACTCTTTTCATTGCTGTTATCAATAAAGCATTTCTTATTTTACATACAATATGTTGAAAATGCAGGAAAATTTCAGCCTAAGTTGCCAGTATGGAAATCAAGGCTTTTGGGTTTGATTTGGGCAAGATAAATACAAACCGAATGTGCATCTGGAAACTGAATGATAAGTTTGCCAAGTTCTGTGTCATTCCTGGTTAGCACATTCAAAGCAGACAAAGATCCATATTTACCTTGGAGTAAGCCTTACTGAATTCAGTATTGGGCTGCACACTAAAAGCCAAATTATTTCATTAATTACAAATCAGGCTGTTAAGCAGGTTGAAAACTCAGTAGTTTAAGTTAAAATATTTCATATGTGCAGTTTACTTTCCTGTCAGCACCAGAGAAAATATTTCTGAACTTACTTTTTCCATATGTTATAGCTATCACAAGAGATATTGCTCTGGTTTTGATTTTGCTAAAACCATTGACAGCTAGAACATGATTAACGGCTGTTTTTCACCCTAAATGTTGAGCAGCTCAGGTTGCAGCTGGCCAAAAACATACAAGCATTTAATAATGATGTGAATAAAAAAATTCTCTACTGATCACAAACTGCTCGGGAAAAAAATGTAAACTCATCTTTATCCCCCTCCCCCAAAGACTTCATAAACAGCTGAAATAGGAGCCCTGGTTAAGCTGCTCTCAGCATTAATTTTGAAGGACACATATTTAAATCCATTACCCTGCATCCTATTTTTTATTTTTATTTGTTTGTCTATGAAAGAACTATAGAGATAGACCTGGGACTACATCTGGTGTGCCATCTCAGAAAACATGTTATTCTCCAGGTTGCCGGCAGAAGCCAGGCCAGGAGATTGATTGCTCTGATTACTTTGGCCTTCAAGTTCTGAGAGCTTTTTTTTTCTCCCAGAGGGCAATGTTATTCCTGATAGATTAACCCGCAACACTTAACCTCCTAGAAGAAATGAAATACAGTTTTCTGCCATTGCTGTTTTCAAAGACGCCTCATATTCACATAGTGTTCTGCCGGGCTTTCAGTGGAAGTCACTGTCTCCAAAGTGCAGCTAAGAATATTTTGTACTTTTCACTTTATCTCTATTTAATGGACTTTTAAGCTGTATAAAAATCATTTTCCTGCATTTTAGGATGTAATGCCATTTTGTTAATTCCTAAAGTGCTTTAGCTATCCTTATGTTTATACAATTTGGATGATCATCTGTCTCATCGGGAATCTCTAATTGCCTTGAACTCATTTGTCTTGAATGGTCTAGTCATGTCCTAGTCTAAACACTGATAACACAGAAATCCTAATATCTACCTGACCTCCCTCTACTGTACTCTGTCACTGCTGAAGTACTTTTTCATGTCAGCTGTGCAGTCCCATATTTGGAACTGGATAAAAGCTACTACCAGTAGTTCAAGAAATGTCTAGAGCTTAAACAGGAGAACAAGGGTAGTTTTTTTAAAATGGAAAATGAGAGCGAGAGAGAGAGAATAAAACCAATACTGTGGTGGCAGTTGCTGCTGAAACAACTTAAAAAATCTGTAGAGCTAATCAGATCTCCAAAGGCCAGTCAGCAATGCTTCTGGGTGTGACCTCCACCTCAGCCCTGTTCATTTTCTAAAAACACCTGATGGGTGCCAGGAAAGATATTGGGAAGCCATGGAATCCATAGATGCCCAAGGAACCCTTGGTGTAGATGGAGCCTGAGTGCAACTCTGACAAAGCAACTGAAGAAGTATTTCAAATCATCTAGGATTGCCAGGCTGAGACATGGAGGGCAGCTGTTGGCACGAGTGTGACATCATTTCTGAGAGAAACCAAGAAGCAATGTCACACCTCCCTAGAAGTTGCTGGTGATTCCTAAAGAGGACTGATGTCACTTCCAGATTTTCATGGAAGTGACATCAGCCATAGACTGGGCTGCTATTTTTAAAAAAATTCTCCCACTGCTGGGAGTGGAGGGACATCCTGTCCTCACTGGGAATCAGCGACCCTATTGATGACATAACTTCTTGGGCCATTATCTTTAAAATGTTTATCCTTCCTGTTCCCTTGGTGGGAAAAGCCATCCATACAGAAATTAAAGATGATTCTTTAACTAATCATGAACTTTTCACATGAATATGTACTGGATCTTCATCTCAGCCAAGGTATTGAATTTCTAATGCTGTTTCTAAAACCGTAGATCTACCCTTGAAGACTGTCCAGAAGCTAGAGTTGGTTCATCATGCTGCAGCCAGAGTGTTGACTGGAGTGGGTTATACGGACCATATCCCTCTTGTCTTGTTCTGCCTACATTGGCTGCCCATTTGCTTCCATACTCAATTCCATGTGCTGGTATTGAACTTTAAAGTCCTATAGGGCCTTGGGATCAACATACCTTAAGGACTGGGTTCTCCCATGAATCTTTCTGGTTACTCTAGTAATCCTCAGATGTCCTGTTTTGGTTGCCCTCGCCATCTGAAGCAAGAGAGTTGGCAACATGAGAAAGGGCCTTTATGATGCTTTCCAAGTCTTAACTTTATTTTATGCAAGTGGACTGCAGCACATAAGAAATGCTTGTGATTGGCTGACTGTGAACGGTAGACTTCTAAAGGCTGTGTGAGGAGATTTTGAAAGAGTTCTAATGAGAGTGCCAGAGTGAGCAGATGTGTGGCAATTGAGCTCTGTTCTAAATTGGTTAAGCTACTCTGTTTGAGGGACTGGAGGGTCAGATTAAAAGAAGAATATGTACTGTGTCCCTGGTGAAAACAAAAACGGTTACACTAAATCAGGAGCGTACTGCCCAGAGGGACATACGGGGTCAAATATCCCTGTGCTGTGGCCATTTAGTCACATGGGAAGAGGGTGGAAAATCACCCCACACCCCTCCTCCTTCCTCTCTGGGTCCATACCTGGTGCAAAAAAATATTGTTTGGTTGTAATGGGGGAGGGCGGCTGCAGATTTTGTACCAGACTACATTTCCCCTAGATATGCCTCTGCACTAAATAAGCACATGAATTGCTTGGTTGTTTTACTCTTAGGAAAACCCCACTCAGATACTAAGCAGTGAAGCTTATGAGAGTGTGTGATAAAGAGAGTAACTGGTTTCCTGAGTGATAGCTGGAATTCCATCTCTTTGAAGCAGCATGTGGGATAGACATATCTTGTGGAGAGGATTGTCTAAAAGTTAATGTTTCAAGGAACTGTTTTTTAAATACTTACTAGAGGGTAAAAGGAAGGTCTTTTCAATCAAATAATTGAATATAGTGTCACCAAAATTGGTGTGTTTGTGTCTATGTAAAACAAATTGAATGTAACGTCTTGAAGACAGTAAGTGACCTGAGCCAAACTTGTAGCACTTATGAAGAGATACAGTACCTACTTGTATATAAGAACCTTTCAAAACCAGCCTCTGTTGGGGCATTTCAGGGGTGGGGTGTGGGGGGCAGGAGGGGGTGCACGGGCAGTTCATGTCCCAGGCACAGTTTCCCCTCCCTTCGTCTCTGGGCCAGACTGGAACTTGAGAAAAAAATGGACATTTTGAGAAAGGCTTGGACTGAGCAAGAGCAAGTTGAGACTCAGGATGTTGTGAACTATCTTCAAGAGTACCAACAAAGTTTAGAAGGCCTTGAAGAGATTGTAGTGGTGAACATGCACAGAGCTCACTTAAAACAAAAGACCAGGTATGACACTAAAGCCAGAAACTGAATATTCAAGCCTGGATATCAAGTGTTCATTCTGAGACCCAGAAGAAAGAGGAAGCTTGAAGTTTCTTGGGAGGGTCCTTTTATTGTATTAAATAAAATCTCTATTTTGTTGAATGTAAATACTGAAAGTGGGCAAACCAACATCTTTCATGTGAACATTTCAAACCCTATTACAACAGAGGAAATTTGGTCTTAAAGACTAAAGTATAAAACATAAAAGTTTTGCTCTTAATGGGAGGTAGTGCTGTCTCTCCACTTGGATCATGAACAGGAATGGCAATTAAAGGCTGTTCTTTCTGAATATCATCAGGTCTTTTCCAACTTTTGGGGGAAAACTAACTTTTTGGTTATGTTGCTAGTAATGCTATTGTTTGTTTTGTTGGTTCTGTTGTAAGCCGTTCTGAACCCTTCGGGGGTAGAATGGTATACCAAGTTAAATAAATAAATAAATAAATAACAACAACAATAACATTGACACCTGGGGAGGCCAAACCAGTTGCTTCACCTCCATACAGGATAACAAGTCTGAAATCTGAAACAATCTCTAAATAGGTCAAAAATATGTTGGGCTTATTGTTCCTTCTGATAGTCCGTGGTCTTCATCTGTTATCCTAGCCCCTAAAGCTGACAATACTGTAAAATCCTGTGTAGATTATATGCATGTGAATCAGGTAACAGCCCCAGATGAATACCCCATGCCCAGGGTAGATGAACTAGTAGAAACTGTAGGGGCTGCACATTGACCTAACCTATCCTTGACCTAACCAAAGGGTATTGGCAGGTGGCAATGGATCCAAAAGACCAGCAAAAGACTCCCTTTTTGGCAGAGTCCAGGCAAGGAATCCTTTCTTTCCTCCCACCCTCCCTCCCTGCTTCAATGCTCTTCCCTCCTTCCTTCCCTGCTTCAGTTAACAAGGAGGGGTTGGCATGGAGGCTATTATGGGGCAGTGGAAACTAGGGAGGGGGTGGAGCAATTTCAATGCTTGCCCCGGGCACCATTGTCTGTAGCACCCCTAGGTGCTCATGTGTTTTTCATTGAATTTAAATTTTAACTGCATTTTTATTGTTTGAATTTTTAAATATTTTTGTGTACACCTTGTCGACCCTGATTGGGTAAATAAGCAGCATTGAAATGTTTTGAATAAATAAAGACTTTGTACAAGAAAGTTCTGGAGTCAGACACACAGTT
This sequence comes from Sphaerodactylus townsendi, assembly GCF_021028975.2. Classification (NCBI taxonomy): domain Eukaryota; kingdom Metazoa; phylum Chordata; class Lepidosauria; order Squamata; family Sphaerodactylidae; genus Sphaerodactylus; species Sphaerodactylus townsendi. Next base: position 39,742,336 of record NC_059435.1, read on the forward strand.
CTGCTTTATTTTTACCAAGCTAAGTAATTTCAAATCATTTATACCTTCTTCAAAACAGTGTATATTTTTGAAATATACAAGAAAGGGACTGCACTACAAGGACTGCAATTTTTATTTATTCCTGGTAATGTACTTTCTAAAAGATGTTCCTTAAAATCCTGGATTCACTGTTGGTTGGTGGCATTTTTAAAGTTAAACATAGTAGCTATTTTTACTAAAGTAATACTTTTTGAAAGACTAGGCAACCTTCACAGCATTTCAATTTGGCAGTATTCTAGTCTTTTAAAAGTATTTTATAGTCTGCAGCCTGGCCTCAATTAGTGCTACTTGACAGATGCTAGTTCAACATTTCTTTTTGTTTGTGTATGTGTGTGTGTTCAGATCTCCCAACCAGCAGTATTTTCTTCAGAATAAATATTGCTTTTATGTTGCTAATTCAAGGTGCTATACCTATGAGGTAAAATTATATCTTTCAAGAGTTATACATTCTGTGAAGGACTGTAGCAAATAGAAGGTGCAGGATAAACAACTTCAGAGATGTCTCATGATGGGAATAACCACCGTGAAACTTCTATAGCCATCTTGACGCAGTACTGCCGCTTTTGTGTTTAAAACCCCCCAGCTCTGAAGGTATCTGAAATGTTTCCTGTCTATACTTTTATCTTTTTAAAGGGAGCTGTAAAATATTTTTAAGCCCTAACAGTGTTATGTCTGCCTGCCAAATGTTTCTGGTTAAATGAAGAGTAACATAATCCGACCACATGAAGACTTGCATGAGAAAACCTCACACATAAAAGTTTAAAATATTGTGTATTGTGGTGATCCTTATAGTCAGGCTGTAACTGTGTGTGAATAACATTAGGCAAGCCTTTCTTAACTGGCAGGGGATTTGACACTGCTGACCAAGCTCAGCCGCCATTAGAATGATAATGATTGATACAAGTGGGGACCACTTGAGGAAGGCCCACACCATGAGGCTCTCTGTGTCTGATTTTCCTCTTAGCCATGCAGAATAGCAAAGAGGATCCCTTGAGATGGCTGAAGTGCAATTTAATATGATTTAAAAAATGGCAACATTAAATATTCCATATGGCAGTTTTGCTACAAATTTTACTTCTTGGTACTATAGACCTCACATATTTGAATCCCTAGCTCCTATTATGCTGTCTGCCATTGTATATTCCATCTTGCTGAACTAAGGCTTTGTATACTTGTAGGGTAGAAAGCGATGGGGGAAAGCAAGAAGCTGGAATCGAGGCTTCATTACGTGACTGCATCAATTAGAGTTAGATATGAGCTTGCAGCTCTGCGGGTTCTGGAATACCAAGTGCATCCTGCAAAGGGAAACAAAGCCTCTGCAGGACTTTTTATGAAACTGTCAATGCTTGTGCTGCCACCGACCACATAACGAAAACAAGTTTTTCTTGTTCTTCTGCGTGGAGAGGAAAGCAACCATTTTTACAGCTAGCACTCTGTCTTCTTATTTAATATTTCTGTTTTGCCAAGCATGTCGTGCAATATGTATTTTTAAAAAGAGAGCAGCAGTAGTGTAGTGGTTAAGAGCAGGTGTGCTCTAATCTGGAAGAACCAGGTTTGCTTCCCCGCTCTGCCACTTGAGCTGTGGAGGCTTATCTGGGGAATTCAGATTAGTCTGTATACTCCCCCCCACACCAGCTGGGTGACCTTGGGCTAGTCACAGTTCTTCTGAGCTCTCTTAGCCCCACCTACTTTACAGGGTGTTTGTTGTGAGGGGAGAAGGAAAAGGAGTTTGAGTCTCCTATAGGAGAGAAAGGGGGGATATAAATCCAACTCTTCTTCTTCTAAAATGTCAGCTAGGAATAAGGTGATAAAAATGGTGCGGTAATAGCTGAAGCGGAGTGAGTAGGCCATTCTGATACAGTTTTTAAAAAGTTGACATTAGTTGCATACATAATGGTATTGTAATGAGAGCAGACATTTTCAGTGTTCATCTGGTTGGAACAATGCAGTTAGTGTAGTTTAGCGCTCTTGACATGGATGCTATTCAACATAATCAGTGTATTCCTATATGCTAATAATATAAGACATGCCTGCTGTTCATATTAAGTACTCTATTTCAAATACAAATTGACTATGCATAAAGTCGTTATGGAAAAGTAGGTCTGACTAGACTTCTTGTAAATACATTGATCTCTGTTTGCAAGAAAGACCTGTTAAAGTCAGGTGTTGACTGCACTGTTTCACTTTGAGCTAGCAAGAAACAATCCACAGCTCTCTACAACTCTAATTCTGTAAATGAGTTTCTGCATAGCATACAAAATTTTCAGTAGTCCTAGAAATGTGTGACCCACCATTATGAACCATTAGGTTTAGGGAAGGGAATGCACAATGATTGTCATCAACTCTCCAAGGAGGAAGGTTATGCTGAGGGCCAATCTACATATTACAAAGTCCTAATGTTTGTTGGAGGGTGGCACAAGACTTCCTATGAAAGTTTTGGAGCTTTGCTGTAGGGTTGGAGAATCAGGCAATTCACCCTTTGTCTTGCCTTGCTGAAGCCACCCAACCATGTTTCTGAGCAATCCCACAGATAGCATGGATGTATTAAGTACAGGGCTCTGGGTGGAAAAGTATTGATTTCCCTCCCACTATTTTTTGATAGGACTGCTAAGTTGACTGATGGATAATGAGCCTGTCAACTGGTATGTAGGACAAACACAAATACCGTGTTTCCCCGAATATAAGACAGTGTCTTATATTAATTTTTGCTCCCAAAGATGCGCTATGTCTTATTTTCAGGGGATGTCTTATTTTTCTGTGTTCTATTTGTCGGGCATGCTTCCAAACAAAAACTTTGCTATGTCTTACTTTCGGGGGATGCCTTATATTTTGCACTTCAGCAAAACCTCTACTATGTCTTATTTTTAGGGGATGTCTTATATTCGGGGAAACAGGGTAGTAGCAATATTTTCTGATATTAAGGTCAGGAGGAAAAAAAGTTACCATTAAGAGAAGCGTCACATGGATGTGGGTAATTTAAAACATGAGTTTGGTAAAACATGAGTTCTGTATCTCAGGTTTGACCCCAAGTCTTGCTTTCAGAGAGAGAGAGTAATGTGACATATAATACCACATGTGTCATTTTCTTTGAATGTGGCGATGTTGGGTGGAAATCTGTTAAAGTTATTGGATCGGGTCCTTTCTATAAGCAATGAACCTTTCATGCAGTATGTAGCTTTTTCCCTGATGAAAGAGGCGAGCCATTCTTATCACAGGAAGCTCCTTATAATGGAAGAAAACACCATCACTAGAGGAACAGATCCACGGGATCTAATCCAGTGTTGCAGAAAGAATAAGAACGATGAGACTTTAGTTATTCTCTTAAAATAAGAAAGTTTGGTAAATCTTAAAGTTGAACCTTTTTGTATTAAAGAGTCATACTAATATGTAAGCTAGATAAAAAATAGTTGTGCGCAATGAAGCTAAATATTTATTTGCTTTAAAAATTATGCAACACTTTAAAGCGTATGTGTGTGTGGGGGGGGTGTGTGTGTGCATCACTAGTATTGAACTTTTAGCCTTGTCCCTTGAGTTCCTGGGTGGTATAAGTTTTAAATTTGATATATTCATGTTGAATTTTTATTGTCACTGTTTCTATCCCTGCGCCTTTCAAAACGTTTCATTTGTTTGTTTCTGAACCTTTGATATCTCGTAAAACTGTCACCATTGTGCCTGAACATTAAGCACCTTCCCATTTTGCTCTGGGCCGTTGAAATAAATTTAGACCAGGTGCTCCTCTTATAACAGAACCCCTTGATGTGCTGTGATAGTGAGCTGGCAAGCAGAAGCTGTCAGTTTTCAGCTGGCTTGAAGGAGGCAATTAGAATGCTTTCTAGTACTGTTAAGGGACCCCATCCAATCAAGGCTGTGATTTGACCCACATGGAGAATCCTAAATATGTCTGTGGTGCATGTCATCTGAACCTTGTTGAAGTATGTTTTTGTATCTTGTTCAGTATTATTTCTGTAGTAATTTGGTATTCCAAGCACGTTCTCCTTGCCCTGATTGCTAATCATTGCACTTGGGTAGTAGGATATTGTTTAACACCCAGCTCTAGAAATTATGTATTTCAGTTTCATTTCAGTTAAAAATGTAAATGGCAGAGGTGGAAATGCACAGAGGTGGATGTGCTCATTTCGGGAAGAGATGGAGATGCACAGATATGTACCCCCCCCCCCACCCCATGCTGGTGCATCGACCCACAGACACTGGCTTTCGACAACATGAGCCAGACACTAAACATTGTGGGTGGGTGTCTGTGTAACATATATATGTGTGTGTTGATGAGGCACCCTCATGGAGTTCTTTCTCTGCATCTCAATTCAGTGCACGTTTACACTGAAAGAAATTTCTTGGAGCCCAATGCCGTCCTCTTTAGTTAGAATGCACAAGAGTATAGCTCTAATAATTTGCACCTATATATAAAAGAAGAGGGGCTTTTAAAGGATGATTTATTCCTGAAGTATTTTATTTTCTTTTTAGACTTTTAAAGACTGCAATCCTAAGCACATTTGCTCAGTGCTCTTAGTTGGATTTACTTGCAAGTATACATGTTTAGGCTTCCACTGTAATTTAGTAACATTAACCTGTCTACTGGCTGAAATTACATGTAACCCCTTGAGCTTCCAGTTCCCTTTTCCGGGGTACCGTCCAGAGGCTGCATGGGTTTTACTAACTTATGCTTTCAAAGCCAGTAAGAAGCCACAAAAGTGTCATTGCAGCCTGTTGCCTTAAATCCCCCCAAGTAGAATATCAGTGAAAAATATTTTCTGAGTGGCTGGATCCTTGTGGGTTTGGAACTAATGTGAATCTTGGCATCTGTCAGAACTGACAACATGCACTTGGAAGGAACCCCGTCATTTGTCCATCCCACCTGTTTGCTTCAGGCAGACTTTATTGTAGAATTAGTTTACGTTATGAAACATGCTTTGGGGACCTGGGCACAGTTGTACTTTTTCTGAGCATTTCTTGATATTAGCATTATAATATAATTTTATATTACTGCGTTAACCCATTAACTCTATTTTGCATTGCATGTTATTTTTTTATTTGGCTTTTTCACAATGAACATTCACCTGTAGGCATGCTAGGCTTCATAATTCACATAACGTGTGAGAGTGGGGGTGTTGTGCAGACCAACTGGTATTTCTTCAGCCAGTTCCTTACGAATTCTAAAATGGCTGCTGGCAATTATTACTGGACAGAAAGAAGTCTGAGAGTCTGCTGTCCCAGGGAGTTTACAGTCTGGCGACAATGACATATAGTGTTCGAGTGCCCTGAATGTCTACCACACTTATGCACACAGATGTAGTGACAAAGTTAGGTGTCAAGCATTTCAAGGCAGTGCTTTATGGCTTTGGCTCAGAGAGGTTGCTCTTTGGGGGTAGTTATGAGGTTGACGAATGGGTGGATGAGGCTGGCATCTTCTGAGTGGAAGGATGACAGGCTGTAAATTTACTCACAGTGATTTAAAGTGCTATGAAAAAGGACTGCAGGTGGAAGATTAAATTGTGCTGCTCATATCTGACATTTCACTTAAGCCTTTACCATGGTGCTCTTTCACAGTAATTGCAGGAGGGTGGCAAAGTTACACTATTGTCTGCAAAGTCTCTTCCCAGAAAGAACTACTGATCTGTGATTCACCTCACATCCTTGCAGTGGTAGGATTTTCATCAACTGAGACAGCTGCGGTGGATCACAGAAGCTTTAGTTAGCTTGCTGCTCTTATTAATCTACTATGTTACTTCATATTACCTCCAGGATATTCCCAGTATTAGAATATAACAGCCCTGCTAGGAGAGATTATCTAGTTCAGCATCTTATTTTCAATTGTGACTAGCCAAATGCTTTTGGGAAGCAGGTAGGACATTATTTACCTTTTTTTAGCTCCACCGCTGGATGTACGGTGGCATTCTACCTTGAACAGGGAAGTTCCATTAAGTTATCATGGCTAATAATCATTGATAGACTTATCCTTTATGAGTTTGTCTAAAGGCACGGCAGCCCAGAAACTCTAGCACTATATATCATCCCACGTTTATGAGAATTTATTGGATAACCAGCAAATGTCATAGTGATGAACATACTTGTCAATAGGTTTCTGATTACGTTCCCGTCCCCCAGAGATATGTGCTATCTCATCTAAAAGGTTTGAGAATAGTTTAAGTGTCAGGAAGACACTGCTGGATTTAAGTGTAAAAATTAGAATTACTTGGGATCTTCTGCAGTGGATTCATTTCCTGTCATTTGTCTGAAAACAAGGTCACCACTTTGTGCATTCACCTTCTTCTCTTGTGACCTTATTGGTTATCCATTTCTGGTTTTTACATAGTCATGAGGGAGATGCATGTTAACAGTGTTCCAATGGGCTTTTGAAATACTTAGCAGCCTCAAGAAGCAGCATTTGGAAAAAGGACAACTTTACCCTTTCTAATTTACCCTCCTAACCCCCCCCCCCCCCGCATTCAACCATATACTGGCATCTGGAAATAAACTCCAGGGGAAATGTGTAGAAAGCAGGGTTGGATTCTGCCCATCTGCACATCAAACAAAGCTGACTCAAATCATCATATTGAAAGCTGAAATGGGCTACTGTATTACAAACTTCTGTAATTCTTTTTTTTGAAGCTCAGATATACAGTCTAAGGTTCCCATGCCCAACCCCCCAACCCCAAGTTTTTTCCTAAATTGATTTTGTATATAACTATTTCACTTCCTGCAAATTTCTTTTTTCTCATCTGACTGAGATAAATACTGTTTGTCTTTTGGAGATAAATATGCTTTGGAAGTTATACTGAAGAAGAAGAAGAAGAAGAAGAAGAAGAAGAAGAAGAAGAAGAAGAAGAAGAAGAAGAAGAAGAAGAAGAAGAAGAAGAAGAAGAAGAAGAAGAAGAAGAAGAGTTGGATTTATATCCCCCCTTTCTCTTCTGTAAAGAGACTCAAAAGGGCTGACAAACTCCTTTCCCTTCCCCGCTCACAATAAACACACCGTGAGGTAGGAGGGGGTGACAGAGCTCCGAAAAGCTGTGGCTAGCCCAAGGTCACCCATCTGATGTGTGTTGGAGTGCACAGGCTAATCTGAATTCCCCAGATAAGCCTCCACAGCTCAAGCAGCAGAGCAGAGAATCAAACCCGGTCCCTCCAGATTAGAGTTCACCTGCTCTTAGCCACTGCGCCTTCTGAAGGGGAACTGACTGCTGTAGTCTGGAGATGCAATTCCAGGATATTGCCAGGCCCCACTTGGAAACTTGTAGGACATTTTGCAGCAAGAGATAGCAGCACAGAGACTGATGCTGTCCAAACTGAATTGCAAAAACATTTTTCTTTGGACAAACATTATGTACATTGAAAATACCATGTACCCACAGTCTCTGAAGATTTATTGAAGCTAAATACTTTTTGATTCTGGCAGATCGTTGTAGGTTTTCCGTTGAGTTTAGAGAAGCTTTCATTGATGTTAATTGTTAAATGATTGTATGCTTTGACATATATCTGTGGAGACTGGGGCATTAGTTGTCTCATAGCCCCATTTGTAGACTCTATTCACACTAGTGATTGAGTCAAGTATTAAGTTATTCAGTCCTACTGACTGCTAGCCATTGTTTGTGCATTGCTCACAGTTTTGATTACTAGTGCACAACTCCTCACCTTTGTATTCTCCATGGATCCACTTAGAGACTGGCAAACCTACTTCCTGTTCACAGCTATTTTAGGGATGGGTTTTTTAAAAAAACAAAATGACATGCATGATTGAGGAGATCTTGATTGTCGCAAGCTTTACAGCTGAGTGCAGCATCCTGCAAAGCCTTATGACAGATCTTGATTGCCATAAGCCTTATGGGCAGAGCAGAGGTCCCAAGAAACCAACCAGGCACTCTACCATCAGAGTTGAAACCTCTACCCAAACTCTCTGGGGGTGCCCTTGGTGAAGGGCGGGTTTCACTTACAAGCTCTTTTTTGACCCCCATGTTTTGCTCTTGTTCATTAGCTCTTTGGTTTTCCGGTCCAATGATCTTGATGGGTGGCTGTCTGAGTCCAGGGAGTTAGTGCAGAATCTTCCAGGAGCTTTTTTTCTGCATGGTCAACCAAGAGAACACCCTGACCTCCTGAGGAGGATTTGTCTGGGCCAACCTTGACAGGAGCAATGGAAAGGATCTACATCATCAAACATCCTGGCACTCATAAGAACCCAACCCAATGTCTTCTGAGTCTTTCCTTCTGACTTCTATGAACTCAAAGCCAGCTACACAAGCTACTGGAACAGCTTCATATCTGAATATTGTTACTGTTTTGAATTGGTTACATAATAATGGTATTCAAATAATCAATCTCTATTTGTTACAATCATATTTTGTTTGAAACACAGACAAAATCATCAGCACATGTACATATAATAAAATTATGAAGCTACATAAGAAGCTGATTTCAATAGTTAGACATAATTACTATGTTGACTGGTTGGTGAAAAAAAGAGAAGGAAACATGAAAAGAGCAGACATTCTTTATGTTGAAAAGTCTTCATCTGGAGAAAGATATGCAATCATGTTAATTCCAACAATACCCCTTCTGGTCCCAGGAACTCTCCAATGTCATGGCAGAACAAGGTGTCTTTCCTCGACTTTTAGATCCTTTGGCATTTAGCCTCTAGAACAGGGGTAGGCCAATTGGCCATGCTGGTAGGGGCTGATGGGAATTGTAGTTCCTGAACATCTGGAGAGCCGCAGGTTCCCTACCCCTGCTCTAGAAGGAGGTGCCTATTAAAACAAGAAAGTCTAAAATAAAAAGAGAGGTCCTACTATCTAGCGGGTTTCAGCTGGAGGAGGTGGCAGGGTACTTACATATAAAAATATAAAAACAACAACAAAAACGTTTAAAACATTTGGTAAATTTAACCTAGATACCAAGGTGATTGTGTGAATTTAGGCAGATCATGAAAGGGAAAGCTGGAAGGGATGAGCCACTTTTGTCGCTGTTCCTTACATACCCAGGATATTGCTGAATGCCACATTGGGGCAGAGTTTGGGAGGGGAGGGACTTCAGTGCAGTATAATGCCATACAGTCCACCTTCCATGGTGGTCATTTTTTCCAGGTGAAATTATCTCTGTCATCTGGAGATCAGTTTTAATCTAAGAAGATCACCATCTTCCACCTGAAGGCTAGCAAGTCTAAAGTGAATGACTAAATATGTTACCAGACTTGTGAGAATCCAACAAGCAAAAATCTAGAAGAATGAATTTTAGCTTACTGACAGATTCTGACTTTGAGTAATTTTAAATAATAGTATTTTGGCCATTTCGTGAAACAGGATGCTGGGCCATTGATATGGTTCAGCAGGACACTTCCAATGCTCTTGCTTTTTTCCTTGGCATATTTAGCATTTGTTAGCATATTTAGCATATTTAGCATATTTAGAGAGCAGATAAGAGCTGGGTTCAAGTCCAATAGTACCTTAAAGACCAACAAAATTTTCAGAGTCTAAGCTTTTCACAAGTCAAAGCTGTCTTCGTCAGATATTTGATGAAGAAAGCTTTGACCATGGAAAGCCTATACTTGAAAAATCTTGTTGGTCTCTAATGTGCTACTGGAATTCAAATCTAGCTCTTATACTGCAGACCAACTCTTTGCAAAGAGAAGATGAAATTCTCTCTTAGTTTGGCTTATGTGTTGTAATACCATTTCCACTTCTCACTGCAATTAGATGTTCCAAGTACAGCATGCTCAAGATTTAGTTTCCTTTGGAGGAAATAGTACTGACTGTGTTTTTTATAATACTTAAGCTTTAACCAACTTTCAGCTTACTGTGTATTTCCCTGTAACTTTTTTAAACATAAACTTGCACAACTGACCTGACCCTTTCATCAACTGAAGAATGACATTCTCCAAGCTGTCATTCATGAAACAAGCTTAGCAGGAGAGGTCTTCAAAAGTTAATTCACACTGGGGAAACATCCACATTACATCATTTCATCAAAGGCCCTAACTTCTATACAGGGTCTCATATCACAAATCTACATGCAACTGCGTATTCTGTGTTTCAATAATTTATTTGTTTGTTTTATTCTATCTGTAGGCTGTCCTTCCCCTTGCAAGTTTAGGATGGCTTCCAACATAAAATAAATACAATAAAATTAATGCTAAATCCAGCAATCTACATCTAATTATGAAATATGTCCAGATGACAGTTAAAAACTCTCCTGCATTAAAATACAATACATTTCCTATTACGGTAAACATAAATAGAAAGGGAAAAGAGGGTGGGAGAGGAGGCGGCTGTTGGATGCCTCAGCCATTGGATGCCTAAACCATTGCTACCACAACCATAGGCCTGGTATAACAGTGCCATCTTACAGGTACTGCAGAATTGCATCAAATCTCACAGGGTCCTGGTCTCATGAGATAGAGTGTTCCACCAGGCTGGAGCCAGGGCCAAAAAGGCCCTGGTTGAAGCCAGCTGGATAACTTTTGGGCCAGAGATCACCAGCAGATGGTTGTTAGCTGAGTGTTATGCTCTTTTAGGGATGGAAGAGGTGGTTTCATTGATGACACCATGAAAACACATAATCAGCACTGGGTAAGAATTTCAGCTTTTTGAAAAGACAACTTCAAGTTTTGAGAAAGTGGTTATGAAAGTGTGTGTCAGAAATTTTTGGTATAGTGTTCAAAGAAAAGATGGAGTGTTTGTGAGGCTATGAGATTCTAGATTGTGAAGAAGAATCAGTACCTTTGTTTATTTTTATTTATTTTATTTATTTTTAGATTTATATCCCGCCCTTCCCAACAGGGCTCGGGCGGCAAACATCAATAAAACCACACAAATTATCATTGTTGCCTAACAAGCAGCAAATGCAAATAAGCTGTCCAAAATAAAGCATGCAAAAGTGTTTAAATTCAACCCTGGTAGAACTAAAGACATTATGGAAAGGCACAGGAACAGACCCTTTTGGCTATGTCAAGAATATCATTATGGTCAAGTCCAGGGTTAACTCTCTTTCTACATTTTTTACCTTCTTAGTTTTTATCAGAGACATTTGCCTCTCTTCAAAGTTGTGCAGTTTGACCCATTCAAGCTAACTTGTGCTGGTGCCTCCAATGAATCCCAGATGCTTTCAGGACAGACCTGTTAAATCATTTTGGATTTAGCAGTGACCTAGCCTGAACTCATCACATAGGCAGCTCTTGACAGCAGACTTGAAACTGCCCTAGAAGTAAAAATAGACCTTAACTGCCAGTTCGGTACCTTAGATGAAATGCTGCTCCCAAGAGTGAAGACTCCAACTCATGATTATTTCGCACACAAAAGACCCTAGAAGAACCATCATTCTTTAAATAGTGTCACGCATAAAGTGTTTATTATTTTGTGAGCACAGTTTTTAAAACAATATCATTAACCTTTGAAACTGCCTCATACAAAGTCATACCACTGACTCATCTAGCTCTATATTGTCTGTGCTGGTTGATTCCCCAGAGTCAGAGGAAGCTTCTCCAGCCCCTACTTTCTGGGGTTGTTTAACTGAAGATACCAAGGCCTGGGCATGGGACCTTCTGTGTGCAAAGCAAGCACTCATTGATGACCACTTCCTTTGCTAGAATATTCATACATATACTCTGTCTCACATAAAGATGTTAGCATGGTTAGTTAAGGTGCAGCAGTCAAGAAAACTATATGCTTCTTCACTACAATATAGTCCTGAATGAATATGAGAATTGTCACTCATTTTTATGAATGACATTTGAGTGATATCAAAACCATTATTTTGTCCATTATTGAACATGGTTCTTGGATACAAGAGCATTTATAGTTCATTGGACAACCATCACCAATACTTGCATTTTGCAAACTGCATCATGCTTTTTCTTGGCAAAATGGCGGACAGAGTGCGAGCACGCATGTCTACGTCTGGAGAAAACTCTCCTCACTGTTATTTTAAATCCAGTCACAAAGAGCAGACCATTCAAATTAAGACCCAGCAACTTGTCCTGAATGTGTATTCACACATTTGGGAAGATCATCCAAGCCTAAGCATAGATGAAGCTGTTGCAGAAACCTTGAGGTTGACAGACGTGTCTGCTATGGCCATCTATAGGGCGCACAGCTAGAGGAGGTAGCGCACAGCTAGAGGAGCAGCTTGCAAATCTGGGGCAAAGAGAAACAATGCAAAGTGTGATAGTTTTTCTTGCTGCACAGTTTGAGTTATCGTACATAAGTATTTCTTCAAAAACAAGCCAACAACACTAAAGAAAATATTTAAAGATGTAAACAGTAAAGCTGAGCTGCCATTCATTTCAAAAGCAACACTGTACCGCATTTTGAAAGACATAGGCTTTGCCTATGATTGTTGGCATAAGGATTCTGTGTTGACTAACAAGCCTGGAATCGTAGATTGGAAGCACCAGTATATGAGACAGATTTAGCAATTTTGTTCTGAGGTAAAGATGAGACATGGGTGAACCTGGGCCACACAGTCTCAAGATGTTGGCAAGACCAAACTGTCAAGTTGGTTAAGGAGGCATTCCTAAGGGGCTTGTCTTCAGGACAGAAGGAGCCATCTGGGAAGGGGAGTCACTTGATTTGTGCTCACTGTGAGAGTGAGGAAGAAGAAGAAGAGTAGGATGTATATCCCTCCTTCTCTCCTATAGGAGACTCAAAGGGGCTTACAAACTCCTGTCTCTTTCCCCCTCACAACAAACACCCTGTGGGTAGGTGGGGCTGAGAGATTTCAGAAGAATTAGATTAGCCCATTAGGGAACCTGCGGCTGAGATATTTCAGGGTCTGAGCATTCCCATCAAGTTTTATCAGCATGGCCAATTGGCCATGCTGGTAGGGGCTGATGGGAATTGTAGTTCCTGAACATCTGGAGAGCCGCAGGTTCCCTACCCCTGGACTAGCCCAAGGTCAGATAAGCCTCCACAGCTCAAGCGGCAGAGCAGGGAATCAAATCCAGTTTCTCCAGATTAGAGTACACCTGCTCTTAACCACTATGCCACTGCTGCTCCCCACAAGGAAGGATTTGTGGAGGATGCATTGCTGCTTTTTCAGTCCAAAACAAGAGACAATTACCACCAGGAAATGAATGGGGACAATTTAAAAAAAATGGTTTCCTGAGTTACTGCCGAAACTGCCTCCCGCAATTGTAATCATAATGGATAATGCCTCTTATCTTTTTTAAAAAAACAGTTTATTAGTTTATTTATAACACCAAGTACATGTTTGTTCAAGTATCAAACTATATTCATTTTCAAGTATCAAACCATCCAATATTATGATAGGATTCTATCAGGATACAGCTAACAGAGAAGGGGATCTCTTGGGAGCCCAAGCAAGTTATGTCTGAGCTTATTCTTCTGATTGAAAGAGAAAAGCAGATATTCATTCAGTTTTGAACAGATGAAAATGGCTGCTGCTGGGCCCTACCTCCTTCCCTCCCATGCAGAATTGAGCCCCATGGAGTTGGCATGGAGTCATATAAAAGGACAAGTGGCAATAAATAACACCACCTTTAAACTGAACAACGTTAAATTTTTATTTGAGGAAGGAGTGCATGCAGTGACTCCTGAGATGTGGACCAGTTTCATCCAGGATGTGATCGAAAAGGAGAGACAATTTTGGGATCGTGACTGTCTCCCAGAAAACAGTTATTCATCCCCGCTAAAGATCCATTTGGGGTCAGAATCTGACAGCGATTTATCTGAGAGTGAAGAGAATTCTGATTAATACATAATACATACATAAACAATTAATACATAAACAAAAACACCAAGATGATCTTAGCATTGCTTTGTATGTAACTTTGTATGCCTCTTCCGCAACCACCAGCAAAGTTGCGAGGTCAGACAGGAACCCTTTCCCAGTGCTGCTGAGTTGACAGTCTGTCTGGCAGCTACTCACGGTCAACAAACTGGATCTGGGTAAAGGAGCCCTGCAGCCTGCTTGCAGCTTGCAGTAACCATCACTATTGCAACCACTGCTGTTGGCATTTTCCAAAGTAAGTTTAGTGACTTGTTAGCTTGTGGTCTTCCAAAGAGATGATGGAACAAAGCCAGTCATAAACAAAAATGATAGCTGGTTAAAAAAAAGAGGCTGTTCATTACAGATGTTATACAAAACCATAGTTTGCACTTATCATAATTTAAAGCCCCAACCATTTCCATACAGACCCATGGCTAAATTCAGCATATTAAAAGGAAGAAGTTTTCATGGGTATTTGATGTTAATGCGCAGAAATGTTTTGAATAAACAAATAAATGGAACACTTCAAATACTGTTTATAGGAATTGTTTATTTACTGGAATAAGAGAGAAATAGAAAGATTCAGGTCAATATCACAAGCTTTGGTCTTCTAAAGATAAAAACAATCTTCAGTGAAATCCTGAACATTTGTGTCTATGGCTTTTGAAAGGGGTTATTCTTCTTTGGATTGCACTGCTAATTGCTTATGTAGTCTTATGAGAGCCAGCTTGGTGTAGTGGTAAAGAGCAGCAGACTCTAATCTAGAGAAACAGGTTTGATTCCCTACACCTCCACATGAGTGGCAGACTCTTACCTGGGGAACTGGGATGGCTGCAATGGAGGGAGGTGGAATTATGGATGATCACCCCTTCTGCTTTCAGAAGAAAATCTCTAGGACCCAACCCTGTGGTATTGTTGTCTCTTTCTTAAATAGTGTGTTATTAAAGTGAGAAAGGAACTGGTTAAGAAAAATAACTACTGTTGTTTTCTTTACCATAAATTCAAAAAGAAAAATGATATTTTTTCTCCAAGCAAGCCAGTGAGTACTTTACCACAGTGTAAAGTTTAGAAATGTAAGATGTAAACACCTTCCTTTTCCCCATCACAAGATATGTAAAATGAAGTCTGAATGCAATAACAGCCATTACTTACGCAGACATATCCATAACAACAAGTTCTTGCATGAGTCCTTACAGCTTGAGGATGATTAGCCTGTATATACACTGTTTTTTCCCTACTCGAGGCATCCTGTATCCTTTCTGTTTTCATAAAGCCTTATAATTGGAAGTAGTCCGACAGAAGTTTCTAGTTGTTACCTTGGCAGCCATAATGGCTGCCAAGTGATTTAAGCAATGGAAAGCATTTGAAATAGTGTCTCAGTGTTAGAATTGTTTCTCTTTCTTCAAGGCCTATAAAACTTTAGGCATCGCTTCAACCAAGCTTTGGGATAGGAACATGTGAGTCTGTACATTTTGTTTCATTTAAGTATTTAAATATATTTATCCTGCTTTGCTCCCATATTGGGGGCTCAGAGTAGCTTACGAGTAGCTTACGAGTAGCATTCTGCACATGCAGAATGATGTACTTTCAATTCACTTTCACTGCACTTTGCAGCTGGATTTTACTGTGCAGAATAGCAAAATCCACTTACAAACAATTGTGAAAGTGGACTGGAAGTGCATTATTCTGCATGTGCAGAAGGGGCCGTTACAACTTTAAACAAATCTATTCTCCAAGCAAAAAAGAGGTGATGATGTTGTGGCTGGTGTGGATTCTGCCAGTACGGTTCCCATGAGGCCACAGACTAAGAACCAACGGCTCTTTGACTTGATATCTGTGACCAAACTCAGACTTTAAAGTACTTGCAAAAAAAGGGGGTAGGGCAAATGTTAGCTCTTTATTTAGCTTGCCCTGATCTCCTCAGTTCCCTGCCTGACTCAGAAAGCTCAGGCTTCATTACCTTTTTAAATTAGTGGTATGTGGAGTAGAGGATAGACTGACATCAGAAACATTTAAAGAAGTGGTATCTCATCTGAATTCTGAACAGGGACAATCATATGGTGGACTGAACTACGTGTTTACGTGGTATGGTGAGCTGCTGCACCGAAAGGGGGGGGGAATCTGCAATTCCCCCACCCCTGAATGCATGAGCTTCTTAGAATCTCTTCCACTAAGGAAATATCAACATTTCAACAATACTCTAAGAGGGGTTGTAGCCAACCATACTCACTACAGCATTTTGGTAGGGGAATTTACAGGCCCTTCAGTGCAGTTTCCAACTCCAGGATGGGAAATTCTTGTTCATTTGGGAGTGGAGAATGTGGGGAAGGAAGGGACCACAGAGGGGTTACAATGCTATACTATTCACTCTCCAAAGATGGCATTTCCCCATGGGAACTAATCTTTACTCTCAGAAAATGAAGTGTAATTTTAGGAGATCTCCAGGCATTACCTGGAGGTTCAACCCCATTCCCCAGCCATGTTATATGGTATAATGTGGACAACAGTTATATAGTGGTCAGGAAGGATCCAACCTCTGCATTGACACTGGCTAGTCCTGCTTTCAGTTACCCTTTTTAAGTATTTCAACATGTTTCCCATTATTTATAATTAAAGGTAAGTTTTTTTCAGCCAGAAATGTTCCTGTTTTTTTAGAAAAAGATGTCAATATTCTCTAAATAGAAAATGCCATGCCACAAAATAAAAGTATGGGTTAAAAAAATCCTGATTCTTAAGTGTAGTGAAATTGTTTCAGTTGGGATTGATGTTTGTAGGTGCTGAGACCTGAGCAGTATCCTTTATTCTGATCTGTAGCTTAAGAGAGCCAAATGAATGCATCTTTCTGTAAGAATGGATGCTACTTACGTATTCTTACCTGGAGGTTAATTATCTTAATGGTATATCTTGATTCTATACATGATGAATTTGAGGGGGGATGCCCTTGGAATAAATGCATCTTTCCCAAAACTCATTGGAGTGGCAGAAAGAATGAGAATACGCTTTTGTGGTCTAAAGCTACCCCAAGATCTTTTAACATGGAAAAGAGGTTTCCATGATTTATAACTTGTCTGTATTCCCCCACCTGTACTACTGTATTCCCCCCACCTCACCCAGAAACAGCTAAAATGCACATTTGACTTGTATAATATAAGCTCCGCTCAAATTCCCATATGCAAGCATTTTTCCTTGTATTGGATGATATGCTTTGTTTCGTGAGCTGTATAAAGGGTGACCACAAGATGTCAGTGTGGTACCAGCACCAGTTGAGTTAATGGTCCCCGGAGGTATCTAAAGCCTTTTTGTTAACGGTCCTTAATAATGACTAATTTTTCAAAATATTTATATTAAATTTGGGGAAAGCATACATAATTATAAGTTATTACATGAGTAACTGAATTTTTTCCAGGGTCCTTGTACTGTCACGTCATTTTTTTCTTTAACTATTAGCCCAAAGAGGAAAATTTTCTTTTTCTCCTCACTTGTGCTTTTAATCTCATATATCCTTCTAGGTGGTAACTTTGGATTTTAGCCATTCTCAGGCAACGTGAATTTACTTGGGGGCGTTTGAAACTCTTTTCGTTGTTCTGTCCCACATTCCTGGATTATATCAGCTTCTCAATCTGCCTCTATCATTTCTGATCTCAAATGCAGTTCTGTGGAGATTAAAGTTCGCCTCAGAACACACCCCACAGTAATGTCATGACTTAGCCTTGATCTAGCAATAGTCACACAAGGAGGATTTCTCATTTCGCACGAGGTATTAGCTTATTTGAAAACGTATCTCACCAGGAGGCCACCTCAGCAATTTGTGGTGGGTCCCATGACCATTGTAGGCCATTGCAATTAAAAAAACTTCCATTACAGTCACAGGAAAAGAAGCTTTCAGTGTCAACTGGCTATGGAGTTCTGATCCAAACCATCTGACAAAACAGGGGCTATCTTGCTGAATAGGTCTATGATGGTCCTGTTGAAGTAATCCTTTTTACAGTCTTTACTCCAACGTATAAATATCATCATTTGCGGCAATCAACACTTATGGCAAGGACTTTTGTCAGGCATCACCAGCCTGGAACATGATGTGTGCATTGTCTGTCCACACCCAAGCTGATCTCAGTAGCCTTGAAGCCCCAATGCTCTCTTTCCTAGTCAAGATGGAAAACATACAGCAGCAAACTTAGCCACATGTGGTGCTGAAAGCACTTCCCACTTCCCTGTTAAGCAAGCCTGAAGAGTGAAGAGAGCTGTATGTTAATCTGTTGGGGTTTTTCCTTCGTTGACAGTGCTATGCAGCTGCCTCAGCTATCTTCAGTGTTTTAAACTTGTAACCCCTCTTGTTTGCCAGTAGATGGCAAACTCCACAATTAAGCAAATATCTAAAAAGACAGAAAAGCACATGCAGGCAGGGTTTTTTTCTTTGCTATCCAGTAAGTGATAACCTCTCCAAAGCTACAAATGGTAGCAAAGCTACAAATGGTAGCAAGAGGAACACAGCCAGGGCTAGAATGTGCGGCAATGAGTTTCTGTTATAGCACATAGCGAATATACTTCAATACATTTTTCTTGCAGCTAACTGACCTTCCTTTGCGCTTTGAGAGCCACTAGCCTAAGTGAGGAGTTTTCAAATGGTCTGGCAATCACAGACCTTCCTTGCTGCAAGTTCATGTAGCTTAGAATTGTCTGTCTGGCTCAGCTTTCAGGTGGAAAAGTCTTTCAGGGCACCTTCTACTTGCTCACATCCTTTCGTTGGAGATGCAAGAGACTGAACCAGAGATTTTCTGCATACAAGCATGACGAGCGCAGCCCTTCCCCACAATAATTGCTTGTCTTCCTAAGTCAAGATAATGTGGTTCTGTTTTCCCAGGAAATAAAATGGGCAGATGCGACAGGTTCTTGATGGGATCTGTATTAATGAAACCATTAAGGAGACATGTGAAGGACATGTGGGTCCTGATATACTCGGCACTCTCAGAATACTCAGTCTGTTGAACAAGTGAGGGGGTCACAGAGCCTCACCCATTGTCATTTAAAAGGGCAGGCCAAGATTCTCTATTTTGAGTTCATTAAAACATTCAGAAGTGGACTATGTGGTGCTTCCCCTAACAGCAACAGTTTAACGAGAGTTAACTTCACACACCTTGAAAAGGCATGGTGATCCCCCCCCCAAAAAAATCATGGGGGAATATAAGTTTACTTCCAATGTCCTGTAAAATCAGGGTTATTTCTGTGTTATCTATTTTCCTTGACATAAGCTTTCTGCTTTTTCCATTGTGTTCGTATCAAGAGACTAGTGTATGAAATATTATTCGCTGTTGGCAATTTGCTTTAGATGTACCAAGACAAAGTTATATGTCGTTGGTTTTCAATAGCCGTACACAATTCAGTGCTTTGCTGATAGCCTAAAATGAAGGCTTTTGACATCTCTGATGAAATATATACTCCTGGCATTAACTGACTAAAGAAGTATTACAATTAGGTTATTTTAGCTGCAGAAGATGATTAATATTTGGGAGCAAGGAACTTGCTGGAGCTGGCTGGATGTGTGCCTGAATTTCATTTAAAGATAATTTCTTAAAGGAAATGTTCTTTGTGATAAAGCAGGTTTTTGTGTGTGCTTTATTCCGAACCCACTGTGACTCAACCCAAATTGTTTCCATATACTTTATGTGCAATCAAAGGAATTGTATAAGGCTTCCTTAGATCTGATTGGCTTCAGTATGAAAATTACTTACCAATAATGACTTGGATCTAGCCAACTTGTTATTCTGTTTCATCCAATTGGTCTCCTGACTACAGACCCACAAAGCTTTGGTTCATGCAGGTCCCATGATCCTCAGCACAAGAGGAAAAGCCAAGCTTGATGTGTTAGATTTAATACTTTTTTGTTTTTAAAAAAGTGACAATACTCATATGTAACTTTGTGCCAATTGTGCCAGTGTCCAGTCTTGGGTGAGCCCTGAAAAAAAGGTGCCAATAATCTGTACTAGTGAGAACTTCCCTCCCCCCCAAAGAATCCTGATTAGAATCATGTTACAGTCTCATCCTGAGACTATTTAGTTAGAAGTCAGTCTGAATGTCTTCAATGAGGATCATTCATCAAGTTGTATGCAAATGGTTAATTAGTCTATCTTTACATGTACATGATGAACAGTAAAGGCCTATGTGTAATGAAATGACTGGTGCCACAAAATACGCTGTTGTACTTGGTGTGAAAATACAACAAACATGTGATTGAATTTTCAATGAACAATGATACATATTCACAAGGACTCTTTGATCCACCCAAAATTAGTAATGACTAAGTCACACGGAACCTGATGGAGTTTCTTAGGTGTGGTTAACTTGTTCAGTTGGTTTCAATAGGATTAAGACATAAGTGACTTTAAATGGACTGGAACTATATTATGCAGCAAATAATTTGCTAAGCAAAGCAAGGCCTTGGATGTTTTCTGTTTCCTTGTGTGTGTGTGTGTGTGTGTGTGTGTGTGTGTGTGCGTGCGCGCGCGCGTGCGCGTGCGCAGGATGCTTATATTTGTAATGCAATAAATCTCTTTGAACACTGAGATATCAGAATGAAATCTAATGTGAATGATAAAACAATTTTGCTTTTTAAATTTAAATACAGCTCAACTCTTTAATTCTTTTTCAGTAGGAAACATAAAATAAAAACATTTTGTTCAACTTTTTCTTGTAGATTTCAATATAGGAATGTAAGTTTTAAGTGGATTCTCTGACACAGTTTTACATTTCAGGTTTGAATAGCAGTTTGATCTTCTCGCCAGTTTTCAGTGGGAGTACAGAGAGAGAAATGCACTTCACACCTCCCAACAACATAGGGAAGTAAAAACAAAATATGGTATAATTCTTCATTTGAAGTTCAAACACCAACTCAGCTCTCACACTCATTTCCCAGTGAGATAGAAAGCATATATGTTACCCCATAAGGCATTATGTAAAATTTGGTATGCATGCTTACAATTCTTCTTCTTTCAAAGTCATATGCAATATCCAAGGCCATTTTTGGAAGAGTTAGGAAAGCTGTAAAAAGCACGTTGTAATCACACAAGTCATTACACAAAACCCTGACTTGAGCTTCCAAATATATTTGGGGAGGGCTTGTGACTGAGTGGTGGAGTATCTCCTTGTCAGGTCAAGGTCTAAAGTTCAATCCCTAAAATCGTCACTTAAAAGGATTAAGCATTAGGTGATTTGAAAGACCTCCACCTAAAACACTGGAGAGACACTGCTAATCTGAGGGGACAATGATTGATTGATTTATTATTAAATTTACTATGTCGCCCACCCCCAGAAGAGCTCTGGACGGTGTACAGCAGATAAAATATTACTAAAACCATATAAATACAATCACATTATAAAAACCCAAAATAATTTACATAGTATTACAAACAGAAACCAAATAACAGATGGTGACTTTAAAAGATCTCCCCCCCCCCCGCCCCGGGAGGGGACTGGCCACAACACAATGGTAACCAGCCACATTGATATGCAGGGAATAGTCGGGAGGGGGATCAGCAACTAGCCTCCCAAAAAGCCCAGTGTAACAACTCTGTTTTGCAGGCCTTGCGGAACTGTTCAAGGTCCCGCAGGGCCCTGATTGCTGGGGGGAGAGTGTTCCACCAGGCAGGGGCCAAGGCTGTAAGGCCCCTGGCCCAGGGGAGGCTAGTCGTATAATAGAGGGGCCAGGGACCACCAGTAAATCTGAGTAGGGGCATATGGGGAGAGATGGTCCCTAAGGTATGAGGGCCCCAGGCAGCAAAGGGCCTTAAGCCAAGGTCTTAAAAACAAGACCTTGAAGGTTATCTGGTATTCCACCAGGAGCTAGTGCAGTTGGCGCACCACAGGGGAGATATGATCCCTAATAGAGCCACCTGTGAGAAGCCATGCTGCTGCATGCTGGACTAGTTTCAGTTTCCGGATCAGCCACAAGGGTAGATTTGCATAGAGTGAGTTACAATAGTCTAATCTGGAGGTGACCGAGGCCTTGATGGGCCAATGATCTGGTTCAGTATAAGGCAGTTTCCTGTGCTTGTATGTTTATGTGTTCAATTGGCAAAATCATGGCTTACAGCTGTTTCTTGGCTATTATTTTCTATCCTCTTAGGTTCACATATTCGCTCTGCCTTATGTGATACAACAGTTTCTGAAGATGAAAGCCATGGACATGATTTGGCTTGTCCATTGAGACATCATACCAATCCAAGTTAACATAACCCCTTCTTTGGAAACCCGCTTGAGCATATGGTACTTGGTTCACCCTTGTTGGCTGATTGCAAATTATTGTTTATTAATTCAGACATCATGCCAAACTACATGCTTCAGCTATCATGCTTTGACATGTCTGAACTGAGCCACTGGTAGGGTAATATTTGCTCTGAACTTAGAGATAATGGAATAAACTTAATAGGTATTTTTACAACATGGTTCACTGTTGGGAGTTTAAATACCAACTTGGCTATTAGTGAGAGCCTAAGGGAAAGTTCCAAATACACTACAAATGCAATACTCCTCTTGAATAAAAAGATTAGAATCTATTCCAGTTTTCCTTTTGAAAGCTGAACTCCTGCATAGCCCTCATACCCATTTTCAGTGCAGGCAGGCAAGATATAAAACATACTGTAATGCAATCATTCTCTTGATCATTGCCATAAGGGAATGAAACTTGGCTTGTATACTTATGACAGTTTGATGTTTGAATACCAGTTCGAGCCCCACATCATTGGGGGAGGGTAAAAATGTGATGTATAATGTAATACCATATCTAGAGTGAGGTCTGTCAACCATTGTACCATTGTGGTTCATGTTGTGACATTATTTTAAGTAAAAGCTTGACAAGATTCACAGCCTACGTAAACTTATTCTTTGGAGTTTAACATGCCCATTTGTGGGTTTTTTAATGCAATATAATGGGAAAAATTGGTATGCATATTATGGAGATTATGATACATTTGAAATACAAACTCCTGCTCAACATCAGACCTGTTTTCAGGAATCTCTTAATATTTTTCTGCAAGTTTGGGGCTTTTCCAAGGCAGCTAAAAAACTACTCCCTAATTGAACATGGTTCCATTGTGTGGATTTTTTTTAACTGTGCACTCTGACGTCATTGTTCAGAATTAGATATAATGATGCACATTAAGCATTTTGAATGCTTAGTGAAAGCACTATATAAATAATGACTGCAATGCTAAGCACCATTTACAAAGTAGTAAATTCACACAATAGTGTGAGTAGGGCTGGCCTGCCTGTACTGCTGTTATAAATTCCTCATCTTTATATTGCTAATGTAGAGAATGTATATATAGCATTTCTTGGGTGATTGAGACACACTGTATGCCTTTATAAATGCTATGGGAAGGAGAGTTTTTAAAATTTTGTATTGATGCTCTGTTAGTGTTCCTTTTGTTACACAGGTATATAAACTCTTCATACCCTGCAAACATTGACATGCCGCCAGCAGTTGGTAGGGGTGGCATATGAGCTTCTTAACTGAATAGATTTAACATGTATTTATTTGTTCTTAAATTGCCCCAGCAGATCCATTTTGTTTTTCCTCTCTAATGCATTTTGCATAATTGTTGAGGTCTCTAGTCTGCTGACTTGATTAATGGATATTCTACCCACAGAAGGTAGCCATTAATTATTGTCTTGGGTTGCATCAATAATTATGTTTTCCACATAAAAATTAACATAATAAGCAATTGGGAAAATCATCATAGCAGCCGTGGAAATGAACCAATTTGTACCTCAATTACCTCTATGTAAGACTTCAAATGGGAGAATAAAATAAATATAGGTGTGTTATAAAAGAGACTCTAGCAGGTTGCGCACCATTAGATAGATTAAATTATGGCTTGCCCAAAGCCACCAGTGCTGGAGTGGAGATTAGAACCTGGATGTCCCAAATCCATTATTATTAGCTATATTGCACCTATAGAAAAGTTTCTGAAATGTTATTCAATTTCCCATTGAGATTAAAACTGCACTTTTCTTACTTTAACACAATTGGCAGTGCAACCTCCCTGAATCATTTTTGTAGGTATCTAAATGTTAACTTCTTGACAAAGATTATAAAAAATTTCCTCTGTCTTCAGTCAGAATGTGAGCACATGGAAGTGAAAGATTTAGAAGCATGATGTGTTCTGCTGAGCAACCTCAGAACTCCTCTGTGTGGTGGGAAGGCTAACCGCCCTCCTTGCTGAAGGAGAGGTTGGAATGGGGCCCAGGCCACAGCTTTGCATTTGAGGATGTATAGAAGAATACAAGTAATGTAGTCCCTTGTGAGCATTTATGGGATGGTACCCTTTCGCTACAAATGGCAAGCATCCAAAGCAATTGTATAGGTAACTATTGAAAAGCCAGTACACCCAATTAATTAGATAATTGTGCCTGAATGTGATACTTGGACACTGCGGTGCAAAGAAAATGGTATATAATGGAGAGTAGTGGAATACTAGTTATTGAATTCAATAGGACAAATTTATTTTATGAATAATTTCCTTGGAAAACAATAAGCCAGAAGTGTGCCATTCCAGTTGTCTGTTTTCACTGAATACAAAGCCACTGTGGGTGAGGAACCACAAAGCATTCGTGACTTGGTTTCCTCTGCTGAAATGTCTGAAGATTTCCCTTCTCGTGCATGTTCAAAATATACGGATGTGCCCCTCTGATCACTGATGGATCTCTGTGTTGGGTTAATATAGATTGATTGATTGATTTGTTTATTTACGGTTATTGACCAGCAAGATACAAAAGAGTTAAATTTACAAAAATACAGATTAAAACAAGTAATAAAATACAGTTAAAAGCATAAGGAAATTCAGGATATGAGCACACAATAGAAACAGTGGGATTCAGCAGGTTCGCACCACTTCGGCAGAACCAGTTGTTAAAATGGTGCTTGTAAACAACCAGTTGTTAAATTATTTGAATCCCATAGCCAGAACTGGTTCTTAAATTATTTGAACCCCCCCCCCCCCCCACTGCTGTCTTCCCCAGGCTCTACTCTCAAATCTCTAGGAATCTTCTAACCCAGAGTTGGCTACCCCACACACATTCCATATGTGTAGATTGGTTCCCACTTTAACTTTATTTACAGAGTGGCTTTTTCAACCCCCCTCCCCACTTGTCTGAAAGGAGTCCCCAGGCAAGCAAGGAGAAGGATATCATAATGGGCTTTTTTATAATGAGCTAAGTAAGCCCTACATTACATCATATTCTCTGTCCTGGTGTTCCTGTTCTGGACTAGTTAAAGTCTGAAGTTTTTCTACAAATTTTCTTTGATTGAGGTTTCATTAATGCAGTAAATGACTTGTCCGTTTAGGAGTAATCCTGAGATTTTGAAGAAACCAATTTAAATGTTTATTTTTGAGAATACTGACTGAAGCCAATCAGGTTGCTAGACATACCAGCTCTATGAATGGAACCTTTGATTCAGAACAGCCATGTAAGGATGGTACAGTTTAGCTAGGCAGTTCTGATCGAGATGTTCAGAACTGCCCTGGGATTGTTTACACTTCATAACACAAAATACCCTTCTCCTTTAAGATGCTAAATTTCCAGATTCAGGAAATCATGGTGAAAGGAGCATATAATACTGTACCATGCTTTTCCTGAATGTGTAGAACAGCTTCTATTTAATTTTTAACACAGGACAAAAAAGCAGTAACCTTCTGTATCCACTCCTCATAGTTAAAAATTCTTCCCTCTGGAAGCTCCTAAGAGACTATTTAAACATCTATTGGTTCTTCTAATGATGAATTTTTAACAGTAATACCAGTAATACTCTCTCAGAGGCCACATGCGACTCTTTGACATGCCATCTGTGGCTTTTCTGAATAACATCCCCCAATGTGGCTCTTACCCGATAAGTGGGTGAGGTAATTGCCTGGTAGGGCTTGTGGCTGACAGGTTGTTCCCAGCTTGAAACAGCTGCTGTTGCTGGGACTGGGACTGGAGGATGGGTCAGGTGCAAGTGTCATGGCAGGAATGGAAGTAAGTAAAGGACCCATCTGCTCCATGCACATACCTGTCTCTGCATCCTCAAATGTGTCACTGCATCCTCGTCGCAGGGTAAACAGAAGCCACGTGGCTTTTTAAACTGATGGGTGGCACCTGCAAATGTAGTTCTCTGTGAGCTGCAGTGTGAAGAGGACTGACCTAGCTTTTTACTTTTTAAATATTTCAGGTCCTTGAGCCCCGTGCTAAAGTTAAAACATTTTAAAACTTTATTAAAAGAATGTGGAAGTTTAAAATGGTGGTATGGGACACAGAGATCTCTGGATTAGTTTGTGGCATGTTGTCTTGAGGGCCTGGCCCAGAAACAAAAGCTTCCATTCCATTTCAGTTGATTGCTGAAGTGTTTGGTTGAGGGGGAGAACACACCAAATGTAAAGTTCTTAATTGTACAATGAAAGCAATAAAATAATGAGTCATTAGTACCACACACTGAGACAGGAAGCCAGTGGGTTGAGGTGATGTTTGTACATGACCAAGAACTGATCTGCTCAGAGTAAATGACAGCTGTATCTGTGTTACAGGCACTGGTTTGTGGTAACTGCATTAAAGTCTATCCCCCCTTTCCCAACCATCCTCCCTGCCCAGGACCAACAGGGTTGAGAGGCAGTTTAGTATTGAATTATTTTTCAAGAAACATTTGTCATCTGCCGATACATTTAAAGCACTCCGGGTATCCCATGTGAAACTGTTTAGACTACTTTCAGTTCATTTTACTACCCTGCTAATGCTTGAAGAAAAGTTGAAAGCCTCAACTTGGCATTTTTATGTGCCTGCCCTTGTCTCACTTGCTAAGCCCCTGCCCATATCTCTTCTGAGGCACTTCCCAATAGCTGGCCTGTTCATCCAGAGATAACTTATTGCAATGTACAGAAATCAAGATTGGGAACAGAGCTGGCTTGAAGGGCATATCTGGGAGAGAATGACAAATTAGCGTGAGGAATGTGATGGGGAAAGCAAGATACAAAGAATGGGAGAAAGGGGGAAATGTGTGAATGAGCTAGCACAGGATAAAGGATACAGAACAAAAAGGGCAATAGGGCAGGCCGGAGAAGGATAACAGGCAGCTGCCGAGTGTGGGAGGTAGGTGGGTATTTGGCATTTTGATCAGCTGCCTGCTGTGGAGGCAGAAGCTAAGCTACACTATCAAGAAGAAAGAAGACAAGAAAGTTGTCCAGAGTTCCCAAGCAGCTTGCTGGTATTTCCCATGGAAGGTTGTTTCCTTTAAACCCCAAAAGCCTTGTTATCTCTTATGAATGAGCCTAAACAAAGTACCAGAGTGATGCTAAGCTCTTTAGCCAGCCATGCTGATTATGTTAAAATTGAGTATGAAAGTAGGATATATTTGGTTTTGTGCACACTAGTCAGCCTTCTGAACTGAAAGTGTGTCATGCAATATGTTTTATAATAAAACAGACACCTCAAACACATTTGGTGGTTAGGTTCCTAAGCAGACTGCAAAAGAAATTGATGTTTTCCCCAAGAATAAACAGGAAATCTGTAACTTTAAAATAATCTTTCTAAAAAGGATTTTCCCAAGAGAACATTTTTTAACTTTGAAATACTTAACTCACTGCTAGATTTTGTTGTACAAAGGTAAACTACGTCAGTTAGTAAATACATCCCATTATACCTCTGTTGAAAGGACTACACATTTTTTTTTCTCCAGGCAACTCTAGCTTATGTTTGCATTGTAGTTGGACTAATGACGTGGAAGAAGAGTTGATTTTTATACCCTGCTTTTCTCTCCTTTTAAGCAACTTACAGTCACCTTCCCACAACAAACATCTTGTATGGTAGGTTGGGCTGAGAGAGTTATGAGAGAACTGTGGCTGGCCCAAGGTCACCCAGTAGGTTTCATGTGTAGGAGTGGGGAATCAAACTCAGTTTTCCACATTAGAGTCTCCCATTGTTAACCACTATGCCATACTGTCAGTTCGAAGCAGCTTCATTTGCTCAAATATTCAGTTCTGTTTTGTGTTAGTGTAGCAAAATTATAGTTTTGTTTTTATTACAATGTTTTCTCATTCAGGTTGAAAAATCAATTTTGAAGAGAATTGATTTTCCCCCTCTTTCATCTTCTAATGGAGCTATGCTAGTAGAATTGTACGGTATGTGTGTTTTGATTTGAGTTTCTGACAGAAAACTTAGGTGATCCAGGCAGGGTGGACCTGAGACTTCAGAAGTGATTATCCTCAATGGAGAACTCTAAAGTAGTATTTTTTTTATTTTTAAAATGGAACATAACAAAATGTCTCAGTAAGGCTACCTGATTTTAAAAATTCTCTTCATATTTTCATCAGTACATGAATCTACTTTGAGATAATCCAGTCATGAGAATGTGTCATAGCAGTAGTGTGTGCCACTGGAGCTGAAACAGAGTCATACTCTTGGCCACCATGATGTAGTGGTTAGGAGAAAACTGTGTTTGATTCCCCACTTGTCCACATGAGTGGTGAACTCTTAACTGGTGAACTGGATTTGTTTCCCCATTCCTATACGTGAAGCTAGTCACAGTTCTCTGAGTACTCTCTCAGCCCACCTACGTTACAAGGTATCTGTTGGGAGAGAGGAAGGGAAGGAGCCTGCAAGCCACTTTGAGACTCCTTACAGGAGAAAAAGGCAGGGTATAAATCCAAAGTTCTCTTCTTCTTTGAACCTCTTGACAATTAAAGCCCTCCAAGCTACTTACATTGATCAGAAACAGTACAAGGCTTTTACTAGAACTCCAGAACAGTTCCAAAAGCTCTGGGATTTTGCCTCTGCCTTTGCATTACCATCACAGAGGCCTCCATGCAGCATACATTTTCCAAGAACAGTGGTAGCATTGGCATTGCCTCCAGTACTCATAAATCTACTTGGGTCTATAAGTTGTCTTGATTGTCCTGTGATCTGTATGATTGACTCACAAGAACGTATTACGCTAGTGAAGCAATGGAAATGTAGAAAATTGGAAACTGGTGTAACAGATGATCTGATGAAGTGAGCAGTAGTGAAAAATTTATTCTGGAATAAATGTTGTTGATCTTGAAGGTGCATACTGGACTTCTGTTTTCATTTGGTGCAGCAGATTAACACAGCTGGAAAGATAATCCTAGTATTACTTGAAATTGCATTGTTTATTTTTACATGATTTTGGCAGCAATTTAAGCAGGTCTACTCACATATAAGTCTCATGTTACACAATGGGGTTTACTTCCAGGATTGCAGCCTCTGCCTATGATTCAGATCCTCATAACTGTATATGTATTTTGATTACAGATACGGATCCACGTGTATTAGAGAAACAAGAACTACAACAGCCAACATATGTTGCTCTCAGTTATATTAACAGGTAAGTCATGGCTTTTGAGATATATTGCCACTAATTATGAAATGTGTACATTGCCAAAAATCACAAGGAAATATGGATAATCTTGCTAAATTTCAAAGGTTATAGTTAGATTCAGCAGCACTGTAGAGTCCAGTAGCACTTTAGAAGCCAACAAGATTTTTAGATATAAGCTTTTGAGACCCTGTGCTCCTTTTGTCAGATAGTTGGCCGTTTCCATACGGCCAGCTGAGCGGGGGGGGGGGGTGTCGACATAGTTTATGCCAATGCACCCCACGGGACCGTTCGCATGGATGGTCCCGCTGGGTGCACAGCCTTCACAAAGGCTGCACCATCCCCAAACAGCTCTTACTGTCTCCTGGCTTCCGTCACATTGTGGATGCCAGGGGACACGCCCCGATGGCCAGAGCGACGGCTATGGAGTCGGAGGCCAGGTGGCGTGTCTCCTGGCCTCCACAATGTGACGGAAGCCAGGAGAAGGTAAGAGCCATTTGGGGTAGATGCGGGGGGGGAACACTGCCTTCCACCCACTGCCGGTCACACGGCAGCGGGTGGGAGACGCCACTTTTGGAAAACCTCGCTCCTTCAGCGAAATTAAAAAGCAGCATTTTCATGCCAGTTGAGGGGCACGAGCACGGCGCTGCTGCGATACAGCAGTGCCTGATGTGCGAACAGTGCCCCAGGGACAGTGTTTTTACTGTCCCTGGGGCGCTGTTATTGGGCTGTGCAGAACCAGCCGTTGTATAGCAGACATTACAATAGCCATTTATGTTTATTTTAAAATGTGTATGCTATTCTTTGTACTCTGAAAGTGATTTATAAAGTGATCAAAACATAGCTGTGATATTTGAATTCAGTCAAACCAAGGTAAGTAGATGGCATTAAACCAGGATTTAAACTAGGACTTGTCAGCGGGTATTTGAACAACAATTCGTACCAATTATAGTTTGCTGTGAATTTACTAGCTACAGTAGAATCTTTCCTTACTTCCCAAGTGGAGGGCAAAGAGGAAGCAGACACACTGGGATTTATACTGGGATTTGTTACTGCTGTCTGGTAGATAAACTAGAATTTCATATTGATGTCTGAATGCTTCTTACAGTTTTTATCTTTGTCTCTCATTAATAGTCATGAGCCAACTGGGCATACCAAAACTGTCCAATTGGATTACTGAACCTCTAAACACAATTATCTTCCAATCACAAATCGCCATCTCAACATTTTCTGCAACTTTCATTGGCTTCTGAAGCTTGATAAATGTATGCAAAATACTCGTGGTGTTCCTGTTCAGACAACATGGCCACCATACATATTGAGAGAAATGCTCTCACAGTACACATGGTTGCCATACATACAGTCTGAGATGGCTTTTTATAACCGTTTGGAGGGGGCATTCAAATATACAGTTTGAAAGGAGGTTATGTCTTGAAAAGGTATAATCTAGAACATATTTTGTTGCTTAATTCTTCTGATACAACATTGTCAAATGAGGTTTCACATAATCATGTGACAATATGCTAGAAGAAATTTGTAAAATTTAATACTCAAGTTTGTCAAAGGTTTGATTGTTATAAATTGTTAGTACTTTACCTCTTCCCTATGATAAAATACAGTATTCTTCCATTTATATGAGAAAGGAGATTCATACTTCTTTCTCTCAAAGCATTGCTATTTTTGCATCTCACAGAAGGGTACATGCAGATGCTTCCAGTAGCTGCTGGAGTAAATATTTGTGAAAAACCACAGAAATAGCTAGATCAAAGACACATATCACTTGGCAAATTATTTTTGGGGGTCTGAGGTTCTTTTATGTTTGCAGTGGCCAACTGGGATCATGTGTTTCTATTCATATAGTCATATTGTTATACCCCATCCTCAGATTTGCTTTAGAAAAGGAACAACACAAACCTCAGATGGTAATTCAAACAACATGCACAGAAATGAATTCATTTAAGAACGAAAGGAATAGCCTGTTTGTTTGGAAGGATTTATATAGCTGGCCGAAATTTCTTTCTTTTCTTTTAATCATTTTTATTGTTAGCTAATAATAGAATATTCAAATAAACCATATTTTAGCAATTAAATGAAACAACAAAGTGTATAGATATGCACTGTCATTAAAACTATACTTCCAGCAATCTATAAAGCAATCTTATCAATAAAATATGAGACATTTTTTCTTTTGGACAAGAAAATAATTCCTACCAACATTCTTCATGTTTGAAACAGATAAGATGCAAAGAAGCTTTTTTACATCAGCTATAAAGGAAACGAGCATGTGGAACGTGGTCTAGACATCTTGGGGATACTGATTTCAGCAACTATCTATCCAAATTTGATCTAATTTTCCAGAAGAAACCTGGAGCCCTAACTCCATATCTTTGAAGGGTTTTTCTGCCCATCTTCTCCCAGCCATGAGGGAGAATAAGAAGGGCCATTTTAGAGCTGGCTTATGCTGTTTAGTTTCCAACAAGCATATGTGGCAGTTCATTCCACTCTATGATTGACCTCCTTTCGCCCTGGCGTTTTTGGGCCACACTGCCTGGTTTCAATGTATTTTTGTCAACACGTATTTGCCACTGTGCTTGGATACTCTTGCATTCTGTCTCAATGGACTCTGCTTTCTAATTTCCTTGACTCTCTGGAAAGCTCCCATCCATCTGCAAAATTCTATATTGTTGGCGACTTTAACGCCAGACTCGGACGTGATGATGAAGATGTAAATCTAGATCCATGTAATCTCATTCTTCTGGTATTCCACTCAAACCGGCCATTACTGCCAAGAGTCTGACATGGTACAATCAAGAATAAGGCAAGTTTTTTCTTGGCCGACTTCTGTTCCTCAACCAGCAAAATCATATTGAATGGAAGACATCCTGATGATTACCCTGGAGCCTTCACATTTCACTCTTCTAGAGGCAGCAGTGCCATCGATTATATTCCCATCTCTCCTTCTTTGATTGGATTTATCACAAATTTTCTAATTGACAACAGAGTGAACAGTGACCATCAGCCTCTGGTCACTTACATTAGTTATGACAATTTGCAGCCCATAACTACCCCTATGCAGACCAATGTAAATCCTCCTTGCTTCAGTCCTCTGACCAAATGGTCCATTCAGAAGGAGGCACAACTGATGACTCTGCTAAGCTCAGGGTCTTTGGATAAATTCTTGCCTATTAAAAATGCTGAATCTGCCAAAGTTTCACTCTCTTTCTATGAGAAATTAACATCTTTAATTATTAAAGCCACTCAACCAAGTACCAAACCCAGCAATTCAATTGCTCGCTCTACAAATGGTTTGACCTGGAATGTCTTCAATTGAAATCTCAACTCTGAGATCTTTACCATCTCCTTGTTGAATGTCCAATTCAATCAGCGCGTGAAGACTACATGTACAGTTGTAAAGACTTTTACAAATTGATGCAGATCAAGAAAACCCAATTGCATTTTTAAAAACTTCAATATTCTTATTGAAGCTACAAACCCAAAGGGCACCAAAAAATTTGGCAACTCATGTACCATGTCCCTCAAGCAAACTTAAATTCCACCAATCCATTAATATCAGACGTTACATGGTGGAATCATTACCACAATATATATATTTTTATCCATCAGTTCCTGCCATTGCTGCTGAAGCTCCATCAATCCACGACACGCTAGAATGGCCACCTGTCTCCCCTATGATGTATCTTGTCTGATCAGGCAGTTGATGAGAGGCAAGGCCCCTGGACCTGCTGGTATCCACCCAGAAATATTTATTAACCTTTCTGACAACTGGTCTCCAATCCTTGCCAACTTATTTTCCAAAATTTATCACAGTGGCCTCATCCCTAACAGCAATGATAGTGCCCATCTACAAGAAAGACGACTCACACATTCCCTCTAATTATAGGCCAATCAGTTTACTTTCTATTGCCAGCGAACTCTATGCAATGCATCTTCTTTAAAAATTGCAGGTTTGGGCAACCCCCTTTCTTGAGCCTTTGCAAATAGGTCACTCTACCTATGATCATTGCACAGTGCTTAATCATCTTGCAGAGAAATACAGCAATGCCCCAGGGGGAAGATTTTATGCTGCATTCTTTGATCTGAGAAGTGCCTTCTATTTGGTCAGAAGGGATCTTTTATGGTGCAAGCTGCTGTTAATGGACATGGATCCCCGTATACTCATAACTCATACATAGATTGTATTCCAACACAAGCTGCAGAGTTTGCTGCGATCCCACGGGATGTTTAATCCCCTCCAATAGAGGTATCCCCTCCAATAGAGGCATTAAACAAGGCTGTGCATTGGCCCTGCTTAATTTGTTCATTAGTGACCTGATACCCCATCTCTTGAAAATAGAAGGCCACCATCCCATGTTATACTTAAAGAAGATCCCTGCGTTATTATATGCAGATGATGCAGTTTTGCTTTCGTGGACAAAAATTGGTCTGACCCGCACTCTCCAGGCATTTTCTAATTACTGTAAACATAATGCCCTGGAGATAAACTATACCAAATCCAATATCATGGTGTTTGTCAAATCTTGGCAACCTTCTTCATGGAAAATCAATGGGAACACATTAGAACAAGTGCCATCTTTACACTAGCTGGGGATGATGTTTCATTTCAATCTGAAATGGTCACCTTAACTCAGCCACATTACCACCCCTAATTTGGTAAAACGTTCAATACCTGCTACAAATAAGTGCTTCTTTTCTCACCCAAAGGAGGGCTGCTCTATACCCACCTGCAGTTAAAATCTCTTCAAATCCAAAATTAACTGGGAGTAAGCAGTATACAAGTATAATAATTAATTAATTAATCTGAGAAGTGCCTTAATTAATTAATTCCAAAGATGCTATATGGGGCCCCAATATGAGTAGATGGCCCAATTAAAGACCTAGAAAGAATTCAGTCCAAGTTTTTTCGCAACCTTCTCAGACTACCCAACTGTGTTGCATATGTCAGCCTGTGACTAGAAATGGGTTTAAATCTTATGACTATGAGAGTTTGGATATGCGAGGCCAGGCAGGTTAATATGGCACATGCTCGCTGATTCATATCGCTCCAAATGGAACCAACAAATTACAAATTATATCACAATCTTAGGTTTCTCTGTGGAATTTTTTTCCAACTAGGATGAGATCAGTACCTTTCACATCTTAAAACAAAGAGTACTTGATTTGGAAAGACAAAAAAAGAAAATAACAGGCCTTGCTCACCCTTGAGCTATGGACTTCTTCCACCTGATGGATCCCTTCCGGTCTACTTCAAAAATCTCTCACCCAAATTACTGAGATGCTTCTTTATTCAAGCTTGTCCAAATGTTCTTCCCTCTGCAGTTCTCCGTGGCAGATTCCTTCGGGTCCTTGTCAGTGTTCACCCAACCAAGTGGAAATAACTGCTCATATACTACTATATTGTTGTCGTTACACAGAACTCAGGAGTCTCTACATTGAACCTCATATTAATTCATGTCTTGCCATTTCTGACCAAGACAAGCTACATCTGCTTTTGAATGGCTGCTGTACTAAAAGAACTGCAGACGTAGCAAAGTTTTTGGCAATAGCTTTATCAACAACTGCACACTCCTGTTGATCACCTAATAACCTTTCTATTTTTCTATTTGTTGTTATTGTTAGTCTGATCATTGTTTTCCCCATGCCTAATAAAGGAAATGATTATGGAGATATATATATATATCCCTTGACCCCCTCCCCCCCTCGCAGGAGTAGAAATAGGCTCATTGACCTGAGGGAGAAGGAGGAATGAAAAGTCCCACTTAACCAGTTTCACTCCATGGGTAGTGCTTTGGATCCAACTTGGAACCTGGCTTTTATTCATAACGATTCCCTGCGAATAGAAAATGATTGTGGCAGAGAGAATCCTAGATTTAGAACCCTGTTTCTTTTGTAGCTTCTCGTTTTCTGTATGGTAGCATTTTTTATATGGAAGAATATTCCATCTTTTACACTGTGCCAACATGAACATAAACCAGTTGAAATCTCACAGGAAAACAGAAATACACTTGATAAAAGAAATAAGATTGATAGCTTATCTCTGTTCCATGTAGCCATTAAGATCTGGAGGGAAATGTTTTAATCTGTTGACTATCAACAGCCACAACTACGAGCTGTTGGAAGCGGTGGCTAAATTTTTAAATGGTGTTATTTTAACTCGTCAGAAATTGTAAAGTTGTAAAGGCTGTTATTATCTTGCTAAGTTAATCTTAAACAATTTATATGCCATTAAAGGTATTCGAAATCGAAATCGACTGTTGACTATCCAAATTAACATGTTCAGAAAATATACAAGATGTTTGGTCCCTAAAAATTCAAGACAGTCTGGTTAATCTTATGTCATACCTTTACCAGCCTCCAATTTGAGAAAGTGATACAGCTTTAACAAGATGGACTAGTAGTTTAACCCAATATATGTTTATTTAGAAGTAAATCCTATGGAATTTACTCAAACGTAAGTGTGAATACAGACGCTTATCTAGGTTAGGAAAGCCAGGGCACATGCCCTGGGTGCCACTTAGCCACCCATCCCTGTGTCCAGTTTTACCAGTATAAAGATGGAGTGTCATGTAATACTACTAAAGGGGCTTCCAGTTCCAATTGTTAATTTTGTTGCATTGCTAACACAGTAGATATGTCGCTGTAAGTTGCAGAATATAATAATGGTGTGCCTAAGGCAAATGCTGTTTCCATATATTTCATTAGGTGCAAAATAACTCTTTGGGAAAATATTTTTGACTTTCTTTATTGGGACCAAAAAAAGTTTGTAGTGAAATCCCTTCCAAACCTTTTTAAAAGTTCAGCTGCTTTAGTTCATCAGGATAGCTTCAACTAACCCACTGACGGTACCAAAGTTATACACTGTTAGATGTCAACCTATCTCTGTTTTAAATGGTAAGTTTATGATTAAGAGCTCAGCAAAATGAATGAAATTGATTGTTCTTGGTATTTCAGTAATAAAAAATGGATTTGTTGGTTCCACAAACTTGTGATTTTTCAGGAATAAGGCATTTATAAGCTTAAACATATGGAACCTATAAATGGGACTAAAATTAGGCAATGTAAACTTCAGAAATAATAATCTGAATAAATATCAGAGCCAGTTTGTGGTCTTGCCCCATTTTTCACCTATTGCATTCTATATTTTACTAGTATAGAAAGAAGTGGTGCAGACCACTTTAAATTAGTATCCATTCTTAAAGTGGGATTTGTGAATTTACTATCATTCTTCAGGACAGATGGATTTGGAGTAATATTATTTATGTTTTAAATGTGTGGTTTACCATCTGGGAAATCTTATGAATTTAAAAATTTGCATAGCTGACAAATATTTCCCAATCCAGAGTTGGAAATCTCTCTTTCTTTTTCTCTCCCCTGCCCCATGCAATGGATCTTCCAGAATCTTGTCTGCTTTCCCACAAGCAGCGGGTTTAAAAGGCATTCACTACCAAAACCTGACAGTGGTTTCTTGTTCGTGAATCAGCATAACCCATGAATTGGAGTGACAAGACTGTTTCATACCAAGCAGGGTGTCATGTATTGCTTCTAGGGTTAAGACAATCAAGGTTCCTGTGATGGAAATGTTTGAAATGCCCATTCTCTGCCCTGAAAACAAATGCCTTGGGATGCAGCAAATATTCATTCAAACCACATTCACCACTCTTAAGATATTTTCATCCTGACTCAACCTTTGGCTCAGACTTTCTGCACTATGCCAAACGTAGCATTAGATTACTTCTGTGGGTGAACAGTGCCGCAAGATGCTATTTCAAGAGTAAAATACTGCAGCCTCTCGAAGGCAAATGGACATCATTAATTTGAAAGGCAGCTGGTAGCCACTCAACATTCATAAAAAGGAGAGGACCTAGTAAAAGGTTATTTCTGCTAATGAAGAAAAATATAATAAAATATTGTGTCTGATGCTATTTGCATGCTTTGCAGTTCTGGGAAGTAATATTTTAGGATGGACCATACAAATTGGCTACCATTAGAAGTTGCTCAGTTATATATACATACATACACTCACACAAGCTAGTATACTGGTAGCAACATGAGTTAATTGTTCTGTAAAGAAGATGGTTAATACCCATCAAAAAGCAGTCAGACATTGTGCTTTATGAGAAAGTGTAGATGTTCATGGAAAACATTGATAAAGGTTAAGTGCAACTTGGATGAAAAATTAGGCCATGTAGAACTTGTGGAACATTTGATTTCAGTATTTGCAATACTAATGTGACATACTATTGGCACAAAGATCAGGTCATTACATTAAGCTAACTTACAAGAAGAGAAATAATACCATTCTGAAATGTCACCTCTCAAGTCTTAACTTGAATTTGGAACTTGGACCAGATCTTTTCGGCTTTTATTTTACTGAACTGTCAAACTTGTGCCAAATACCTTTTTGCTGCTGTGGGTTGACCCCTTTCAATTAATAAATTAATTTAATTAATTTAATTAATTTAATTAATTTAATTAATTTAATTAATTAATTTAGTTATTTAGTTAGTTAATTAATTAATTACTACATAAACATAAATACATAAATGAATAAATAAATAAATAATTGTGGTACTACAATCATATGTCATATATTTGGAAAGAATTCTGCAACTCTAAATCAATCCTGTTGCTTTGATGTACAGAACAGGAGGGATATCAATGATTCTGCTACCCCTGGTTATATGTATGCTACTTCTAATTATTTAAAAGCCTATAAAGCTTCATGAACTGCCTGGAAAGAATGCTTTGAGGCCTCTAACTCTGCCTCTTTCACTATTCTAAACCCTCCCACATTCTAGCCCTTCAGCCTCTAAGTCTTCCACATCTCTTTCCAGTCAGTTCCTAACTTGTTGCATCATTTTCCTTCCACCAAATGTGTTGTGTTTACTTTGGGTGTGACTGCAGAGAACTAGAAAAAAGATATAGAATACTGAAACAGGGCTATTGCAGAGTGAGGTCTTCGCATATTGCATGCTTTCTTACTGGTTATATGGGAAGCCACGGGTCAAACTTTGGGTCAGTCACACACTTTCAGTCTAACTTCTTTAATTTTTTTTTTTTGCCCAACAAATAATACATTTTATTTTGGCAAAGGTAACAGTTAACTAAATTGTGTCAGTGTTTAATGGCCCAGAGATAACAAATGCTGACTTGTCCCAAGTTGCTCAGGGACTGTCAGGTGGGTAAACAAGCCCAGACCACTTTAATCTTAAGCTACCACCTAAGTGGTTAGAGTTCTCTCTTTTTTTATATATAAATCTTTATTGGTTTCAAAAATTTTTTTAAAAGAGCATATAACACACATAATTTCCATTCTATTTCTTTCATAAACTATTGTAACAAAATATTAACGTAATTTCCCTTCCTCATTACTATAACTTTAAACTTAAATCTCAAGTTACTTCCTAATATTGTATAACCATTCTACTTTTTTTCTTTCCTTTCTTCAAAGCTTAAAGATAAATTTCCATTCTACTTATTTACATATTAACTTTGACATAAATTTGGAACTATATCATCATTTTTTTCATTTTTCATATATTTCAGTAGTGGATCCCAGTCCTTTAAGTATTTCTCGATGGATTTCTGATTAATTATAGATGACAATTTATCATATCCAAGATATTCTATCAATTTACTTATCCAGTCTCTTTCTTCTGGTAACTCTTCACTTTTCCATTTTTTTGCGATTAATGTCCTTGCTGCTGATATCATATATTGAAAGATTTTTCTATGTTCAATTCTTATCCCTGGATCTGTAATATTTAACAAAAAGGTTCAGTCTAACTTACCTTACACGGTTGTCGTGAGCATAACAGTGGAAAGCATTTTGAGTTTTCCTCGTATAGAAATACAGGATATAAATAAAGGACTTGCACTGCTGGAGAACCCTTGCCGATTTCTACAGGTCCTCAGATCCTGTTTGAACAGTGTAATCCAGGGGGAGTGGGGGAAGGCTGTCAAACCAGTGTGACCCTGTAGCCAATATAAATGTCACTCCACAAAGCATAAGTGACATCTACACCAGCCACAGGGGCACTTGTGCTGGTGCCAGTGAGTTGTACAGCTATATGTCGCCTGGGCACGAACACTGCCACTGTGCCAGTGCTCTTTTGGTGCAGGAGCCTGCACCAGTGCTAATGGGGCTGTTTCTGGGGCGGAGCCAACTTTATTTGGTTTCCTGAGGACTTTCATCCCAGGATGCTCCATTTTGTTGGTGTACACTTATGGCACCAAAAAGGCAGGTTCTGCCCATTGGGTTCCGTAGGAGGTTTGCATCTTGATTGGTAAGTTTTCTTTTTTTTTTTTGCCCTGTGTCTCCGCAAACCTTTTTGGAGGCAGCAGGGCTGCACTGGGCGTGGTCCCTGCTCATCTACCCCATCCCTGGATTGTGCCCCCAAAATGCTAATTTAGCACTTCATGTTACATTGTTTGAATCTGACAAAATCATTGTCTCTCTATGGGCTGTATTCAGCCACTATTCCCTAACATACTAAATAAGGGTGAGCTATTGAAATGAAAAGGTTCAACACAAACGTGTAAAAAAATACTTCACAACTAACGTCGTATACTTGATCTCACACTGACTGCAGCTGCCGTCCATAATTGTCTAGTGGTTGGAGTTCTGCTATGGTTAGCTTTATCATTTTGTCAGCTCACTAATAAGAAGGTCATCACTGGGACAAAATCCTGGATTTACGTGTGGCAGATGATTAAGCATTATGGGAAATCTGCCTCAGAGACAGGCTTCTGT
The DNA here is from genome assembly GCF_021028975.2 of Sphaerodactylus townsendi. Classification (NCBI taxonomy): domain Eukaryota; kingdom Metazoa; phylum Chordata; class Lepidosauria; order Squamata; family Sphaerodactylidae; genus Sphaerodactylus; species Sphaerodactylus townsendi. Next base: position 39,782,229 of record NC_059435.1, read on the forward strand.
TGCATGTTACAACCAGCACCCATTCCGTGGTTCCATAATTGACAAGAAATGCTATTATTAAGCAGGTCTGTTGAGATAATTAGCATTCAGGGTTGCATTTTTAATCAGACTTGAGTCAGATAATTTATCACAGCAGTCTCAAGCTGTCAGGGTCATATAATAAATACTCATTAAAGGCGAATAAAGATTAAGTGCAGCCCAAAACAGAATTAAGGAGAGTAGTACCTATGAATCGTTTCACTTCAACATTTGCCATTAACAATTTGATGTGATATTGGCAAAAAGATCAGGTCTCTGCATTGAGCTCATTTGTGTACAAGGTGCTAATACTGAGCTGAGTTGTCTGTTCAGCCTCTAGTTGAGACTGAAACCTTATTACCTTATTCATAATTGATTGCAAAAAGAATATTAATTTTGAAAAGCTGATTTAGTATGACTGCTTCTTCAGTGATGGTGGTTCTTCAGTTATAAGTTGACACATCAAAGAAAGAAGTGTTCCATCTTGAAAGCCGAACTAATTTGTTAGCATTAGTAAGCTACTGCACTTTGAATTCAATGTGACTCTGTTTGAAAAGTTCACACATGAACAGTTTCTGGCACTTTCAAATGGCTTTCAGTTAATTAAAAAGACACAGCATTCAAATATGACCCTAACAATAACATACTAGAGGGCTGGTTCTTTTCCTTTTGTAAAAGAAACGTAAGTATAATATAAGTCCAATAGGTGCAGCAATATGAATAGTTTGGATTATAAATATAGGGCAAAATCCAATTATTAATATAGAGCAAAATCTAATGGGCCATTTCCTACATGAGACCCCTTCACTTCAGTGGAACGGGTACAGAAGATATTATTGCGGTAATATACTGTAACCGGTTTTGTGGGCAGAATCAATATGAACACCATGTGCCATAGTTTTCCTTTCTGATAATAATGAAAAGTCAAAAACTTCTGTAGTCGTGGTTGTAGCCATTGTTAGATTTTAAGCAGCTATTGTTTTTGGTGGTGGAAAGTGCTGCAAAGTCACAGCTGACTTACAGCAAACCCGTAGAGTTTTCAGGGCAAAATAAGCGGTTTGTTATAGCTTGCCTTTGTGTTGTGACTCTGGACTTCCTTGGTGATCCCCCATCCCAATACTAACCAGGACCAACCTGCTTAGTTTCACAAGGTCTGAGGAAATCTAGGTAAGGCTTGGCCATTCTTCTTACAGAAGGAGAGTGGGAGACGCAGCTCTGCATGTGTCTCCAACTTAAACACTCATTGTGGTTTTTCAGGTGGGAGGTTGGCTTTGTTTCCCTTCTGAAAAAATTGTATGTGTGGAGTGTGCTATTAACAGTATTGCTGATTAGGCTGGTCCTAGACATCACAAAGTATTGCTTATTTCTACTCCTGGCAACAACACAACTTAAAAATTGAAAGCCTAATAACACTGCAAAATTCCAAGAAGAATTGTTCATCTATCTATATATATAAAAAGCTAACCATTTGTTTGTTGGTCTTACCCTAACGCCGAAACAGCTGGACGGATCGCCCCCAAATTTTCACATGACGTTTCACCCTGTTGCAGGCAGGTAATCAGACCTTCAAATTGCCAAAAGTCCATACCTGAGCCAGGTAAAACGTCTTTTTCCTGGCGCACCAGGCCATGAAGCTGGCTGTGTTTAACTGTCACCCTTAGAATGTTTGTGCAGCCTGTCTGTCTGTGGCCTGAGGGCTTAGAATGTTCGTGCAGATGGGCAGAGATGAGCAGTGAAAACAGTAAATAGGTAATACTGGTAGGGCAATAATACTGAAAGTGGAAGTGAAACACAATACACACTTCTGCCGCGGTGAGATCGCCAGGGTGGGGTCTCCCACACACACACACATGCAGGTAACTTTCACTCTCTGTGCCTCACCCAATACTACCACACAACAAACATACTCTCATCCACATCCAGATCATCCTCACACACCTCACTCTGCCCTCCCTCACATCCAACCACCACTTACCCACTTCCTCACCCATCTTCGCCACAGCTCTCTTTTACTAAAAGCAAGCTGAAGTTTGCGTTTTTCTTCTAAGTTTGCCTTCTAAGAAAATCCGCGGGGTGGGGGCGAACCAACACTACTGGCTCCACTTCTTTTGCACGTGGCCCTTTAAAAACCCAGGGAGCTGGCCTCGATCTGAGTACCTCACCACCCTGCCTCTGCTGCCTGACTGGGATAGCCTCCTTGCCCAAGTTCTGCCCCAGTTCTTACCCAAGCCAGTTCTTACCCAAGCCCCAGTTCTTACCCAAGCCAGGACTGTGTGTGTCAACCAGCCTCATGGACAGTGGGATTCGCACTCTGGACAGTTCCGTTGTGGAATGGAAAGGGTTACCTTATACTAAAAACTAAGACAGCACCATATAATAATGTGAATTGAAAAGGGAAAGAGGGATTCCATTTGACCACCCCAGAAGAAGAAGAAGAAGAAGAAGAAGAAGAAGAAGAAGAAGAAGAAGTAGTAGTAGTAGTAGTAGTAGTAGTAGTAGTAGTAGTAGTAGTAGTAGTAGTAGTAGTAGTAGTAGTAGTAGTTTGGATTTATATCCCCCTTTTCTCTCCTGTAGGAGACTCAAAGGGGCTTACAACCTCCTTGCCCTTCACCCCTCACAACAAACACCCTGTGAGGTGGGTGGGGCTGAGAGAGCTCCGAAAAGCTGTGACTAGCCCAAGGTCACCCAGCTGGTGTGTGTGGGAGTGCACAGGCTAATCTGATTTCACCAGATAAGCCTCCAGAACTCAAGCTGTAGAGCTGGGAATCAAAACAGGTTCCTCCAGATCAGAGTGCACCTGCTCTTAGCCACTATGCCACTGCTGCTCCCAAAAGGCTATGCTGGGGATCATTGGACCTGCATGGACATCTGTGTGGATTGCGGACTGTGATGAGAAGGACAATTGCCACAGCGACGCGTGGCCGGACCCCGCTAGTACATACATACGGGCCAGATTTTGGCCTTTAAGAGTTTGGATTTGGATTTATATCCCCCCTTTCTCTCCTGTAGGAGACTCAAAGGGGCTTACAATCTCCTTGCCCTTCCCCCCTCACAACAAACACCCTGTGAGGTAGGTGGGGCTGAGAGAGCTCCGAGAAGCTGTGACTAGCCCAAGGTCACCCTTGTTTTAGAGCTGGTTCCTTTCCTCAGCGAGACCAGTATCTTATTTAACATGCAGTCTTCCCTCTGTACACTAGACCAACATTCTTCTGCCTCCTGACATATTGGTACTGTTTACAGGCTTCACAATCGTGACAATGATGGGGTGCTTTGTGGTTTCCGGGCTGTATGGCCGTGTTCTAGCAGCATTTTCTCCTGACGTTTCGCCTGCATCTGTGGCTGGCATCTTCAGAGGATCTGATGCCAGCCACAGATGCAGGCGAAACGTCAGGAGAAAAAGCTGCTAGAACACGGCCCTACAGCCCGGAAACCACACAGCGCCCCAGTGATTCCGGCCGTGAAAGCCTTCGACAATACATGACAATAATGGCTGGAAATGTGTTTTAATATATAACTAGATTCCCTTCATGCTGTGTCAGGCAGCAGGTTCTGCATGAAATTACAAACAGGCATGTTTGCAGGAGAGAAATGACCTCATCTATACCGTGGAATCTAAAAAGGATGCTAAAGAGGAATTTGCAAATATAGAAACAGAAGTTTAGAAAATTGTATTTTTCTGTTGTTGCATGAATCGTACATTTGTTTATGTATATTTGTATATAAACAAATATGTGATAAGTACAGTTGTTGATGATGATCCAGAGGATGCATTTATTTGCATAGCTTTGGGCAAGCAGTAGGCTTCATTTTACAACATCTTGTCTACATCAGTGGAGCTTTCTCACACAGCAGTGCATACCATGTGGGCTACCTGCTGAGTTCTGGCAAGACTGGCAGACATAATGGGGTAGGTGGTTGTAATGGGGGAAAAACACACCCTGGGAATATTGAAACCATGGAAGAAAAAGCAACTTTTTAAATGCTCCTTACTACAGGCTGGCAGAGAGAAGATGATGACAGGAAATGAGATGTTAAAACCAGTGCATGGGCTCTTTCAAAAGGAAAGATTGCCATGGGGCTACAAAATTTCTGAGATTCAGCGTTCATAATGATCACAGTCATAGAAGCTTAAAGCATACTTGGTCTTTTAGATGGAGAACGACTGAATATCAATTGACACCTGTTTGGAATTAAATATCAGTCTGTCTGGAAAAGATTTTTTTTTTAAAAAATCTGAATTTGGACATGGTTTAATGGCCATGGGAATACTTTTCATGGAAATCAAAGGTTCTTTGCCCCATGTTAATTTCCCAAAGTGATGGCTCAGTCAGAAAACTTGTTTATGGCCATGTATGCATGCAGTACTTACTCAGTGGCTGTCTGCTTTGCAATGGAGTTTTCCCAACAGTTTTTGTTTGTTTGCTTGCACAAGGATTCTCCTGCAAGGTGTCTTTAGGCAAGCTGCAATTTTGCCTGTTTGCCGCTTTCTTGTTCTTTCCATGCAGTCTCTATTTGGGGAGATTGCCTGCAGCCTGTTCTTGCTAGACCTGGTTAATTTCATGTCAATTTCACTGGGTCTACCATTGTAGTGATAGACCTTCAGTGATAGACCTTCAGCATTAAAACAAAGAAAAAGAAAGCCCTTCTGATTGTTCAGAAATGGTGGCCCAAACAGTGGGAAGAACTGCTGTGGCATAGGCAGGAGAGGTGGAGAGGAGTGGAAAACTAGAAGAATGCCTAATGCATATGGCTCTCCTTCACTTTCCCTGCAAATGGAAACCATAAAGATTCTCTGATCTAAGGCCACGGTGAGTTCTGAAGAGGAAATGTGTGCTTAACTGAGAATCCAATCCAAAGAGGATTTTTACTCTGTGTAGGAGATCATAAATGTGTAAATGGCTTATGCAATCTATTTAGTAAGGATGATTAAAGCAAATTGTACAACAGAAACAACATAAATTAGATATGAACAGAGATAGATTATTACCTTTTAAAATGCTGTATCAGGTTTCAGTAAAACATTAAGAAAATCATATCTTAATACTTTAACGGTTAAAAACACTAAAAAATTAATAGGATATTTCTGTCAAAGAAATTACATTAATTTGATGTATGATTTAAATTGGTCAAGAACCCAAAATGGCCATAGCAGAAGATAAGGGTCCCCCTTCCATGGCATTAAAAATTGAATGAAAAATGGGTGCAGTATCCTCTTTAAAGGCATAAATTGTCTAACAATCTGCAGGACCTGCAGGACCATGTGAAGAACCACTCAATGCAACCCTAAACAGATTTAAATCCTTCTAATAGAATTCAACAGGTTTATAATGGGAATCAGGATAACTTTGCTTATGGTGACAGAAAGTTGATTCATTTGCATTGTGATGTTGGAGGAGAGTTTTTTCAGATACTGTGGACCACAAAAAGACAAAGAAGGCAATTTACACATATGTGTTCTCTTCACTTTCAGCATATGCTCCTATTTGACTTTATTTTCTTTTTTGTACAAACACACTTTCCCCTCTTCAGCACTTACTGTGCTTTCACTCCTGCGATTGCCTGTGTTTTGTGAATGCTCTCAAAATGCTATTTTTTTTCTTTGCAGAGAAAGTAAAGGCAATCCTGATGGATAAACATTTGCCTCATGTTTCTTGTCTCCACCTTTCCTGCCCCCCCCGCCCCCATCCACAGCATAGTCATTCCTCCTTCCTCTCAAACCACCTTCAATCCCATTTTCATGCTGCCATTTTAGCACACTGTAGTCTGTTTCTTTCCTTTAAAAAAAATTTAGTGGCAAAAGTCTCTTAATGGAATGATGAGCCAGTGTGAAATAGTCAGGACTGGGTTTTTGGATTTGTCAACATTTAGCCTTTTCTGCACTGCCACTTTTCATGTGACTAAATCGTGCAACTTCTTAAAATGTACTTGCAGCACAGTGGATCCCATGCTATTTTCTGGGAATTTATGGCAAGCCCTTGGTCTGGAAAGACCATTTTTTCTAGATCAGTGGTTCTCAACCTTCCTAATGCTGTGACCCTTTAATACAGTTCCTCATGTTGTGATGACCCCCAACCCTAATATTTATCCATTTTACAGATGGAGAACACTGATGCAGAGTCTTAGGCGACCACTGTGAAAGGGTCATTCGACCCTCAAAGGATTCACGACCCTTGAATGGTTATTTCACTAGCAGAGCATCTATCTAAGTCACCTTCCAGAATCAAACTGGAAGATGAACTTCCATTCAGTATCAAATCCAGATACTGGATTCCAGTGGTGTGTCTCAAACCACCTAAAGTAGCACTTCTGAATAGGTTTGCCCACTCCATTAAAAATATGTGAAATAAGACTGTCAACAGGTGATTTCATCATAATCCCTAAATGTTAGATTCCAATGTGAATGAAGTATTATATCCTCTCAAATCACATAAGATTACAGGCCTCATAACCTTGCAATACATACATACATACATACATACATACATACATACATACATACATACATACATACATACATACATACACTTATTTACTAGCGAGATCGTAATTGTTATAAAATGTTTTGCATAATATATAACAGGCTAAAGCATATATTGGATTCTGTAAGGCAAAAGCTGTTGTGACTGGTCAGGCACCAGTTAGGTTTTAAGATGGTTTATTGTTTTAGTACACCTGACATCCTGGTGCTTTGTGTACCCTTTGGAGAACTGAATCCACTTTGGCTGGTATCATGGTGTAAAGGATTTCCCCATTTTTCTTCATAAATGTCAATTTTGAGTTTCATATTATCCTATTATAGGTGAACAAGGCTCATAATTTATGTGTTATACTGACAGACTACAAATAAAGTGGCTTGGAAGGAGAAGTCAGCAAATTATTTAGCATATTAATAACAACCTTCAAGAGACTGCTTGTCATAAATTTAGTATCAAAGCATTGTCATTTTGAAGAAAGCATTAAAAAATTCTGATTCTGTGTTTGACCTTGAACTTGTTTGTTGCTTTGACTTATACACTTATGTGTTTGAACATAAAAAGATCCCTGCACTTAATGGAGATTTGAATGACAGAAATATCAGTTGGGGGGTCTGTGGTGGGAGACACCAATGGAGGGGCTGTTTAACAAGATTGTAGATCCCTGTAGATGAAATAGAGAGACTTTTCAAAAAAGAAAAAGTTTTGATTTTGGGTTATTTTTAATACTCATGATCTAGTGTAAGAACTTATTCAGGTGACCACTTCCCTTCTAAAGCTCAACCAAACCTAGGGCATAGGAGGTCTTCTTGAGAAATATTGGCATCTTTTTTCCTATATCCCAGCAGAAAATAACATACCTTGCATATGAAAGGTTTTAGATACAGTGTCTGGCTTCACTACTGAAAAGGATGTTCAGTACCAAAGCTGGGAATGATCATAAATAGCTGCCATCAGAGAACACAAGCAACACTGATCCAACTTTGCCACATATGTAATGAGAATGAGAAACTAGACTGTTAGTGCTGTGACTTATTGAGTGGTGGAGATCACAGTGACTTGAAGAGTGCTTCTCCACACAACTATGATGATAAGGACCCCACTTTAAACACTATAAGTGTTCCCAAGAAAGTACCTCCTCTCATATGCCCCAGCTGAAAATCCCTTTTTTCTCTCTGAGAAGTAGTGCAGCCCAATCACCTCCCCAAGTACTTTTGATGATTGTGTCGCACCTGGAGTCTCCCTTTCTTTAAAGATTTGACTTACAAAGCTCAACCCACTTTAAGAAATGTTGTAATTATGGTTGTGTCATTTAAAGAGGCATTGTGGAATCAAGGTCAGAAGGTCTTACCTTCAAGGTCAGAAGTACACATGGTAGTTCATACCATCCCAGCAATGTTTGTACAGATTTGTCCATGTTCCATGTTGAGACTGTCAGTAATCTTGATAAGCAAAGTTTGCATGGCCATCTTAGCAAAAAGATCAGATAGAAATAAACGAAATAATAATATGGGCATAATTCTTACCAAGGTCTCTAAATTACAGCTTTTCAGATTGCTGGGGAAGGGGGTTCACTCTTTCATTCAAAAAACTTCCATGGACATAGAAATGTCCAATGATAGAAGATATTTCTGTCTTTCCCTCTTTGCCTCCTTAATATTTCTCCTTGGATTGGAAATCTCCAGGAACATCATGAGAGCGGAGTTGGAAGTCTATAGCAAAAGAAGGGGAACATTACTTCCCTTCCAGCCATGGAAGTTTCTGAGTGAATTCAAGCCAGGATTGTCAAGGGAGTGTCACTGGGCTGATAACTTCTGCCTTGTCATTGGTTTGGTTACCTGACCATAGTGCAAGTGAAAGGAATGTGCTATTTCATATACTGTTCTTCTTCCAGGTGATTCAAGAAGCTTGGAAGATTCTTGATTTGGAGCAAAAACTAATTGATGAATTCATCAATTCACACCACCTGGGCTGTGTTCCTCCTTCCCAATTCTGCAGAAAATAAATGGATATCCCTGCTGGATAGGGGAGGGGTGCTCCTTAGATTCCAAAGTTCACAAGTTAGTCATTTAATTTTGCAGATATTGGTAGAGATCTCACAGGATCTGAATACCAAGCTAATGATGGAGTTCTTTCTAAAGGTCTGCTACTCATGATTTATAAACGCCTTTTACTGGAAAGACCAAAGAAGAAAGTTAAACCACGTGAATCTGGGGAAAAGAGACTTAGGGCGAATTCCCACTGCCTCCTTAGCACGGTTTCGGGCCACTTACTAACATGGTTTCATTGACGTCCTCCCCATGACTTCTGTGGCAGCAACCGTTTCTGACGCTCGTTCGCCCTGTTAATCCGCATTCTGGCAGAAACTGGATGCAAGTGGTTCAGGCCCCGTTATCACAGTTTTCACGGGCTGTTCCGCTGGGAGGGACAAGGTTTTGGAAACCTGGAGTCGTTCCTCGCCCCAGAACGCGTGACGAGCGCATTTCGCTAAGCAAGCCAATCAGTGCTAGCCAGTAGCTTCGTTGCTGTGCACACGCATCGCTTTTGGTCAGCTAAGGAGACTGTGGGAAACAACTTGGTGGGAAAGTTGACCATTTATGCAACGGGGTCATGTTTCACCGGACATTTTAATAAGTTGTTATACAGTAAATAACAAGTATACATAGAGGTTGCACTTTATCGTTCGCACAGGTTTTTTAATGGGTAAAAATGGGTAGTGTTTCTGAAGTGGCTAACAGGTCCCGCCCAACTGAACACCGACCAATCAGTTTAGGGCAATGAAGCGCGATCACATGGCTGTGGGGATTGCAATGATGCCTGCACCCAGGAATGTCTCCTGCCTGCTCACTGTGGTGGGGAGGGAGAAACTGCGATGAGGAGGACATGGATTCGCAAGGAACAGGTTTGGATCCGCTTGCAATTTTCAAGTGGGAATTCGCCCTTAAATAAGATGTTACAGAAATGGATGGGTATTTGATTAGAAAAGCTTCCACACTGCTTAGTTCTTCAATTAAAAGACATCATATATAAAATTGTGAGCAGGTGGTATGTTGCACTTGTACACCTAAATGTGAGAGAAGGTAAATGGATTGTTTTGCTGAAAGGGGTATATTTCTGAATAATAGTCTGGTTCAAAAAAAATATTGAGATGCTGAATTATGAAATCCATTAATCTGTCTTGCCTGATGATCAGTTCTCAACACCAAAGCCAACAAACAGGATTGGTTATGATTGGTGGTACATACTGGTGGTACATACTGTAAACTTGGTAGTACAAAGACACTGGTTTGTACACCTATAGCACTAAGGGCAAAAAGATGGGCTGTCTTTCAACAGCTAAGGTAGGTGGTTTGCTAATATGTCAATTCCATAAGAAAAAATCCCACAGTTATGTAAGTTATGCATCAAGTCCCATATTTTGTTTTAGTCAATTTGTGTACCACAGCATATTGCAATTAGTAGGTCATACATTTTTTGAATGTTACTTTCTCCATAGTAGGTTTAGTTTAGTTTTGTTTTCTAAACAATAAATAAAAGATAGCTAAACAGGTTAGAAATCTTAAATGCATCTGATCTATATCAAAATGGTCCTAACCTACTATGGAGAAAGTAACATTTTAATACCTTAGAATAACTTAGCATTGGCAAATGAGCTTCACAATACTGCACCCTAATGTTAAGTAATATCACATGTTGAAAAGAGAAGAAAATAATCAAATAAGTATTTTCCAAGGAATAAAACATTCAAAAAATGTATGACCTACTAATTGCAATATGCTGTGGTACACAAATTGACTAATATGTTGTGTTTTCTCATTTTATTCCTAAATGATCTACAGCTTTCTCACTTTTTTAAACTGTGAATTTTGCAGAATAATGTGAACTATTAACATTCGATAGCCTGATGTCATATAGATGGTTTAGCTGTGGGGTCTGTTTTTTCCATTAGCATTTGTCTTCGTATCAATGCCAAGAACTTTATGCAATAGTTTTCCCCTCCTCCACTTTATTTACTGTAGTCACTACTCAACAGGACTGGTTTTAAGTTTTATTCTTTTCTTTTTCGTTGCCATGCTGCTGCCATGAAATCATGTTACACTGGTGTTATTTTCCCACTGCAGTGATGAAGATATGCAAATTTGATTTTGCTCTTAATCCTTGTCACCTGTTTTTCCCCACTGCTGTGGGTAATATGGTAAGCACTGTGCATCCTTTGAATTTTGCTACTGACCTTGAGTACTAAGATCTGCTGTCTCAAAGAAAGGGTATGAGCAATAGAAGGGTGGGAAATAACATTGCCAGGGCTTTCACGTCTACTTCTGTGTTGCTGCTAATGTGATACATATTGGCTGGCTCAAAATGTATCAGAACATTTAGATCATCTTCTTGCCTTGGAAGTGCTAGGGTATTTTTAGTCATTATATGGGATCTTCTCTCCAAAAGATGTGGTTTGCTGTTTCTAATTTCTGGTGATATTTGAGAACATTTTAATGCAGTCTTACTGTATCAAAATATTTATTTTGCTCTGCTGTTAAACTGTTTATCCTGGCTTGTGGACAAGAACTGTGTCACCATAATTATTAAAACTTGCGTGCATGAATCTGAACGTTTTGCAAGTAATTTGGAAAGGGTTGGGCATCTGGTGTGAAATGCTCTCGTGCTCTAGAACAGGGAATATACCGGTAGTTAGCAAACAGGTCGAAGAAAGTATTTTTTTTTTCTACATACACTGAGAGATTTATTTGAAGATCTGAAGATTGATAGCTTCTTTTTGGTCAGGATTTTTTGCATATCAGATTATAAATCAGTCTTTTCCAAGAAACAGCAGGGAAGAAGACTCCAGTTGAAATGCTTAATGAAAATTAAGTTTGTCGTGTGACTTTCCTCTGTGAATTTTAATATGTTTTATCAGTAATGATTTTGAGCTGACATATCTTACGGCATTGTAAAAGTAATGCAACTTTCAACAGATTTGGTATTTTAAACACCAAAATCTATTTGGTTTCATCTAAGAGTTTCATTACGAGTCAAGTAGTTTTGGTAGTTCAGCCGAGGCTGCAAAAGGAAATCAGGAGGATTATGTGCTTAAAATCAAGATGTAATGTTGCCGTTGAAAAATGCCATCTGCAAATGCAGTTGGACAAATGTAAGCAAAGCATTTCCTTTCCTGAAAGTTTTGTGGAATGTTTTGTTCTTATGCAGAATTCTGTGGTGCTAACTGTAATCTGCATCTGACCATCTGTGACCTACATCATCTGGACTGACAACATCAGGAAATCAGCCCGTCTTGGTTTGGAAACAGTATCATATTTTTGAAAGAAGTGTTTCCAGTCGTTTGTGGTTCTGCTGGACTTTTATTTAATATTTCTCTGCATTCAGATAAGCCAAGAAGGATTTTTGTGGATCCAAAAATCCTGCAAAAGGGGGTGTTGTGCTGTTGCATGTGGCAGGAACCTGGTTTTCCATAACAGGTTTTGAAAGAGTAATCGATTTACTGGGTAAAGTGAAATAGTCGTGGTGATGGGTGAACAAAGCAATGGTGCTGACCTGCAGAGGGCTCTATTATACCATATTTTACATGAAGCTAGAACAGATGAAGGGAGGGGGAAGGGAGTTCACACACCAAGCTTCCAACAGTCTGGGCTTAGTCTGGTAAACAGGCTAGGAATTGTGGGCAAAGTCCTTTTCCTCAGGCTTTGCACCAAGCATGAGATCAGATGACTCAGTCCGGACTCGTTATTTTAATAGCCTACAGCTAGTTCACATAGCAGCAGGAGTCCACAAAAAAACAAAAAAAATGGCCATTTAATTGTTGAAACTCAAACTGGTTCATTGTAGATGAGATTAGAGTATTCCGATATAAGCATTAATAAAGTTGTTTGCACAAGCATGCAACCAGTTTAAAATGCTGATATTGTAACGTTGAGAGTAAATAAAATCTAGCCTTGCGCATTAAGGCCCAATTAAAAAGCATGATTTCAACCTGACATAACACCATAAATGTGAGCTGTACTTACCAACATTACTACAGCTGTGCTTTACATTAGGACATTAATTAAGATGGTAGTTTATACATTTTTTTCCACTTACAAGCATTAGTCCTTTAAAAAAAAATACAACACCGTGTATTTTTCCTCCCATCATTCTGCACTATGGCAATCTTATGCTTTGGTTTAGCAAACTAGACTTTACCAGTTTTTCTTAACCTGTTTTTCAAGCTAATGAAAAAAATAATAACCTTGGTTTGTGCAATAGTGATGACAAAGCAGATCAAACAATGCTGGAGCAACTTCCTGCTGTCTATCTCTGAGCGGCCGCAGATTTTCTCTTGTTCAAATGGCCGTCTTTTCTTATCCTAGCATAGCCTCATTGCTATTCAATTATCATAGCCAGTAATTCTAGGGGAAGTGGGAAGCAACAGAATAATTTATCCCTTCAAGGACATCAAGGAATCTGAACTTAAAAGCAGATTTAGAATGTTTTCACCCACCCCCGTTGCCTCTACTTAACATTTTAAAGGAAAGAGCTATTAAATCTTTATTGGGTTTATGTTCAAAGCAGAATGGCGAAGTAGGTCTCTTTTTCAGATGGACAGTGGAGTCTGGAGAAGAATGACTTGCTTGAAGCAATGTATCGGGTACAGTGCTTCTTCACACAGCATATAATGAACTTGTGAAATTCTGTGCCACAGGATGCAGCAAGGGGCTTCAGCTTCCCCCACTGCCCCCAAAAGCATTTCTGAAAAAATGCTGTCTTGGAGACTTGGGACTTTAGTTACCTACTTAGCAACCTACCATTTTCAAAGAGAAAAGTTTCCAATAATTAATTATTACTATTGCTTTTTAGCAAATGATAATGGCACGTTATTTATTTCCTCCTGCATACAATTTGTGCAGAGAAGAGCTCCTGAACCCAACCATCACCCCCTCTATTCTGTACAGCAGCTAGGGTTCAGTTGACCCAGTACCAAGGGAGAATCCTCCTCCTGTCCCTGTGACTGAACACTGATAACATCTGATCTAGGTGATTCTGTTTATCAGTAGATGTTCATCAGAGGTGTAGCTCCAAGGGGAGGGGGGCACGACGCACCGGGCGCGTACCCTTGTGGGGGTGTGGCGAGGGCATGGCAGGGGTGTTCTGGGATGGGGCAGGGACATTCCGGGGCGGGGCAGGGTGTAAGATGCACCAGTGCACCAGGCGCTTTCCCCCCTTGCTACGCCTCTGATTTTCATTGAGTTTAAATAGTTCTAAATGGGGATTAGACAAATCATGGAGGAAAATCCTATCAATAGCCGTGATTGCTGAATGTGACCACCATGCTGGAAGACAGTATATTTCTGAATGCTTTGAAAGCAGCAGCAGTAGGCTTGGCCTTTCATCCCTGCTGTGAGCCTTCCAGGGCATTTGGTCAGCCACTGTGGGAAAGAGGATGCTAGACTACATCTACATGGGACTTGTATTCACTACATTAAACATAAGAAGATCCCAATGAAAGAGGATGGACTTGAATTCCGATTAAAGAGATTGATGTGAGTACTAGCCCATGTCATATCTCAGCTCAGTTCATCCATGATTATACTTTTGGCTCAGCTACTAGAAGTGATTGTACTTATCCTATTCTGTTTTAAAATTTAACTCTTAATTTATTCTGGTAACCATAATCTCACTTATAATTCATTTTCTTCTGAATATAAAGAACAAAGAATCATTCTATACTTAGCGTGATTAAATCAGGGGCGAGTAATTTCATATTAAAAATTCCTTATACTAGAACTTTACAGTTAAAAAAATTAATTTATTGACTGACAGATGAATTATGAATGGAAGGTATAGAGCAGAGTCTGCTGATCGACAATGTGAAAGAAATTAGATAGTGTGTTAAAAAAAATAGTATGCATTCTGGTTAATTGGATTTCCCGTATCTCTCTCTTCCTTGATATATATCTGACATGTCTTTTAATACCTCCTGATTCAACCTGCATATGTTTTATGTCCCCCGTTGTGCTAGATAAATTTAATGTCCCATAAAATGTCTGCACTTTAAAAAAAAAGTAATACAGCAGTGGTTATCAGTTTTACAATGATGCTAACTTAGATCTTAGTGTAGGGCATGATTCTCTTTGAAGCTGAAGACAGTGACAACCCATTGGTGATAATCTGCTTGTTCTGGAATTCTTTGTACAAGCATGTACAAAGCTCGCAGCAATCATTGCTGTAAGAATGGTGATTCCATTATATTAGAATGTAGTTTTAATTTTATCTTATAATGACTTGCCCATGTACAAACCTGTGCTTATATTATTGTCCACTTAAGCAGTAATTTTCTATCATATATCATCAAGGGCCACATTTTGGGGCAAAAAACGGTCCTGGAAAAGTCCCTGCCCGCCAACTTTGACCTCACTGTTGGCACCGCCTCTGACAAGATGGAGGGAACAACTGTCTGGCCAACGTTGAGCAGGAGGTAACTGACCAAATAGGGCAACCTGGCAGTGTAAGCTGGCTGAATCTTTCTTGCCCCTCATCAGGTGATGTGAGGCTGGGTGGGGACTTCCAGTTCCTTGTCAAGGTGATGTCCCTTGCTTGTGTCCTGCCTGTGGTGAGGCTGGGCTGAGCAAACGTGTCCTATCCTTTGACAAGGTCAGGTTGGCATGTCCCAATTCTCAGCACAGTGATGTGGGCATGGTGAAGGTGGGCTTGCTGGATGTGTCACTCACCATGGCAAGTCCTCCTTCTTTGCATCTCTGACTGAGAGAGAGAACTCTCTCTCTCTCTCTCTCTCTCTCTCTCTTTGGGCTAGGTAGCCTGGGGGGTGGCACCTGGGTTCAGGTGACTCGGAGGTTGGCCCTACAGGCCATCAGCCCACCAAGACTTGTCCTAGTGTCATTAGTGACCAATCTGTTCCATATCACATCTTTTTTCTAAGTGAATTCAAATCTGTAGGGTGCAATCTTATGATCCCATTGAAGGCCAAGCTAGATGTGGCATTGTGATATACGGAAACAGATCTTCCTGGTGTAACCACTAAAGAGTATACCTGTATTTTCTCCCTCTATAGTTAATCACATTTTGGAGTGGAGGTAAATCAGTGAAATGTGGTGGAGAATTAGCAAATTAGTACCATGTCCCCTTCTCAAACTTAGCCCTGTGTGGCTGCTGTTTAGATATGTACCAGCATTCTACCTTGTTTGGCTCTGACCTGGAAGTCAGAAGTGGAATTTACTGAGAACCTAACAAAAGATCTTATTATTCTTCGGTTTGAAAAATGCCTATTAGAATGTTTACTGCTGGGGGAAAATGATCTTTCATATAACTGGGTGGAAAGGTTATATTGGGTACAAAGGCATAGCTCCAACGGGGGGTGCGTGACGCACTGGGGCGTGCCCCTGTGGGGGTGTGGCGGAGGCGTTCTGGGTCATGACATGGGTGGAGGACACACCAATGCACCGGGCGTTTTTCCCCCTTGCTACGCCTTTGCTTGGGTATTTCCTCCAGCCCCAGGATCATGCAGGTGCTGTCCTGCCAAAGCAGAATTCAAACTTTTTTTAAAAAAAGTTATCTTTTGTATGTTGTGTGCGGCTCTAGGGACCACCATACCTTCTTTGTTGTTTCTGTAAGGCACGCTGTCCAGACATTCTACCTGGTGGGCATTTCTCCCTGTTAATCACTTCCTCCAAAAGTACTTTTTTTTTAACAAAAGAAAGGAGTAATAACATTCTTTCTCTGGAGAGCTTTGGGCCTCCTACTTTGGGCTTTCACGTCATTTCATCAGCTCTGTCTAGTCTAGCATAAATTAAACAAATTAATGGTTTGTTTCAAAACATGTTTTAAATGCAGCATAAATTCATTTTATGAAAGAGATATTACACTGTCTAATCCAATAACGTGCACTATAGCTTTTTAAAGATTTTTTAAATTACTGTACAATACACTAAAGGATGTGAACCATATTACCCAGAGGATGTGAGATGAAATAGAAGCATCCATAAAACTATTTCCTATGATTAAGCAGTAACACATCAAGTTAGTATTGTTAGCAGCAAGTGATGACTGCTTTGTTAATTAATGACCCAAAGCAAAAGCAAGGCTGATGAATGCCCTAACAAGCTAGCTGTTAACTGCTGTGAAGGTGAATTCTGGGATTATAATTGCTGCATTAAACTGTACTCAGTGGTTTATGACTCCATTTTATGCAGCCTTTTGAAAAATTAGTCTAGGCAAGCTAATAACTGTGTAGCAGCAGCAAGAATAGATGGCATTTCTTCTAGTTTATGCAACTATCCCTCCGAAAATTGGTTTTTATCAGTAATTAATGGTGAGTTTTAGAAATGTACTGCAAACAGGTAGACAGATGGTAGTTAGCTCTGTAAGATGACATGCTTGAAACGGCTATCCCAACTTCTTCTTCTTGATACAGCTAAATCCAGAGTGGTCACTGTAGGGAGGAGGGGAGAAAACAACGCAAAAATAATGGTTGGCATCTCCTTATTGGAGGCAATATGATTTCCTGGCAATTGACTACCTATTGGTTTAATAGGTGATCTGACTGTTACATGATCTGGTTTGTGTAATCTATTGGCATTGTAAATTTTTTAATGTTAGAATTCTAAAACATTTAGTTCCATCCACTTAATTAATAGCTGATCGTACAGTTGGGGCCTCATATTGTCATTCATCATTTTAAATGTACTATAACCTATGCAATGTAGGGCAATAGTTATTCACGAGGAAGTTCTAAAGAGCTAATTTGCATGTTGAACAATTCATTGGAGGCAATAAGGTAGCCAGCAGATTATTATCACTGTACTGGCAAAGTGCCCATCATTCTCATGTAGGGGTACTGTCAGAAACACATGTCTAAGACCTTTAAAGAATTTGTCTAAGACCTTTAAAGAATTTGAAGCTATAGAATCAGCAAAGTTTATTTTAAGATAATGCTTTAAAAGCAACGGGTTTGTCACCAGAGAGAGAGGCTAATTCAACAGTCACAAACATCATGCATATATCTTTTCCTTTATTTATATGTTTTCCTCAGAGGGCTGGTTTACAGACTACATGGTCCAATTACAGACATTGTTCTGTCTCCTATTTTGCCCTCCTCCACCTCTCAAGAATTGTTCTCACAACTTTCCTTCACCTTCATCTGTCTGTTGAAAGGTCAAATTTTGTTCTTTTTCTAGCACCTTAACTCAAACTCCTTTCACAATCTCTTCAGCACACAGCTTGCCTCCCTACTAGTTCAAGACTTGTTTTCATACCTTTAGGAATAACATGCTGTCTTTATATTCTCTTTGTCTATTTTTTCCAATATACCTGGCCTAGATATGCTGGCTATGTGGTTTCATGCTCTCACTGCACAACCCAATTTTTTTTTTGTCTGCTTTTTGACCTCTCAACATTGGGGTCTATTTTATTTTCTATAAGGCAAGAAAGAAAAATAATACTTGTTCTTAAATATCCTAGATTATAGGAATACATATAAAATTCATATTTTCATGCTTAAAATGATATACATATATATAGACACTGAAAAAAGCTACATACTTTAAACTATAGGACTACATATAAACTCATATTTTCATTCTTCTCAATGATATATATTGAAAAGCAATATTTTCTTTTATTTATTACAATTTTTCCTCTCTTCTTTTTTCTAACTTTTATTGTTTCTTTTTTCACTTTGTTTATATGGGAGTCTAGGTTCACATACACATTTTTCTGTTCTTTTCCTAAATATCCTCCTACATAATCTGGTTTCTGAGATATTTTATGCAAACCGCTGGGACCCAAGTTTTATCAACATCATTTTTCTTAATAAAACAGGGGTATTTTCCTGATATTGTTGTTCTCATATTATTGGGTTAAACTCTAACACATGGAATGATGCAACTCAATGCAGTGAAAGGCCACCTTGATACCACTGGCAGTGAGGTTATTATTGAGACTATTACTCCTTCATTTTTCACAAAACCAGGATCCTGTAACCACTCCTGTCAAGTTGGGAGTCCACCCCTGAGTTTCTGTCATTTCTTCAGCTAAGACTCCTCAGGCCCTTTGCCATGGTTCATCAGGCTGTATTATTGGGGATGAATGTACAACACTGGACTCTCAGCATACACAACTCTTTTTTCCCAAGTATAATCATGTCCAATGTAATTGGTTTTTCCCATAAGTCATTTTTTATCAATACTGGAGCACTGCTGTTCAGATATTCTTTACAGTATCTTCTAGTGTACTTATAACCTTTGTTGGAGCATAATATAAGTGTGTTTATCCAGCTCCATTAGTTTTATTGTACCCACCAGAAAACAGTGACCTCAAATCCTGCAGTTATTTGTTTCTTAGTTTTAATTCATCTTGGGACTCCTTTCTAGATTCCTTTATGAGCATCTTATGTTATTCTATCATCAAATGAGTAACCTGTTTTTCATTTAACTTTTTCCTCTTATTTGTTCTTTAAAATTAAATGCTATCGTAGAATGGCACTCATGAAGGAATCCATTGCACACTGCTTCTTTTCCCACTTGTCAGCAGGATTGGTCATAGTATTCCTCTCACAATACCACCATATATCTGCCCTGCTGTTTTGTAGTCTTGAGGTTCTGTTTATCAGATTCATTACTAGAGCATTTAGGGTGTTCTTGTGCATGTCAAGCGTTCTTCCCACTGCTTCTACTTCTTTCTGCCGTCTGGAGGAGGCAGGTCAGAGGATTCCTGCATCGGTGGAGAACGTTGGAGGCACCTTTATGTCTTCATCAGCTTCAGAGTTGGAGAAACAGCAGAGAGAGGGTCTTTACAGGTTTCTGTTCTTCCATGCCTTTTTTTCTCTGGAACAGAGCTAGCATACAGAAGGCATTCCCCTCGATTATCAGTTTCTCATCCTAATGGAAAGGGTAATTCACCTGAGCGGCAATTGGTTCTCCAGAAGTTTACATGCATAACAATTACTCTTATTCCAACTGTTTCACAGTATATTTAACTCCATTCCATCCAGGTATTTGTATCTTCCATACGTCAGTTTCTACTTCTCAAAGTTTGCCATTTCAAATCTTGGATTTTCACTTATCACTTCACTGCCTTGGGTTTCTGGCTTTAGTATGATGGTGATGATATAGAGTCTCTTAGTGGAACTTCTATAAAATCCCTCATTTCTTCCTAAGTAATGTCTGTTCCCCTTTACATCTGCCCCCCCAGCTCCATACCTTTCTACCCTTTTGATCTATTTTGTTGGGATTGCTATTTTAAATAGATAAATATTTGGAGATTTTTACCAGCTGGACCCCACCATGATTTGAATATGGTTGATCTGACCAAATAGGGGTTTAGGTTGGCTGCTTATTACTTATTCAGGTTTCCACTCAGAGGTTTAGTATGCCACCATACTTTCTCCCATCCACCTTCATGGTTTTCATAAGCACCACTTTTAAAGGTGCCTTGCCTGCAGTTAATTCTTTCTGGACACAAATCATTGTCTTCTGCCTACTCCTAATTTTCTCTTCGGTTTTCCAGTGGGCCACATTCAAACACTCATGTTAATTTAATGCATAGTATCAAGTGGTTTGTCCTTTGGGGCAATATATCCAAAATTCTAGCTAGGTACTTCATTACTAAGTTTTACTGATTGTTGTTTATCTCAGTTCCCCTGAACATGCTCACTTTTTTTTAGGGACTTGCGGCTGCTGAGTTCTTTCACGCTGAATAAGTGCAAGCTTCCACACTATAAGTTCTAGGAGCAACTATTTTGATTGGCTATGATTTAGGGCTGGATTCCTCCCACAGACTCGGCCATTTTAAATATGCAACAAATGCCTCCTACTCATCTCAATAAATAAGGATGACATATTTTGCAATTATCATAAAGCATTAGCTTTTTCTTAAAAGAAAATCAATACACATGGGTTTCTTATTATACAGGTTCTTATGTATCTAAATAATCACAAACAAAATTGGATTTGATACTGTCAGTTAACTACAATTTTTTGTAAACAGGGTTTCTATTACCCTCACTTTTTTTCTCAGAAAATACTTGCATAACTTTTAATATTTTGTTTCATATAATTTATATTTTGAATACCAAATATTTTTACCTACCTCTCACAGATTCTGGTCTGGACATGATTTTACCAATTCTTTGTTGTTGTTTTTCTTATAGTTATTACAGTTATTACTTTCTAATGTAGAAACACATGAGTAGATTTAAGTTACCAATGGTATTATTTCTCAGATCTCGGTTTACTTGTTTTACACCATTTTGGGGATAGTCTCAGATCTGGTCTGTCTCCAAATTCTCATTATGAATTTTCTAAATACTTCTGGCATTTTACTGGACCTCTCTTTCTGGAGAAAAAATAGTTTTGTTTGCAAGGACACTCCTGTCTCCTTCCTGTAACTTAATTGTTAAAGTTTAAAACATCACTAACATCTTCTGTCATATAAACATCACCATATTCTTTCAATTAATTCCCTATAAAGTCTTCTGATGAGCATGTTTTACATACATTTCCTCCAAAACCACAGAAGTTCTTGGTCTAGGTATTTAAGAGAAGACACAATTTCTAAACCTTTGTCTGGATCCCACTCTGGGTTGCTCACCTAGGTTGCCTTTCAATTACAATTTTTCTTCTCTGAGTCAGGTTCAAAGTGATTAGGAAGTTCATGGAGTTGAAGCTTTTTTTCGAGTCCTTAGCACTGCATCATTCCAGTCTCTTTTGAAATAATGGCTGTAGATCTCAGTTTTATGTCACAGACCCAGGACAGGGACTTCCTCCAGGATGGCTTTGTTTATCTCTTCCTCTACAACTTACGGCAGTTTTTAATTTTTTTTTCTCAGCTGCAGCCAACCGGAACTGTAAGTTCCAGATGTGATGGTTTAAATAGGCCAGGCGCTGCTCTTTTGGTCTCAAATTACAGAAAACACAATCAAGGCTAGTATCTTCTTTTAAGTATAACTTCCTAAAGCATTGGGCATTTCCAGTAACCTTTTATAATATTTAATTCTAAATTATTATCTCATAATGACCTCCATGATGTATTCCAACAGCATTAGCTTTTCACCTTTTTCTGTTGGCGCCTGTTAAGCTGTTAGAGAGTGAAGCTTTTTATACCTGGACAAAATGTGATCCATTATAAATCAGACAGAATTTTTGCCTCCACCTCCTCTAAGCATAGTAAATTTAGTGAAGTTAGATTTAATAAATATTGAAAGGGTCTATTAACCTCATGGTTCCTCCAACTTCCACTTTAGACTTAGATTTGTTAATCCCTTATATAACTTGTAATACAGATTGTGACTATCTTTGTGTAATTCCTGTACCCACAAGATGATATACTCCACACATATACTACCTTTTCAAAGGAATTCTTGCCAGAACCAATGTTCTAAATGATTTCTGAACTATATTTTGTTACAACACTTTGGTGGGCAATTTGTTTGTGGCGTAATTATTCTCTCTTTATTAAAAAATGCCCAACCTTTCTATTGGCGTTTTGTTTTCACATCTTCCTCATATGACTCCTCTCCTGCTATTCAAAGAGAGATCTTTTGCTTTCTTAAAAGTTTTTCTCAGATGAATATACACAACAAGTGTTTAATGGCTCTTAGAATTATGTATATAATCTACATGTTTAATGACCAAACTAATGGTAATGTGTTCTTGTCTCTCTTTAAACTCTTCTTCTTTTATATTTGGCATACCCTACTTTGTCCTGTTGTCTATCTCTTATCTCCTATAGACTTCCACCACCTCCTACTTTTAATAATACTACTTTATTAAAAAATGTTTTTTGATTCAGGAGCTGGGCTAGTTTCATTTTTTCGTTAACACACACAGCTTTATATTTTAGTGAGTTCCAGAATCTGTCAACCACCTCTCCTGCCTCTCTTGTGTTATTAAAGCAAGTTTTAACTTGGTAAGAAATCTGAATCAAATCCAATGTCGCTTTTTTTAGCATTGGTTCTCCTCTGTTTTGTTTTGTTTTCATCATTGGAAGCTATGTCGAAGCCCTGCTAGGACTTTTCTTTTATGACTGGGATTCTTAGTAGTTTAAACAATAAAAGGTAAAAATACTTTTTTCTTTTCTCTTCCAGTTTTAAAACTGTAGAGTTCATTGGGTTTTATGAGGGGGTTTTCAGGAAAGATTTGCTTATTTAGGGAATTCAGATTTTACCATGGTTCAATCATTCCCATAAATTCTTTGAAGAAGATTCCTTTGGGTGCCCAGAGAGGAGAATTACTCAGAGAATGTTGGACATTTTTCTTGGCTTCATCTTATGATTTTACCTTCTCCCAGGACCTTCTCAAAGCTTGTCCCAACAAGTAATGTGGGATTTAATGTGGCCTTGAAACAGGTGTTTCTGTTGGAACTTCTTTTTATTTTTTTCCCTTATTTCATGCCTCCCATTTACATAAAATATTTCTTACTGTTCATGTTCAGAGGACACACCTTTTTAAAGTGTACGGTTTAAAATTTGGTATCACCTCTTTTTTAGGATCAACTTTTACCTTTAATTTGAAGGGTTTCTAATATTTAATTTTCTATAATTATCAGGAGGCCCTCTCAGGGGTTAATTTTTTCTGTCCCACTTCAGAGATTAGGAAACACTCTAATCTTTAAATGGGGACTGTCCTATTTTTCTGAGGATATTTTAATCAAATCCAATAAAGCTTCTCCATTAAACCCCTTGTCAGCCTTTATATTCATAACTGGCAACCACTAGAAATTTATAATATTACTTTTTTCTTTTATTTTTTACTCACTTTTGGATTCTCTAATGACGACCCCATAAGGTTTATCCCTTCACCTCCCCCCATACAGTTAGGGAAACTGTCATATCCCCTCTGGAGAGCTTTTTACTGTAGATTAAGTTGAGATTTTAATTTTCAACGGGTACAAATTTATGTTCTAATTCTCTCTCTCTCTCTCTCTCTCTCTCTCTCTCTCTCTCTCTCTCTTTCTAACTATTAAAATAATATCTGAATTAGTGTTTTCTGGAACTAGATTTATTTCTTAAATTCTCGGTTCCTTTGAAAATTAGGTATACTGTTGTAGTTTCAATTTCTTGCAACAATTACTTTATTTTATTATATTACTAAAACTTGTCCTGTTCCAGAACATGCATCTGTGAAACCATTGTTTTCCTACTTTAAAGAAATATCTTGAGTCTTGAAATGCAAAACCCTGCACATGTATAGAGGTTTTGTGTTAAAGCTGTTTCTGATTTCTGTCCCTTGGATGGAGGTTCTATTCTTGGAACCAGGGGGGAGCCGACCAAGGGAGCTGGCTGATGGAAGCACCTGGGCAAAATTTCGCCGATCTCTTTCCCCTCTGTTTTCTTGTAACTTTTTTTTAAAATCATTTCTTCTTTTTTTGGTTAATTGTTTCTAATGGAAATCTTGTATTTTGAAGCCATGTCAACATTTTAAGCATACCTTACTTTTTCATCTAATTTCCTCTAGTTATTCAAAACAACCTAATTGTATTTTTTTATTTATTTAGAAGAATTAGCCACTTTTAAATAGTATTTTTTTTCATAGTACCCTTTGATACTCAAACAGTGGCAACCATATGGCCTCCAGAAATGTGGAGGCATGAAGTAGGAAGTGTAGAGCAGCCGTTTTTCCAACAAACAGGCATGCTCAAAGTTTAGATAAGTTCTAACCTGCACTTTTCATCTTGAAATTAACTCACAGAACAAACTAGAAAGAGTGCAGTGTAATAATGTTTTGCCAATTTCATCTTAGGATGTTTCTTCTGCCACACTGACTGAATTTATTCATTTTTGTTACAACAGCTGTGACCTGTTCATGGCTGGATTTAGACTACTCCTAGTACTGTAATATTTTTCCTGGGTCAGGAGATATTTTTTTTCCTTCCTTACCACTAAGCCTTGTATACTAATATTTTAGTATACTCTGAACATAGACAAACAGACAAACAGATACCAACCACCCTGCCAGGTTTAAAACCTACTGAACAGAAAACCAAATTTATACTTTGGCCGAAATGAACAACACTAATTTCATTGGTTTGTTTCCTCTGTTGCATTAGATACCAAATGAAAATTTTTCCAGTGTTAAACACTCTACCTTAACAAACTTTTAGGCGGTGAATTCTCTTGCCTGCCTGCTTTCACACTGATACGCCTTTCTTTTGACTCACCGTGGCTGAATTCCTTTTCCCACTTTAGGATCCTCTATTTATCTGTCCAGCATTTCTCCAAGGGACTATTCTGAGAATTGCTCCCTGAAGATGGAGAAAATTTAGCACTTTGCTGCCTGGTCTCCCTGGCCTCTTCAGCCATCTCCATTGTGAATTTCTACAGGAGTCAGTCACTTTTTTTTTTACCTAAGAAGCAGTTTGTATTAGTGATGTGTTCTGTTCAACACATACATACACACCTGCTTCACCCAATACTTGCAACTCACCCTGCGTAGTACCTTTCTATTAGTCCAGTTTTTCCTACCTGGGGTCCATACAGCTGTGAAGTTATCCTGGTTAACTGGATGCAGCTTCTTGTCTCTCTTTCTCCCAAGTTGGTTCACTCAGTGCCTGTCTCCTGGAGAGTCAGTAACAGCCCTGGAGCTCCAGCATGAGATTCGAAATCGCTGAACTCGGGAACGGTAGGCCGCTTTTCACCAGGGTATGGTACCTGTGTACCAAGATGACTCACTAGATCCTGACATTGCCCCCGTAATGCTACCAAATTGTCAGAAACACATGTCTAAGACCTTTAAAGAATTTGTTCAAGACCTTAAAATAATTTAAGGTGGGCAAAGCTTGGTGAAGAATCAGCAAGTTTTATTAAGATAATGCTTTCTTGCAAGCAACGCATGCTTGTCGTATCAGAGAGAGTACACTCTAACAGTCAAGAAACATCATGCATATATTCCTTTCTAGATGAGTATGCGTTCTCCCTCCCCTTGACTCCCATTAGGTGGGCCATAGGGTTTACAGATCCATAGGCATGGTCCAATTACAGACATTGTTCCCTGTCCCCATTTGCCCTCTCCACCTCCAAGAATTATTCTCAACTTTCACTTATTACCTCTTCTATCTGTCTGTTGGAAAGGTCACCTTTGTTCTTTTCTAGCACTCCACTCAAACTCCTTCACACTCTTCCCCAGCACACAAAGCTTCTGCTCTACTAGTTCAAGACTTGTTTTCTATACTTTTTTAGATAATACGTTCTATGCGATTCTCTTTTGTTCATTTTTTCCAATATACCTACTAGATAAGCTGGCTATATATGGTTTGGCGTTTCCTCAATTGCACAACCCAATTTTTTGCCCGCTTGACCTCTCAACATTAATCTATTTAAGAAAGGTTTCTTCTGAATATAGGGCAAGAAGAGAAAATACAATTTGCCCTTAACATCCTAGATTATAGGAATACATATAAATCTATATTTCATGCTTAAATGATATACATATATAGACACTCGAAAGTAGCTGCATACTCAAAACTATAGGACTACATATAAACCTGTTATTTCATTCTCCAATGACATATAGCTGAAAAGTTGGCAATATTTCTTTTATTTATTACAGCACACCTCCAGTTAGGGCCTTCCATTACTGTTCCAGAATTGGCAGCGATCTCTCCAGACCATAGAGACCAGTTCCCCTGTAGGAAATGGCAACTTTAGATTGCATCTAGGGTCCCAGGCTGAGCATCCCAGGCATCAGGAAGGCTGGGGGCAGGGATATGATGAGAAGGTGGTTTGCCAGAGTTACAACATCACTTTCAGGGGAAATCTAAAAGTTATGGTGGGTAACTCTAGGAATCATTGGGAACTCTATATTTCTTCTCCCAGTGTAATTCACAGGCAAGTTAAAAGAGTCAGCTCATACTGAAAAGAGAGTGGCAAGTTTACCTGCTTCTTTAATACGTTTTCTTAGGCCTCAGGATGGGGTGGAGGGCTAGCATGCTTTTTCTCTTGCCAGCAATCATTGATACATGTCCTATTCCTTCATTGGAATGGGGTTATACATAATGTCCTCTCTGTAGAGAGCGAAACTTCTACTTTGCTTGAGACTTTGGGGTTGGAAGGGCCTGGGATAATGGACCAGAGTGCTGGAGAAGCATTGTGATGGTACGTCTTGAAGGAAAACTTTGTGTGGGATTCCACTTTTGAGGAATTGCATTGTTGACATGCAAGTTCAAAGAAAAATACCTTTGTTGCATAATACAATGTAAACATCCATCTGAAAAATGTTCCATGCATTGTGAAAAATGTCTAAGATCAAAAGATTTATCAATTTTTTTCAAAAGGAAATGCCCATAATTTTATGCCATTAAAGGCTTTTGTATTTGTATTTGAAATGCCCATACGAAAATTTAGATCGTCTGCTAGCTGTCTGTATAGTTTCAAGGGAGACAATTTCTGTTAGAAGCAGCTAGGCAAATGTAGAATTCCTCTTAGCAATACTAAATCGAACATCTCTTATCACATGTTAATGGTGTCAGGAGAATAACCATCAGATTATTCCACTACATAGCTGTGAATTCCTGGCACATGTTTTGCATCCTTCTGTGAAGATGATAGCCATGCGAAACTTCTCAGTTTGGACCTTTGGTTATGGCTCTTGCATACAACCAAATAAATTACAACATAAAATTAATAAAACACAAAATCCAGGAAATGGTCAAATCACCACTGTACAAAAAGTATAACAGAATGGAAGTCAGAGGAATCTGCTGCAGAACACCTAGCTCAGAAAAATAATAGTTGTGCCTTGAAAAACTGTGCAGAGAAAGGCCAATCTGCTTGCCTCACTTCAGATAGTTTGGGGCTGCAGGAAAAGGGCCCCAATGAAAGGTCTTAACAAATGGACAAAGTCACATGGGAATAGGTGATCTTTCAGATCCCATGTGCCTAATTATGTAAGGCTTTTTAATACCTGTTCCAAACTGGGAAAGGCACAGAGCTGAAGAAAGGAAAGAGGAGGGCTAGCATGAAAACTTTCTGGGTCTAGAGTTGCAGAATAAATTATGTGATTTCATCATAAATAATAAACAAGTGGGGGTTAGTGCAGCATAAATGAAAAAAGGTTAGTGCACTACACATGACTAGCAGAAACATCTGTATAAGTTAGGAATATTTACAAGGTGAAAAATGTTAAAAACTATTCAGAGCAAGATCCAGAGATTCTTAGGGGTTAATCTATTTACAAACATGTACAAAAGCTCAAGCACACCAACAGTGTTGCATAATGATAATATTCTTTCAAACAATTAGTTTAAACAATTCAGTACACTGAAGAACATGAAAATTCCTCATTAAGGATTAAGACTGCTCACACCAGCAGTTATTTGGGTTGAGTCTGTTTCAGTTGTGGAACAATTCTCTTACTAGTGCTGACATAGATTTTGGACATTAATGAGACATACCACTTGCCCTTGAAGTCTTGACGCCAGCTAGGTTTAGTAGGTGCTCTCATCTGTACAGAGAAAATGATTCTTAATGAGGAATTTTCATGTTCTTCAGTTGTTCACTGAACAAAAGGCACTTTGGGGAACATATTGGGAGAAGTTATCCTGCAGATACAAAGTCCCCAGACCGTTCAGGGCTTTAAAGGTTAATACCAGAACCTTAAACCTGATCCAGTACTCCACTTGGAGCACCAGCTGAATATGTTCTTGCCATGAGGTACCAGTGAGAATCCAAACACCTGCATTTTGAACCAGCTGAAGTTTCTGGAGCAGTCCCAAGGGCAGTCCTGCGAAAATGAGTTACAGTAGTTAAAGATTGCATGAATTACTGTGGCTTAGTTGGGGTGGGATAGGTAAGGTGCCAGCTGCCTCGCCTGGTGAAGGTGGTAAAATGCCAGCTGAGCTACATTTGTGAGCTATGCCTTTATAGACAAGGAGGAATCCAGGATCACTCCCAGCTCCTGGCAGCCAGCCTAGATGTTTATGCCAGCAGGAACTGACTATGTCCTCCTGTGTCCTCATGGCCCAACCACAGGACCTCCATCTTCAATGGACTCAGTTTCAACCATTTCACTATGGCCTTCAAACAACTGGCCAGTGTATCCAGGGCAGTAGCTGGCCACCTGACTAATTTATAAACAGCAGTGCTAACCCACCCTGGTCCAGTTGTCTGGAGATTGTCTATGAGAGTAAGCAAAGCTAGCAGATGTGCTGATGGCCACATATTAATTTTTTTGTGGCCTTCACTGCCATCTGATAAGATTTCATAAGCGTCCTATAGGATGTTGTTGTCACTTGGCATCACACTCTGCTGATGTCCTTTCCCTCTCCCTTTCCCTGTCCTCCCCAGGCTCCACCATTAAGTCTCTAGGAATTTCCTTACCCAGAGTTGGCAGCCCTAGTGCTAAGTGTTGTGCTCAATGCTGTCATTAACATTTATAATTCTTCATTTACAATTCTTGCTACTGTTGTTTTAAGGTTTATGACTGATGCAGCTCGAAGAGAACAGGAATCCCTGAAGAAAAAAATTCAGCCCAAACTCTCCTTGACTTTATCAAGCTCTGTGTCCCGTGGGAATGTATCTACTCCTCCACGCCACAGCAGTGGAAGCCTTACGCCTCCAGTCACGCCGCCCATTACCCCTTCCTCTTCATTTCGTAGCAGTACACCTACAGGTAAGATTTGCTAGTTTCATTTGGCTTAACCAATGCACTAAACAGACACTTTGTTTTGCTTCAGATAAACAGATGGTGGGGGTAGAGAGAGAGATGGATTAAGAGGCAGAATGTGTGAAGAAAGGGAAGGACATGTCATAGCCAAAAGGCAGTGCCTTTGGCTCTTGGTTTTATAAACCTTTTGTGACCCTTTAGGACAAATCTAATTATACCAAATGTAATTTACATGCCCAGAGTTGCTTGTACAGTAGGATTTTTCTCTGTATGTGTCCCTGTTCCCTGTATTGGAAGGCTTTTCTGAGCATAACTGATGGGACTTTCCTCTTTAACCTTTATCAAAGAAAAACCTTCATTTGAACTTAAAGAGGAAATGCAGAGTGACTGCAAGCAGAGGTTCTGCATGGTAGCCCAATCACTCTTGTGCCAGCCTTTCTGCACTGGCATAATATAAAGCCTGATTTGAATGATCAGACAGAGGGGGGATATGGCCAATGAACATAATCCCACTCTTCAAATGTGTATTCACCTTACACCACATATATACAATCCTAAAATAATAACTGGATCACAGGGATATTTTGCAGGGAGTTTCTCAAAATTGACAAGAGATTTTGCTATCTGCACATAAAAGTAGCTTACAGATCTTTAAGATGTTTGTATCAGCTCCAAATACTGCAAGCACCAACTGAAGATCTCTTCAATTTGATCCTTCTGTAACAATTGTGAGTCATCACCACCTCTTGTTGTCTTTATTTATGAGCCGCTAGGTTTTTTTTAAACATCTCCTACTGAAAACGTGAGAAGCTAGTCTTTTGTTTAACAGATGCTGTAAAACAAAAGAGAAAACAAAATAAATCTTTTGCATCCTTTTACCTTTCTCAATGAGTCAGTATTTACAGGAGTCCACAAAAATTTGACCAACTGAAAAAGGACATGCTACTTGTGGCTTTAATTGTAAACTCACTGTAAAATATTTAGTTTCATTTGTAATAGACTGCTTAATAATATAAAAACATGGATACAGTGGTAGATATCCTCACTCTGCAGATTTATCTCAGTATATTTATTACTGTTTATGGGGAAGGGTGCTGAGCCATAACACACCCAATTTAGACTTCTTATCAGAGGAACGTGAGAAGTTAAGAAATAATCCAGTGAAAAAGTTATTGAATTATTGTGATCTAGATGGTTTCATATGCTAGTCATGTTGGTCTGTAGAATTTTTATCATCTAGTAATCCAGTTTTCATCGAGTGATTTTTCAGAACACCAGGCCATTCCTCATACTGGAATGTGTGCATTTTCTGTTCACTTTATAAGATGTCACAGTGGTGGTTTAGTGATGGTAATAATAATAATAATAATAATAATAATAATAATAATAATAATAATAATAATAATAATAATAATAATAATAATAATAATAATAATAATAATAATAATAATAATAATAATAATAATAATAATAATAATAATAGATTGAGTCATGTTGGTCCATGCCACTATCAGTGGTGCTTTCTTCCAATGCAGGGATCCTTTCCCTTACACAACAAAACCTGTAGGATCTAGCCCAGGGGTAGGGAACCTGCGGCTCTCAGGATGTTCAGGAACTACAATTCCCATCAGCCTCTGTCAGCATGGCCAATTGGCCATGCTGGTAGGGGCTGGTGGGAATTGTAGTTCCTGAACATCTGGAGAGCCGCATGTTCCCTACCCCTGATCTAGCCCAATGAGTCTAGTTGTGCCTGTGTTTATGTTTGTTTTTATGTAGAAATCCTACCATCAGCACTGTGTATTTAATTTTAATTAGTGTGAACCACTGGCAGCAAAGCTTTTTACAAAACGTAGTATTACTGTATAATCAATATTGGGCACCACCCATCTTATTGCAAGTGTTGAAAATAGATTGCCATAGAGTTGCCCGACCACCTCCAACAGCAGGAGGAGCATTTGGGAGGTGGGCACTGGCAAAATGGTGTTGTGTGGCAAGCAATGACACTTCTGGCTAGGAACATGGAAATGATATTGCCATGTTGTGCAGCAGTTTAGGATCTCCCCTAATCTCCACAGAGATCAGGAAAGTTTGCAACACAATGACCTACCTTACAGGTTCCAGCACTCTAGCAACATCACTTTGCCACACATGCTCCCCAACTCTGTTGAGCACTGGCAAAAGACTTGCAGGTAGAGAGTTGCCTATTGTAAGCAGACAAATTCAAAAGCTAATACAGAGCTCAATGGATCTATCTTCCCCCTCACCCATAATGTGGTCCACTCCTCCAGAGTTCCAGTATGTGTGCATCCAAGGACTGGCTAGGAGAGTGAAGTGTTGAAGACTGGGGTTATGATGACCTGCAACAAGTGTATCATGGAGTGGGTCCTATGTATCGTGCCTAGTCTTGTTGTTATTAATCCCTTTATCTGTCTCTATTTTGCTTCTGCAAGATGTTAAAATATGAGTGACAATTCTTCAGGTTTCACTTCCTTCCTTAGAGCTTCTACACTGACACTTCTTATTGAGGAGTGTCTCTACTGAACATTCATGTATCTGAGCACAGGTGAATCCTAAGGCTTCCCTCAGTGCACAGGGTGCTATTTCACACCCCACTGCTGCTCAGCTATGCTTCACATTTATAGAACAATTACACTTTTCTAGCAGATCTTTTACCCAAAGAACAAATACTTTCTTAGCTTTTTAATTAATGAAAGACTAACTATTGCAGAGTGAACAGTGCAACATACGCTGTATAATAGAGAGGGAAACCTTAGGTAGTGCTTCTTGGCATGAGACCTTGAGATTAGAACCATACCCCCATTGGCCTGTGATAGATGCTTAGCAATGTTGCCTAACATGTGGTGGTGGACCATCCACGTGGATAAATCCAGAAGTAGCGTTGGCTAAGTTACTACATTTCAGTCCCTGTTCTTCATACAGAAAGTAGGGTTGGATCGAATGCAGAATTTCTTCTGGCACTTAAGCTCCTGCACAGCCAGAAACACATGTGGTAGCTGCTTGCACTAAGTCAAACTTATTGTTCTTGTGTTTCTGCTTGTGCAATTATTTGGCCATTCTGAGTCCTATAAAGAGTCCTATATTAATTTTCAGGGGTTTTTGCACCCTCATGTTATGCCAGCAGAACTAAGTGTTTCAGCTTGTGAATCATTGGATTCCAAGCCATAATGATCTTGCCAATAAGGCTGTAAGAATTAAGGAAATGTTACCCACCCTGCTGTTAAAAAAAATCTTTGTGGGCTTTACAACTAAAATGAACAAGATCAAATTTTTTGTTCTGTTGGCGTAAAATTTAATTTATATTTCCCTGGAAAGCACACCCAAATTTGCATCACAGATAAAGTTCTTACAATAAAGAACAACTTATGCCCAACCAAAGCCAGAATGTTATGGGCTTGTCAGGATATTATTTAAGATGACTTTAGACATCTATGCTTAAAAAAATGAGTCCCGTATGTTAATTTTCATGACAAAGTAGTGTTTATTTTTAACTGAGGCTAGCTCACTAAGTAAGGTGCCCTACAGAACAATTTGTACTAGAAATGAAAGTGTAGTTATATGAGACTTCATTAAACAGTTCTACTATTAAATCTTTGCATAGAGCTGGGCTGGGTGCCATTTTTGCAGGTGAGTTATGGAGTGTGCCAAAGTGTGAATTAACAAAATTGTACTTGGATTTGGGGAAAAAATGTTTTGTAGGGCCATGAAGCCGTCTCCTTAATTGCACTGGTAGAAGCTCTTGCTTGCTCATTATTTGGCTATCCAAAGCAAATTAAATTAAAACTGATTGCATGTGTTGTAGCCAAAAGAAATTATTTTGAAAATATATGTGTGGTTAGTCAGTGTAAGTGTAACATATTGGCACCATAACCTCCAGTTTCAAATGTAAATCACATAACATTGCACATGACAGATTTCTGTTGCACTCCTCTCTTGACCCACATTGGGGGGGAAAACTTGGCTGAGACCCATTGTAAATTCAAAAAAAGTGTATAACACAAATCCATTAAAACTGAGGGAAGTAGGGTAATATTTGGATTCCTTTAGATTTCATTTCCAGTGTTTTACTAAAATTAAAATGTTCTTATTACTACAAACTGAAGCTTTAAAAATAAGCTAAAATCTCTTTGTGTTGGCACTATATACTTTACCTACTGCAAAGCTTAGTCTATTTTATACTGTTTTAATAACACACATGGAGAGCTGCATTCTTGCAAGAAGGCCTGCATATTGTGCTTTAGGAAGTCACAATACAGGAGTAAGCTATTATGCTGTTGGATCAGTATTCAGCTCAATCTGAGGAAACTCAGTGCTTGACAAATTAGTTTTTATATATAATCTGGAATGTCCAGGGCAAAACGAAAACTCATTCACTCAAAACCAAAATAGTTTGCCTTCTGTATCCACCCTTTCCTGTGTTCTTTAGTTGAAACACTGGCAACTACTACATGAAAAGAGCATGTATCTTGCTACTCAGAGTGCTGAAAACCTGCCATAATGCACACTGCTGGGGAAAAAAATGCATCAAGACCAACATGAGTTTAATATGACCATAGCCAAAGCAACTTACTACCTGGTCCACAAGTTTCAGAGTGATGAGATCTGTCCTTTTACTATCCATATGGGTAGTATATAATCTGAGATGCAAGAAGCTTCCTAAACTGATACAGGGAGTGTGGATTTTTTAATTTTTTGTAATATAATTTCTCAAACTGCTTATGACATTCATCTAAGTGTTTTGCCATTATTATTTCTGGTTTTAATTGAACACTTACTGTAAATTCATAAACTGGGTAATTACTCTTCCAAAGTTATTTCTGGAAAACTAAAGCAGAGGTTTCCTTAGACCCTGATTGTTTTGCAGGACTTGTAAACATCCTGTTTATTGGTGGGGGGAGGCACATATTCCCATTATTTTGCAGAATCTTAATGTGCAAGTATTGTGAATAGAACTTCAGCCATCACAAACATTATTAGACTGTTTGCTATAGTTTTCAAGTAATTTTTAAACAGATGTGCCCTTGTTCTTTAACTGTACAAATATAGATAGATGGATGTCCATCATTCACTCTCTCGTATTTGGGCATTCCTGCATACAAAGGTCTGTATAAATGTGGCTACATCTTCAAATGAGCATTTGAAATAACATATACAGCTCACTCTGCCGTGGATTGGTGGGGTACAGCATGCGTTTTGCACATAGAAGGACCCAGGATCAGTCCCATTGTTTGAGGTAGCAGATGTTGAGGAAAACTCCAACCCTGCTTAGAGAAAGTAGCAAGGGGAACTAATTCTTATGGACAACAGAAGGCAGCAAACTTGGTTGTGTTAATACATTGCAATTAACCTCCATTCAGGACAAACACAAATACAGCTCTTTTGCTTTGTCCATACATGGAGCACAACGGAAAGCTGCCTTGTTTGGCGAAACCATTAATCAAAATCCACTTTGCTACAAAACTTTGATCCTGACCTGGATAGCCCTGGCTAGTCTGATCTCATCAGATCTAAAAAGCTAAGCAGACCCTGGCAGGAATCTGGATGAGAGACCTCCAAGGAATAACAGGGCTGGTGGCAAACCACCTCTGAAGTCTCTTGCCTTGAAAACCCACCAGGGGTCGCCATAAGTCAGATGAGTCTTGAGAACAAAAAAAAAACATATTTACATGCAGGGACACAAGCAAATTGTGCTAATTCCCTTAATTATAATCTCAGTTTGAAGAGAGAAACACATTGTAGTTTGGTTGTGGTGGGTTTTCTGAGCTGTGTGGCCGTGGTCTGGTAGATCTTGTTACTAACGTTTCGCCTGCATCTGTGGCTGGCATCTTCAGAGGTATATCACAGAGAGAAGTCTGTTACATAAAATTTCCATTCTTCTTAATTTTGTTGTTGTCATGATTGTGTATCTTGCCTAATTCCACAAAACTTAAAACGCTGACAGGAAGCGAGTGAAGCCTGGCTATATGCAAACCTACTGTGATTCTGGAACTTTAGATTTCCTGTTGCCTGGTAGGTGGGCTACGCATCAGCCAAATGGAATCCTACTTTGTAGGAACTGAGCCAGAGGAAGCCCTGCATCAAACAGTTCCAAGTATATAACCTTCTCTTCTTATCTGCTGTGCCTGAGGGGTTTTCCTATTTGAGCCTGCCTTTTTTATTGCCCTGTATCGTTATTTCTCTTTCCAAGTCCACAGTATACTTGCTGTGACTTGATGACATGACTTGCTACATTGCAGGCTTCCCAGTAACTGTTTTTCTCAAAGCCAAATCCTTTTTTCAGTAGCAAGCCCCAGTGGCTTGGTAATTAGTTGTATGGGAATTTTCACAGTAGCCTCCCCAAGGAGCAATTTCACCAAAGAGTAACCCTCTTGTCTAGACCAAGCTCATAAAGTCATCGCTAGTTGCGATTTCCATTCTACAAAGCAGCGGCCTTTCGTCTTAACAGATCTTGCAAACATGCATGTGGCACAGCTGCTGATATGGCCTATTTTAAGACAGACAGACAGACAGACAGACAGACAGACAGACAGACAGACACCAATGTCATGAGTGCCTGGTTTTTGTCTGCATTTGCTGCCTTTTCTTCTTTGTGTATGATATATCAGTGCTATTACTGCATTTCCAGTAATTTATTTCTCTAGTGCAAGTTATTTACTGTCAGTTCAGCATATATGCGTAATATACAGATCAGCGCAATACCAGTACGAGTTTAATACCCACTTCAATAATATCAATAAAAGGCTAGTGCATAATATATACATGTGGGGATGGATGCCAACAGGAAAGGCCTTAAAAGAGGAGTCACCAGATGCATGGAGGGTGGGACTATCAGTGGCTACCAGTCGTGACAGTCTCCAGTACCAAAGGCACTAATGCCTCTTTATATCAATTGCTGGAGAGCCCAGCTGGGAAGATGCTCTTGTGGGCTTCCTAGAGGCAGCTGGTTGGCTGCTGTGTGAACATTATTCTGAACTTAATGGGTCTTTGGTCTGGTCCAACATGACTCTTCTTATGTTTTATCTGATTTTTCTATGTTTATCAGAATAACAGGATATGTTTATTTCTTTTGTTAATTGTAACTAAAAGCAGATTTAATATTTTCAGTTGATATGTTGTCCTGTTGATATCAACTGATCAAAAATATTTAATTAATGCAGCTGCGTAGTGACCTCCAGGTGTTCAAAATAAGCACGAATATGTGACTGGAAATAGGTAATGAAGGTCTGCTTAAAAAAATCACATTCAAAAATAGAAGTAATCTGAAAAATTCTGACATGGCAGCTATTCTGGCTTTCAAGTATCTGGTTTTGTTTACCAGGGAGCAAGGAGAAAGAATGGTTCTTTCTTTCTGCTATGTCCCCTGATAGGAGCATTCTCCTGTTCCATCTAGTTCTGAATACAGCTGTTCCATCTTAAGCAAGTGGTACCAAAAATGTATTCTCCATTGAAATCAGCAGAAAATATTATCAGGTTCATTTTCCAGTAGGACTAGCATTAATTTTGCTGGGGAAAAAAATCCTGTTTTAATCCTTGATGGAAAATGTATTGTCGAAGGCTTTCATGGCCAGATTCAACTGGTTGTGGTAGGTTTTCTGGGCTGTGAGGCCGTGGTCTGGTGGATTGTATTCCTAATGTTTTGCCTGCATCTGTGGCTGGCATCTTCAGAGGTGTATCACAGAGGGAAGTCTGTTACACACTGTGATACGCCTCTGAAGATGCCAGCCACAGATGCAGGCGAAACGTTAGGAATACAATCCACCAGACCACGGCCTCACAGCCCAGAAAACCCACCGCAACCACTTGATGGAAAAAATGAATTTCATGCTGCTTTTTTAAAAAAACAGCATGGGATGCAAACATTTTGGTGTCCTTCAGCACAAAAGCAGCAGGGATGGAAAGGTTTCAAGAGCCACTCTCTCCCTTTGTTTCTCTTCTCCTTCAAACAGCTTCCCTACCTCTTGGAGAAGAAAAGAAGTATTTTTAAATAAATACAGAAAAAAACCCTAGAATGTTTCCAAAGTTTCCAGAAAATGGCTTTCCCAACCTTGGCATTTGAAATCTTTGAACTGGACATGCTGGGGATGAAATCTTGGATTTCTTCTACATTCAATTCAATTCAACCTTTAATGGCATACAGGATTTCTCCTACATGTAAGGCATCTGTTCTACCAATGTGAGCTGTTGTACCTTTTACACGTCCCACTCCTAACAACCATTGTTTGTTTATTATCCCTCTGCCTTAAAAAGGTCAGGCAACTTTCTCACTGCCCACCATCACTCTTGCCAAAACTAATAAGGCCCACACCTGCTAAGGTACAAGAATCCTGTGACGCTTCTACATTATTCTCTGCAAGAAATTCCCATACATATATCAATAGTCTGCATCGACTAATTCCTGAAGGGAAACAAAAAAAAGGACTCCCCCCCCCCAAAAAAAGGACTCCCATGGCATCTTAAAGATTAACATTTTAAAAAAATTGGAAAACTTACAAACAAAAACAAAGGGAAAAAACAAAGAGAAAAATCACAGAAAAAACATGTAACAAAAAGGTTCCTAATTTCATCTGTGCTGAGTATTAACATACTTAAAAATTACTACTGGCGTTCCAATTATTTTTTATTTAAAAATTCATTGTTATTATTCATATTATCATCATCATCATCAAACTGACTGGGCAATCAACCTTCATTTTTCTAATACTGGTGTAAGAAAAATAATTGGCATATCTAGAACAGCGTACCCAACCTGTTCTTTCCTGATAACCTTAATGTGGATATGTTCTAAATCTGCATTTTGGTAGAATAAATTCATCATGAGTACCCAAGACTAAATTTAATGCGCAGTACACTCAGATGTTCAGAGCACTTTGCATACATTACTATATAATATTTACAACAAACCTGTAAGGTACACATGGAGTAGTGTATCCATAAATTGCAGATAGATGTTTGAAACTGAAATAAATCAGTTTGACTTAGGCTATTTAATCCACAAATTAAGGTCATGAAGACATAATTTTCTAAAACCTGTTAAAAGCCCTAAGCTTTCAGGAAAATCTGAAAGTAAAGAAATTGAAGATTACCCTACAATATTATCAGCATCACCCATTGCTTTAAAAAATGATTGCACTCTGATCTCTCAGAGACCATTGTGGGTGTGGCTAGACAGCCACAACAATATCACCAGCCTTCAAGCCTTGGTTTATGTCACTGAAAGGCAGGGGAAGGAGCAGGGCCTTTTATAATGCTGTTTTTGCCTCCACTGTTTCCCTCCCCCCTGCCCTGAATAGAGGACTCATCAGCACCAAAACCAGCAGCAATCACATGGTGATAAGAACATAAGAACATAAGAACAAGCCAGCTGGATCAGACCAAAGTCCATCTAGTTCAGCTCTCTGCTACTCGCAGTGGCCCACCAGGTGCCTTGGGGAGCTCACATGTAGGATGTGAAAGCAATGGCCTTCTGCTGCCGCTGCTCCCGAGCACCTGGACTGTTAAGGCATTTGCAATCTCAGATCAAGGAGGCTCAAGATTGGTAGCCATAAATCGACTTCCTCCTCCATAAATCTGTCCAAGCCCCCTTTAAAGCTAACTATCCAAGGTATAGTGGCCATCCACCACCTCCTGTGGCAGCATATTCCAAACACCAATCACACGCTATGCATTGAAGAAGTGTTTCCTTTTATGGCCAGTCCTAATTCTTCCCCAGCATTTTTGCAATGAATGCCCCCTGGAGCTCTAGTGGAGCCAGGGAGAAAGAGAGAAAAATTTCTCTCTGTCAACATTTTCTACCCCATGCATAATTTTGTAGCAGACCTTCAATCATATCCTCAGCCTTCCTCTCCAAACTAAAAGAGGTCCCAAACGCTGCAGCCTCTCTCCTCATTAGGAAAGGGTGCTCCAGTCCCTCAATCATCCTTTTTTGTTGCCCCTTCTCTGCACTTTTCTTTTTTCTATCTCCTCAATATCCTTTTTGAGATGCGGCGACCAGAACTGGACACAGTACTCCAAGTGCGGTCGCACCACTGCTTTATATAAGGGCATGACAATCTTTGCAGTTTTATTATCAATTCCTTTTCTAATGATCCCCAGCATAGAGTTTGCCTTTTTATTTATTTTATTTATTTTATTTATACTTTGGGCTTTCTATCCGCCCCATTTCCCTCGAGGCTCTACATGCAGTAAAATACAGCCAGAATAATAAATACAATTTTAAAACATCATAAATAGGCTAAAACTTATAAAAGCAGGCGAAAACTAGCTAAACATTAGCATTTAAATGTAAAATAAATATAGGCATAGGTGTAGGTGGCGCCCGGTGCCTAATATTAAATTCTTCCACCCCCCAGGGAGAAACGGTAGGTCTAGATAGAGATGGTGTTATAGAGCCCAGATGCTTAGAGGCCGGTGGAAGGGCCAGCATGAAAGGGGCCAGCGGAAGGGGGGGGCCAGCAGAAGGGGGCCAGCTGGAAGGGGCACCATCAGCTGGCTGGACTCTCCAAAGGCTGCCAGCTGCCATGCATTGAAGTTGACATTCCCATGGAACTATCAACCAAGACGCCTAAATCCTTTTCCTG
This sequence comes from Sphaerodactylus townsendi, assembly GCF_021028975.2. Lineage (NCBI taxonomy): Eukaryota > Metazoa > Chordata > Lepidosauria > Squamata > Sphaerodactylidae > Sphaerodactylus > Sphaerodactylus townsendi. The sequence continues at coordinate 39,821,916 of NC_059435.1, forward strand.
GTCTGGTGACTGCTAGCACTGACCTCCCTGGCAAGCGCAGGTTAATGTGAAGTTTGGATTTTTTGCCCCTATGTGCATCACTTTCACATTTTGCTACATTGAACTGCATTTGCCATTTTCTGAGCTCCACCTCACCTACATTAATATCAAGGTCCGCTTGGAGCTCTTCGCAATCCTTTGTGGTTCTCACCACCCTACATAATTTGGTATCATCTGCAAACTTGGCCACCACGCTACCCACCCCTACTTCCAGGTCATTTATGAATAGGTTAAAGAGCACTGGTCCCAAAACGGATCCTTGGGGGACACCACTCCCGATGCTCTATGTGATTTACATAGAGCATCTCATTTCCCACTTCCTTACTATTTCCTTCTCTGAAATCCCATGTAGAATCTCCCCTTTTCGTATTTCCTTCTCTCTTTCCCACCCACCAGCCAACCTACCAAGATCTGAAGGCTGGAAATACCATAGTGGTTGCCTAGCAATCCCCCACAGTGGTCAGTGCAGAATGCATTCATTTCTTAAACGTACAGGTGTTGCTTCTATTATTTGGCAGGGAAGGGTTAAACGAATGTTTGTTTTTTATATTATAGATTTTTCTGCAAACCTGAGTGAAGCTTTTCTCAGGCTGGTAGAAATATCTGTCTTGTCTGTTTTTGGCTCCAGTCTCTGGCTTTCAGTATACACAGATCTGGCCACATTGAGAATTAGATATACCGTATATACTCGTGTATAAGTCGACTCGCATATAAGTCGAGGCATCTTATTTTACCACAAAAAACTGGGAAAACTTATTGACTCGCTATAAGTCGAGGGTGGGAAATGCAGCAGCTACTGGTAAATTTCAAAAATAAAAATAGATACCAATAAAATTATATTAATTGAGGCATCAGTAGGTTAAATGTTTTTCAATATTTATTTTAAAGAAAAACAGTAAACTAGCTCTGTAAGTGGAAAAGAGTGTCAACAAAAACAATATGGTCTCAACAATAACTTTAAAAGTACAAAAACCTTAGCTCAACTAGCAACCAAGCTAAAACACAAGAGTTAAAATCCTTCAAAACTGGATTTTTTTGGTCAGGGAGGAATAGTTTTACGTTGCCAATAACGGTACCAACATTTCAGAGTATCTTTAGGAGACCCTCCTGATGATACCACCCAGGTTTGGTGAAGTTTGGTTCAAGGGGTCCAAAGTTATGGACCCTCAAAATGTAGCCCCATCTACTATTAGCTCCCATTCAAAACAATGGGGGATGGAGGCACCCCCTTTGGGGGTCCATAACTTTGGACTCCCTGAACCAAACTTTACCAAACTTGGGTGGTATCATCAGGAGAGTCTCCTGAAAAATCCCTGAAATTTTGGTGCCACTAACCTGAAAACTGCGCCCCCTGGCGGCTAACAAAGTAAAAACCCTAAAATATTTTTAAAAATACACCTGACTCGCATATAAGTTGAGGGGGGCTTTTTCAGCACAAAAAATGTGCTGAAAATTTGACTTATATGCGAGTATATACAGTATTGATCGTGATATGATAACTTTTTGACAGCAAGGATCGAGAAAGGGCTTACAAGGCTCACCTTACAAAGCCTTGTTCAACTCATGTTCCATTTTAAGCAGCCACACCTTAAAAATAAATACAAACAACATCTCAGGCACTCAGATAAGTACAGTGTGGATGAGAAATTTTATGGACTCTACTGTAAGTGGCTGGGTAGCTGTTTTATATGTATAAAGCAGTTCAGTTCAGTTTTAGTTCAGTTTTATTACGGCCATTAGGCCAGCAAAAAAGAGCAGAGAAGAACAAGAAAAAGGAGGAACAACAAACAAAAGAACAATCGAATTTGCACTGAAATCCACGAAACAGAAATCCACACAAAAATATCATCAGCTTGTAGCATTCTTACGGTCACCCTCATGTGATCTGGCTCTTGGTCCCAACATGGTTCTTCTCTTACTATATGCCAGCATACAAAATTTAGCTACCTGCTGAGATATAAGAGAAAGATCCTCGGTCTTCCAGCAAAATTTCACAAGAATCTGAGTCTTGAATTCATTAACTCCCCAGTTAAATTTCTGTACTGATAAACAATGGATGTAATTAACTCCCCTTTCCCTTTATGGAGTTCACAATGCAATAAAAAATATGTAATACAGAGTCCACTTCCTGAGTTACAAACACAATATGTCTCCTATGTCGTGGATTTTTTTGAAATCTGCCCATTAGATTGGCTTTCAGATGGAAAAGGCCAAACGGCCCCTTGAAAAGGCTCCAGCCGCATTTCTCAGATGTTATATTGATTGCAGGTATGTTAAATGAGATACCTGTCCAAGGATTTTAATGGTTTATATAACTACGGTAACTAAGGGAGAAAATCTGTTTGCATTTCAATATCATTGAGCCATTGATAGACCAAGGCTGTATACAAATACTCTGCAATGATCCAGTTCCAATAATTGTACAGGATCCGAAACCACACTGTAAAGTTTCTGCTATTTTTTCTAGCCAGCTTGGATATGGTGTTGCTGCCAGAAGCAAAGGTAATAAAACCCATGGGATGGGATGAGGACTTTAAGCCAGTATTTGATAATAAGCTTCCAAAAGGTTATTCCAACTTTAACCAAATCCCTGCTTCTTTGCCCAAAACCACATTAGCTGTACATTTAGGGAGTGTTAAAAGAGCTCTGAGGAATGTGGATAGGACTCTCTAATAGAAAGTGAACTGTACCATTGCCAATGGGGCTCCATAGGTGAGTTGTGCCAGGGATTTTAGCTTCAATAATCTAATTGCCACTGGAATAAATCCACCCCTTGTGATCGAAAAAATATCTTAGGATTGCCTGTGAGCTCCTTTTGTGCTGTGTGCTGTGTATGGCTGTTTGTATATATTGAGGGTTTTCCTTTCGTTGTACTGGAAAACCACAATTCCTAGGTATTTGAAACACTTTATTTGTTCAATCTGGATGACCTAACAACTGCCATTTCAGTTTCTTAAATTTGGCATTAAAATGCACCATCTTGGTCTTGTGCGGTAGTTGGATACTAGCTGTTCCTCTGTGCATATTCTGAGCAAATATCTTCACGCTTCTTTAGCCCCACTTTCTGTCACAATGATAATACAAATACATCATCGGCATACGATGAGAATGGCTATACTCTTTAATAGCTGGTAAGGATAGGTGCATGGGTATTCTTCTTATGAAACCTCCTGCTATTAATGTGTTAACATAAAGTTAAACAAATGGGTGCTAGAAGGCACCCTTTGCCCTACAATCTTCTGAGTAGAGATGGGCCAAGATGACCTTGTGAAGAGAACCTTACTCTGTATGGTCGGTTCTTGCATGTAACTTGACAATTAAGTGGAGAAGGGCGCCTATCGATATTAGGTTTCTGCTAACTTTGACCAAAGTCACCACTGAAGCCATATTCGGTCAAAATGCAGCTTTAAGATCAACGTAAAGCTGCGATAGTGATCCTTTTGACAAGCACATATTTCTACCAGGTAGTCGGTAGCACGTGGCAGTGATCCATAGTTGAACGCTCCTTACGAAGCCAGCCTGTTCATCCTTGCCCAATAGTTTTTTTCTCATTCAGCCATTCAAGCAAGTTTTATATTAATACGATATTTAGTATATAGTTTTGCTTTGCAACACTGCAAGCTTAATTGGTCGGTAATGAGCTGGATTTGAGGATAAGCCTTTTTAAAAAATAGGGACTATAATTGCAGCACTCCAATCAGATGGAATACAGGCTGTGCTATTGATATGAGTAAGAAAAAGCTCAGCTGAAACTGGGGCCCACCATCTACTATTGCTTTTCAGTAATTCTGTGGTATAAAGTCAAGCTTCCTGCCTTGCCATCTTGCAATTGTAAGATCATGATTTTAATTTCATCCGTGGGTCACTGAGCTATAGTGTCATAGGATATCAGACAAGACAGAGTGATGCCAATGCTAGAGCCTGCTGCTGATCTTTATAGAGGTCAGAGAAACAACTTCCCCAGACTTCTGCTGGGATTGTGTTTGCCATGGTAAAGTTGTAAAAATTGTTATTCTGTATATTAGTCTTCCAAAAAAAAAGTTCTTGGAATCATTGGTTTTGGCCCCACTATATACTTTGCCATTTGGCATGACTGTCCAACTTTTTCTTATGTTTTATTAGGGATTTGTATGATCTTTTCCCTTCAAGTACTTGAGATTGTGGGATCACACTCCAGCTTGAAAGCTGTGCAGTCATTCCTATAAGATTTTCCTTAGCTAATCACACAATCATGGTCAAACCACTTGTTTTATGGAATGTTCCCTGGAATGCAGATACCTCTGTTGTTCTTGAAAGAGGGGTTTGAGGGTTTGCACAGGCCTCGTGACTCTTTAGTATTGACCCTTTATTAACCTTGTTTTAAAAGTTCAGCTTTTGTCAACCTAATGGTATGTCTGAGTTGAACCAGCTAATGAATCTGTTGTTCAATATTAGTATTCCATTTTTATTCTTTCAATCTGTTTGACTCTACTGAGAGTTCTCCAAGTGTGAGGCTCTAAGAGACCTCAAACGCCTAATTGTCAAATCCAGCACAAGGGGAAAGTGGTCACTTACCCTGCGGAACTACTGTAAAATGTCTGGTTCTATTTGGGTGATTCCTTGAGAACTCCAACAAGTAATCAATTAGTTGATGCCTTTAGTACCAGACCAGAAAGTGTATTGCCCTTCTGGTAATCTCCTTCTGGCTGACTCCCATTCAGAAGTCAACTAAATTAAATTTTAATTGCTGTTTGGTACAAACACATTCTCCTGCATAATTAATTGCTATATCAAGATTGTTTCTCTGATTATAAATATATGGTGTGTCATTGTCCCTCCAAGCATACCCTCTAACGGTAGCTATTGTCAACTGTTCATCATTCTGTCCCATTTTTGCATTAAAAGTCTCCACCAATAATTAGATGAGTTGTAGGGTAGTCTAGTGATAGATGGCATAACATTTCCTCTACCTTGTCCCACTTTGACTTAACCTGGTCCTTGGTTTGAGATGGAGGAAGATAAATATCAACACATAGAAAACAAACTGACGTGGAGTATAATAACATTCACCAAAGCCCATGGCATGGGCTATACCCTTTAACATGCAGATTTAAGTTGGTTGAGATGAATATTCCCAGTCCCCCTGATGGTCTACCCCCTCTTATACTTGGAGTTGCCTCCAATACTACAGAACAAAAATTAGGGATATCAAAATTGTCAACCATCCATGTCTCTTGTAAAAGCAGGATATCAAATTGATTTAAGAAATTAATAAAATTGACATCCGTGGCTTTATATGTATAAAGCATGTTTCATCTATAGTTATAAAATAGCTCTTGAATATCCTTATACATAATTGGTAAGGGATGGAATATTTGATGATGAACCCCCAGCCAATGCCTACAGAGGACTTACTTCATGAGTCCAACATGCCCATTGGCAGGCGACAATCCATCCCATCCTCGCCCACCTTCCCCCAACCCAGGAGCCTTCCCCTGCCCCAAACAACAAATCAGCATGCCAGGCCAGTGGATGGTTGCCATCTGCTACCCTGCCGAGCCCACCACCAGCCTCCCCAGTGCACCCTCCCCATGCCCCCAAAAGCAACCCAGGTTGCTGCAGCAGTTCATTGCCCCATCACCTACCCCACCCCAAACAAACAGCAGGACTTCCCTGACAAGGGCTACAAGCACTGGCCTTGGATAAGTCCACCTGGGGCTGGGGCAGAGGCTCGGCTGGGGCTGTTCTCATAGGGGAAAGAGAAAAGAGGCTGGAGTCCCCAGGCTGGAGTCCCCCTTTCCTCCCCACTTCTTGAGACCATTTTATTTTAATGTAAAACAGTACTAGTATCTTCATAACTTTATAAGCTTGTAGTTCATTTACATAAGTATTTTTATTGCAGTTTTTATCTTCATAAAACTGTTTCCTGATACTATTACTTTAACAACTCTTCCGTGCAGCCTTGCAGTTGTATTTTCACCTGAGAGAGAGAGAGAGAGACACAGACACACACACACACACACACACACACACACACACACACACACACACACACACAGAGAGAGAGAGAGAGAGAGAGAGAGAGAGAGAGAGAGAGAGAGAGAGAGAGAGTATTGAGTGCTGCCAAGTCACTTCTGGCTCATGGCAACCCTATGAATTAATAAACTCCAAAATGTCATTTTACTAATATCCTTGCTCAGATCTTGCAGACTGAGGGCCTTCAGGCTTCCTTGATTCAGCCATTCTATTTTATGTTGGGCCTTCCTCTATTCCTGCTGCTGTCTACGTTTCCTAGCATTATTGTCTTCTCCAGTGATGCTTGTCTTCTCATGATGTGACCAAAGTGCAACAGCCTCCGTTTGGTCATTTTATCTTCTTAGCTAGAAAGAGCTCAGGCTTGATTTGAACTAGAACCACTTATTTGTCTTTTTGGCAGCCCATGATATCCATAAAACTCTCCTCTAACATCACATTGCAAATTGATCAACTTTCTTCCTGTCAGCTTTCTTCATCATCCTACTTTCACACTTGTACATACTAATGGGGAATAGTGAAGTATGAATTATCTTGATCTTCATTGCCAGGGACACACTCTTATATTCAAGGATCTTTACTAGCTTCTTCATGACTGCCCTTCTCAGTTTCAATCTGCGTCTGATTTCTTGGGGCCTTTCCCCTTTTTTCCCTCAGCCGCCGTCACTGTGCGCAATTCCCAGCGCGCGGCATACCTGACACGCGCCCGGGCTTCCCCACGACCCCGCGCTCTGTGCGGGGTCATCAAAAGGTGCCCTTTGCAAGAGCGCCAGGGATGCCTCACGCTGAGGGGGCGCAACAGCGTCAGCATCGGGGCGGCTGCGCTGTTGCCCCCCCTCTCGTGGGGAGTGCCGGGGGACCCCGCGCTACTCTCCTCAAGTAGCACGGGCTTAAGGTAAGTGGGGAAAGGCCCTTGGTTGCAGTCTCCCTTTTGGTTGATGATGGAGCCAAGGAATAGAAAATCTTGAACACTATCCATTTCCTCATTGTCATGCTTATAAGTTGTGCAATTCCTCAGTAGTCATTACTTGTGTCTTCTTGCTGTAATCCAGTTTTGGCACTTTTTTCTTTAACCTTTTTCAGGAGTCATTTCCAGTCTTCACTGTTATGTTAAATAATTGCTGTACCTTCCATTAATTTTCACTCGCCCTTCATCTAAATCTGATCCAGCTTTCCTTATGATATGTTCTGCATTATAGATTGAGAGAAATAAAATGCGTCCTTGTTTGACCCCTTTGACAACTGGGAACCATTCTGTTTCTCCGTATTCTGTTCTAACATTGTTGTTGTTGTTGTTGTTGTTGTCGTTGTCGTTGTTTAAACTTAGTATACCACCCCATTCCTGCAGGGCTCCGGGCAGTTTACAACAAAACAATTAAAATAATACAATAAAACCAACACATAAATAAATTCATTAAAATCTAATACAGATAAAACCTCAATTATATGTGGTACCCCAGAGCCTATCTGAAGGAAGTATTATCTGGGAGTCCAGCAGCCCCTTGTCCTGCGAATAGATTGCTTATCAAAACAATGTTGTGGCCCATCCATTTCTTTAAGATCAATTGTATCTTTTCATCATCCATTTCTTTCTTCCTTTTTTGCTGGATTCAGATGTTCAATCTTTTAACCCTGGAACTAGATATTAGTTTTTTTTATTTTCATTTTTTAGATCTTAAAAAGACTTGTCAGAAAATATATCTATGATGGAGAATAAAAAAATCATCTGCTTTCTTTTTTCTTTACTGACATAGGTGATCTTATTCCCTGTGCCTTGTCTAGAAAACAGTGGCTGGCAGAGATTTTATGATGCCTGAGTTAATTTGCAGGATAAAGCTTTGGCAGGAAGGATCTGTTCAAGTTTATTTATGCATTTATTTGCTCTTTTATTTTAATTGTCTTTTTAGAAGAAGTCACACTGTAAAACGTTTCTGTTTAATTGCAGGAGTTCTGTGTTCCAAACAGCTAATAATGGCATTCGTTTAAACGAAGCCGCAGAAACACCACGGAAGAATGTTTTAAAGCAGCAGCCATGAGACCAGGTTAATCTTATTTTCCTGCACTGCATATAAAAAGCAAAAGGCCTTTAGCTCGACTGAAAGGGCCTTCTTGTAGGAAACAAGATTGCAGGGGAGAAAAATCTTTATATGAGAATGCGAAATAACTTTCTGAGACTATGGGCGCAGTGTGCCCATAAAATGTCAAGAGCTAGCATTGTAACATAGCACCTTTGCAACCTTCAAGCCGCGTGTATCAAAAGCAAGTCCAGAGCTACAGTGCACAGGTCTTGGTATCAGTTGACTATTTTCTTTTCTCTTTAATCCGAGTTTATATTCACAGGTGAGTGTTTCGTTTCTGTTTTTGCAGTCAGCGGAAAATATAAACAAGCTCTACATCTTGGTTGGATCCAGAGACAGGTGCATGGAAGGAAAGAAAATGGCCACTAGCAACATTTTGCCAAGATTTGTGCAAACCTGTATCAAGTGCTATGATAAATCATTCTGTGCTGTTCTCATCCTTCTGTTTCCATGCAAGAGGTTTTGTAAGTTTATATGGAACCTTAGTGAATTTAGTTCCAGGTTTCCTGTATACTTATAGTTCTCCAACCTCGCAGGTGAAATATAACTTCTTCATTCAGAAAAGCATCTTTGGCTCAAACTAACAGGTGTTTTAGTTGCAAAAAAAACCCCAACAACCCTGGCTCAAATACAGTAAAAATGTCCTGTAACAAAAACAAAAAAATTAGAATGAATTTTAGGCATTATCTTGTACAGCTGCAGTAGGCAAAATGTGCCTGCATGGGTGGAGTTGTGTCCTGACCGGAATAGTCCCAAGTGAGCCTAATCTCATCAGATCTTAAGTCAGCTATGGCCAGTATTTGGATGGGAGCCAGGAATACCAGGAATGTGAGGTAGAGGCAAGCAGTGGCAAACCACCTCCTGGATCATATGGGGGCGCCAGCTGCTCACCCTCCCCACCAAGTCTATTTGACGCCGACCCAACCCCTGCCGGGACGACGGCGCCGCGCCGCACCGTCATCCAGTCGACCTACCTGCTCTGCGGCCCTCCGGCACGTCGCCGAGGCCAGGGGAAACGCCCTGCTCCCGTCTCTGCTGGCGCCACTGCCCGGTGTCACCGCGAGGGGCAGAGGGGGCGCTGGTCCCCAGGCCTCCGGCGACGCTGGAGAGGCCGCCAGAGCAGGTAGGTTGACTGGACATGGGGGGGGAGGGAGAGAAGCCCGGTGCCGCTGCCATTCGACATGGCGCAGCGGCTCAAAGCTGCCTCGCTCAGTTTCCTCGTAAAACCTCAGCCATGCCCGAGGAAAACGGGCGGCTTCAAGCAGCTCGCTACCAGGTGGAGCGAGGGCAGCAAGACTGCGAAGCAGCTGTGCCCCCTGTGCGAACGGCTCCCTGGGGACGGCGTTTTTGCCGTCCCCAGGCCGCCGTATTAGGCCCTTGCGGAAAGGGCCAGAGAGAGAGGGGGGGAGTAGGGACAGAATATCAGCTTGAAAAATCCTCTGGAGTCATCATAGGTCAGTTGTGACTTGTTGGCAAAAAAAATGATCTTGCTACAAACTGAATAGAGGTAGGGATAGAGTCTTATGGGCAGATCCACCATTGCTGATCCTGGGTGTTTTTAAAACTAACGGGCCTAATAATAAAACCTAACTAGCCTACTTGTTGAATGTAAGATCCCTGGATCTCCAGATCTCGGGGAGGCAAGAGCTGAGTTTCACTTTCAATACAAGCCTGCGAGATTGCCACTTTCAGCAGTGTGTGGCTGGGAGCTGTTGATAGCTCAGACCAGCTTCAGTTCTACTCTTGCAGAGGCAGGTAAGTACTTCAGGGAGAAGGGAAAGAAACTCAGCTTGTAAGAGAGAAAACGCTATATGTATAAAAGGTGGACTACAATGCTGGAAGGTAATGTAGAGAAGCAAAGGATCTCTGTATATGTGTTGTGTATTGAATGCATCCTCTAGTCATGCAAGCCAGTAGAAGCTGTAGTTCTGTTTTTGAGAAACATTTTTCTTCCAAGTGCCCCACCCCCTTAACTTCTGAAATTGTTTCTCTTTGGAAAATTGAATCTGTCTTTTCATCTGATCTTCACTCGTGTACATACATTGTCTATAACAAATAAATATGGGAAGTGCATGTGAGGTAAAAATCAATAAATTAGTGTTATACAGAAATCACCTCCATAAAACCAATTTACAACATTTTATTTCAAGGAAGCAGTTTCAATATCCATAGATTGGTTGTCTTAAAATAAGACGTATTCTCATAAGTTTTTTTTAATGCAAGTCCCACACAAAATACAAATCTGGCTTTTGTTTTTATGAGTAACGGAGGCTGCAGGAAATGTTTGGTTTCACTGTGATACTGCAGTTTTAGTCATGCATGCTTGTGAGCAAGTTCTATTCATTTGAAATGAAACCAACAAACAAAGAGAGAGAGAGAGAGAGAGATGTTGCTCAGAACAGAGTTAAGAGAAATGGTAAGAAGTTTGACTCCTCTAATGAGGAAAAGAATCTTTATCAAGTGATTTGAAGAAGGAAGTTATGTGGACAAGTTAACCGGTTTAATAGAGCATACAGAAATAGCTGATGTCAACAGTGCTGATTTGAAAGAATCTCTGCATTACTTCTGCAAGCCGAAGGGGTCTAGGAAGTTTTCTGCTCCTCACAGCAATGTGGTATGTTTCAAAGACAGGTTATCATATGACATTTGGAGGACATTTATTTAAGGAAAAAATTATTTGAACTAGCACGAATCCCTTCAGGAACATAAATGTACAGTGCTATTCAGAGTCAGTGCAGCTGAAGCTCATTGAAATAAATGGGCTTAGATTGGAGTAACTTTGTTTAGAAGCACACTGTAATTAGTGTTTTGAATCATGGATTACTTTTTAAAAATCATGTATCTAATTCTCAACCAGGCTGCATCTGCAGATTCTTAATTCCGTAGATTTGGGCCAGGTGAAGAGAAGAAAGATTTTCCTGCAAACTTGGGACAGCACCCCCCCCTTATGCAGAATTGATGGGCAGTCTTTAAAGTCCCCCTCCAAATGAACCCTTCTGAGCATGTGCACAACAGCAGCTGCCATTGGGAGCCCCTGGCCTCTGCAGCAACTGTGCCAGCTCCTGGGCCCTGCAGCCCTCACAGCAACTCCTGTCCCAATCATGGTGGCTCCCAGGGAGTTGGCACATGATGTGGCTCTTGACAAGCAGCAGCTCCCAGGGACTTTGTGGTTAGCACAGTATCTCTGTCCTGATGCAACTCCTGCATCTTCCAATGAGCAATCTACATCTTCAGCAGGAGAGAAAGAGAAAGAATGAGGGGGGGGGGTCATCTGAGGGAGGGGAAAGAGAGAGTGAACAAGGGGATGTCTGAAGGAGAGAGATGCAAAGAGAGAAAGCAAGGAGAGAGAAATTCAAGGGAGGGATAGACAGCAGCAAAATTATATAAGGGAGGGGCAGGAGAGAATAAGATGATCCCCTCATTCTTCTCTCCTGCCCCTCCCTTATATAATTTTTAAAATGATCCCCTCATTCAAGGAGGAGGGAGAGAAAGAACAAGGAGTTTGAGGGACTGGAGAGAGAGAAAGAGAAATAATGGTGGAAATTAAAGAAGGGGAAGACAATAGAAAAGAGAAAAGAGAAAGAGTGGGAGAAGAGAGGTTGCACATTCCTGAGAAGGGCTGGGAGATACAAGTGGGGAGATTGGCATACAACAGGTGAAGCAACAAAGAAGAAAGGAAAAGATTGCTAGAGCAGGTAGTGGGGGAAGGCTGATGGGAGGAGAGAAGGCAGGTGAAGGAAGATTGATAGATAAGGGGTGGAGCAGAAAGAGAGAAGGGGAATTCTGACTGAGAAGGTAGGAAGATGGAAGGAAGCAAGGGTGAGTGAATGCCCTCCACAAGTTTATTTTTGGGTTTCCATTTATATTTATATAGTAATGGAAACTAGCCCCTTACCTCAATATAGCTGATCTGGCCACCTGGATACATGCTATAAGGACATCAAGACTCGTCTACTGTAATGCACTGTACACTGGTCACCACACAAAATCAGTTCAGAAATTCCAGTTGGTACAGAATGCTGCAACTTGGCTATTATCTGGAGCAAGATAGAGCATGCGTATTATTCTCATCCTCCAGTCACTCCATTGGCTGCCCATCAGTTACTGGACTCAGTTTAAACTATTGACTATCATGTACAAAGCCCTTCATAATCTGGGACCTTCATGTCTTCAAGACGTGCCAACTCCAGGGTCCTTTGGAGCCACCATGATTGGGACAGGAGATGCTGTGAGGGCCGCAGGGCCCAGGAGCTGGCACTGTTGCCGCAGAGGTCAGAGGCTCCCAATGGCAGCTGTTCTTGTGCACATGCTCAGAAAGGTCCATTTGGAGGGGGACATTAAAGACTAGATACTTAGTATTGGATCCAGCCAGTTTCAATCAGCCAGTTTCCTTTCATCCTACTTTTTCAGTAGCACATGATTTTTGTACTTTTAGATCCCATGATACTGAGCATAGCCTTTTTTATGATCAGAGGACTGCTTCTTCCTTCTTACTGCCAGAAAAACTGGTTGGATCTAAACCCTAGTCTTGAAAACTACGTGTGATTTTTCTGAATAGAGTCTTTTTGAAGCATACTTGGCTTCTCCAAGACTTACAAGGAATGTCTCAAGCCATGGATGTTCCAACAACAATAATTGTTTGGTTCCTCTTAAGGGCATTTCCAGCCAACAGAACATCCTGTTGTCTGCTTAAATGACCCTTTTCTTCCAAACAAGCCTTTTTGATGTCTGATTCAGAGTAGTATTTGCCTTGGCAAATGGGTAAGAGTTGAGTTTCATTTGGGCTCACTTCCTTTTTTATTATTGTTTTTAAAAAGGAGCAGAATGAAAAAAATGTCTATTTTGACCAAAATGAACTTCTCGTTCAGCATGCCACCCATGGGCACACCACCAGCTGGTGGACCTAGATTTGTTTGTACACCTGATACAGTAATTTATTGCCTCTGGAAATTTTAATTAAACTGTTTTCATCTATGTAAGCTGGGCAACTGGATCAACATTGGATAGGATGTGGAACTCTACCATTATACTGGGCCAGGGCCAGTATAATTATGATACAATTGAAGGATTGCCAACTCTAGGTTGTGAAGTTCCTGGAGATGTGTGGGTGTGGGTGGTTAATGGGCCAGCAGGGTTTGAATTGGGGAGGGACATCAGTGGGATATGATGCCATACAGTCGTGCCCCCCCCCCCCCCCAGCAGCCATTTTCTTTAGGAGAACTAATCTCTGCTGTCTGGAGATAATTTCTAATTCTGAGAGGTCTTGCCTAGAAGTTGGCAACTGTATAAAGGTCATGAATACTGGTGCATGTTTGTGAAAATGTGGCAAATAATAGACGAATGCTGGTTCATCCATGTCAGGACAGGTGGCCATTTAAAGAACGACATTGTCTCAACAATACAGGGGATGGTTTAACACACAGCTGAGAGACAGCATACCATTGAGCAAAGCCTGTGGCTACAATATCCAAGTTTCCATGCCTGTGTAAGCAAGACAGAAAGTTATGTAAGCGTAGATGTCTTTTGTGTACACAAGCCTGAAAGAGATATTAATCACTGAACAGATGAATCATCTTAAATGTTAATAGCTGTTAATATTTTTAAAGCCTTGCTTACATGTTGGTGCATTTGTATTACAACCTGAGTAAGTGTAAAGGGGTGTCCAGCGTGCGAGCTTTGCAAAGTACTCCAAACTAAAATAAGACAAACTTGGAAAACTAAACTGTTGTTTATTTGAAATTAAACTCTTGCACTGTGCCCAGCTAGGGTTTCTTTAAATTCTCTCTTGCGACACGACAGTTAACAGTGCAATCCTAGCCAGAACTGCAGCCTTCTAAATCCATTGAAGTTCTATGGGCTAGGAAATGTGTACCTCTATTTAGCATTACCGTTATGCTTGCTTCAGGGTTATACCACTGTGGAGCTAAGGAACATCCAGCCACTGGTGTCTTTGCCCTCTCTGCCAGCAGGGGTGCCCATTATGCCGGAGGAGAGGGCAAATGCATTAATGCAGCCCAGCACTGCTCCATTTGCCCCCACCCCCACCCCCACCCACCCCAAATCTGAATTGAGCTGCCCATCTAATTTTCAATATTAACAATTCGTGGTTTTTACCAAGTCAGCTCCTGATCTTGTTTTAGCAGAGAGAAGAGAGTTTTTCTATCTTCTGCTTCCAATTATGTAAGCTATTTGATGTCTGTTCTGGCCATCTAGTGATGTCCATGCATACAGTCTTGTGTTTGGTTGCTTGAAACATGTGCTTTGCAATGAACAAATTGCCCCCACAAACTGCTAAGTCACTCTCCTGCTTCATTTCATACTCCTAGCCCAAATCTGCTGGCAATGTTTGATTCTGTGTAGGGGTGAGCCCGCGAACCCGGCAGAACCGTAGAAGGAGCGCCAGGCATGCCGGTGCCGGCTACGGCCTTCCGGGCGCACACGCTCCCCCAACTCCCGCTCCCCCCATGAGTCACGGGTCATGAACTGCCTGACTCGCGGTCACCAGGTGTCCCATACAAAGGGACACAAAGGCTCCTGCCCTCAGGTGAAGATTAGACCCAGACATGGATGCTTCCTCCCGCACGTAGCAGCCCGATGAGATCATGCATCACATGATGATCTCCCGCTCTCCCGATCTCCCGACCTCCCGTTCTCCCGCCTGCCTGACCCCTTTTACACGCCCCCATTGAAACCCTAATAAAAGGTGTGAGGGGCAAGCGCACGGCAGAGTTGCCAGGATCACGGGATCCCGCACTTCCTGCTCGCTGGCTCTCTCCACCAGATGAAATCTCTGCATGTCGTCTCTTCCCTGGGACCTCGTGGGTACGACTACAAGCTGGTGCCGAAACCCGGGAATCCTCGAACCTCCGCCATGACTTACCGTCGCCTGGGAAAGGGCTTCTCGGTACCGATCGTCCGCTGGATCGGCGCATCCAGGGACCCACCCCCTTGGTACCGACCATCCGCTGGATCGGTGCATCCAGGGATCTGCGTTCTCGGACACTCTCTCGTCTGATCGAACCACCGGTAAGCATGGGCGCTTGTAAAAGCACGGCTTTTGACAAGCACGTTAGCGAACTGAAAGCGCTAGCGAAACGCGGCAGGGTCTCCGTAAAGAGAGGGGAGCTGTGCGAATTGGTTGAGGAGATTGATAGGCAATGTCCATGGTACCCAGAAAGGGGGACATTCAATCTTAAGGACTGGGAAAACATCGGGCGCACTCTGCACAGAGAGCCTCGCGCGCCGATGTCGCTGCTACTGACGTGGAGACAGTGTTATGTCGCCATCAGCCTGCAGGTCCATGGTGTCTTTGCCATGGATCTCCCTCCTTTTGATCTTTCACCTACAATTTCAAGCCCGGAATTTTCTCTATCCTCTAAACAGGACGCCTGTCCTACTCCAGTTTCACTTGCTTTCTCCTCTCATTCAAACTCTCCCGCTCGTGCTCTCGTGGCCAGGCCGCCTCCTCCTCTTGCTCCGCCTTCTGCTCCGCTTCCCCCTCCCGTTTCTGAAGCCACCGCACCTCCGTCAATGCCACGTAATGGCGCGAGTTTCAAAACTCTAGCAGAGCGTATTACCCACGATCTGCAGAGGAAGGAAACCCTGACGGAAGACGATGCCGACCTCCTCGCCGTCTGCCCAGCCCACTACACTGACCACGTGGGGGAGGACGGCGCCGTCCAACGGGTCGTTGAGTATCGCCCCATAGGCTATAACGTTCTCACTGAGCTCCGCAAGGCGATACGGGACGTGGGGATCACCAGCCCCTATGTGAGAGGCATGCTGGAAGCCGTCATGCGGAATCACATAATGGTTCCGGAGGACTGGAAAACCACTTTCCACATGCTCTTGAACCCTGCGCAATTTGTTGTTTGGGAAAGCGAATACCGCCAACAATGCATAAGCAGAGGAGCAGCCTCTGGCGGCGCCTATACCGCCGCGCAGCTCTATGGCTGCGAAGGCTTCGCCCTTCCCTACGCGCAGATCGTCCTGCCGGAGGCCACCCTTAAGGTTGCCTCTGACTGCGCCTACAAGGCGTTCGTAAGAGTGCCCGCTGCCGGACAGCCAACCCAGAGCTTTTCCAACGTTCGGCAGAAGCCTCAGGAGCTGGCCGACATGCTTAAGGCTTGCCAGGATATCGGATCTTCTGCCCATCCGGCCAGCCTCCTAGCCGCAGCACTCTCCATCACCCGGGGACAGCCCCAAGACGAGTGCTTCAACTGCGGCAAGCGGGGACTCTTCCGGAGGGATTGTAGGTCGCCCGGTGGGGGGGCTTACAACCCCGACGGAGGGGGGTTCTCCCCTGGGAGACGAAGGCCCCCAGGGAAGCCCCGGACCAAATGCCCCCGATGCCGGGAGGGCTTCCACTGGAGAAGCGAGTGCCCATCGGGAAACTCTTACCCGGGCCTCTCCCCAGCCCAGGACCAAGGAGGAGAATACTAAATCAGCCCCGAGAACCAAGGCCCGAACCCAAGCCACCTCCTCCCAGCGGTATCTCCCTCTCCTGCACCCAGCCTCTTTCCCTCAAGTTTCCCAATGAGATCCTCGTTGCTCCGACCCAGTACAGCGATCCCATCCCCCCAGAGGCCGTCGGGTTGATCTTGCCCAAAGCCTCCGCCGCTGAGCAGGGACTGTTCGTCGTTCTGGGAGTCATTGACTCTACACACCAAGGAGCCGTTCACATTCAGGTGTGGACAAACATCCCGCAGGAGTTGCCCAGTGGAACCAGCTGTGCACAGCTGATCCTCCTGCCCCACATGCTGCCTGCCGCCGATTCAATAAAGGCCACGAGCCCAGATCGCCATCAGGGCACAGCCGGCACCACCGTGGCGGCGGTGGAGATGCCCATCGGCAGCTCCCGCCCGTACCTGGAGCTCACTTTAGAGGGGTGTCCATTCAGGGGACTTGTGGACACCGGCGCCGACGTAACCGTCATCAGAGCAGCCGAGTGGCCTGATCAGTGGCCGACCGAGACTTGCCCGCGCATTTGGGGGGTGGGGGGGAAGCAGACCACGAGACGGAGCACCCGCCCGCTCACAGTCCGCAGTCCAGGGCTTGAGCGACAGCTCACAGTCCGCCCCATCATTTTGGACATCCATGTTAACTTGTGGGGAAGGGATCTCATGAGTCAAGTAAAGACGACTCTAGTTTGGGATGGATAAATCCACCCCCGCCATGGCCGCTACCCAGAAGAAGAACAGATAGCAGCTGGCCACGTTGAGATCCCCACCCCCCAGCTTTGACTGTGTTTCCTACCTCCACCCCAGAGCCCTCGCTCTGGAACACCCTCTCTCTTTCCCTCACTTGTTCTATTTTTTCAAACAGCAAAGGCGGGAGGGCCAATTGGCTGACTGGCCCTCCCTGGATTAAAATCTGGGCCCGTCCTGGTACCGCAGCTCTGCCAGGACAGGCCCCAGGTTAAAAGCAAGGAAGATGCTGCCGCACCAAATTCACTCACAAACCGGTTTGGGCGCCTTGAGTGATCATGGCTTAGAGCACCATCATCACTTCTAAATACCCATATTGTTTTCCGGTTTTCTGACTTATTTCGGCACCTTAGCCGAAACCGCCCCTTAAGGAGTGGTTTCGGCGGGCGGCATTTCCCCAAGATACTCGAATTCGACCCCAAATTCTGAACGCCATGCCTGCCTCAACCTCTGCGATCACGGTAAGTATATCTGCCCCAGGGTGGAACCTCCCCCAGTCCTTTGTCCCAAAGACCAACTCCCAAATGTGTGATTGTCTTGCTCTCCTGACGCATCCCCTCCTCTGAACACACCCCCAAAGTCCTTTTGTCCTACAAATTAGATATGCATACCCACAATCCCTTGACGGTCCACTCGCCCCCCCTCTTTTGGGGGGCTCGGACCGTCGCTCTGACGCAGCCTGATGACGTCTTTGAAGCCAACTCTCCATAGGAGTTGTCTGCCCTTCATACCTCCTGTCCTATGTCCAAACAAACTAAAGAAGGGGAGTAGGTGGGGCCTCCATGGCCTGCCCCCTGCAGAATTGAAAGCAGAATTGAAATAAAACTGCTCTCAGGCCCACTCCCACCTGAGCCAAGACCAAGCTTGGCAGGGCCCGGCCCCCTCATAACCTGGGGAAGGGGGTATGCTTCAATCCCTCTCCCTACAGGTCCCCAGTGGATTCCAGCTTCGCCATGTCCAGCCAACCCATGGAATGGCACCAGAAGGAAACCAACCCGATCCCGGAGATGGAGCGGATCTCCTTGGAAGATCCGGTCCTGCGACCCCGACGGAACCGCCGCCAGCGCCAGAATGGCCTGAGGACCCAGATGACTTGGGGAAACATCAAGGCAACGACCGGCCGGGCTTGAGAGCTGCTGCAACAACAAGGCTGCCCCGAGACACCCGAGGGTCTCTGCACTGCCATCTTTGCGATCATCACTGCAAACTCCGCAGTCACCATCATCTGCCTGCTCTGCTGCCTCTTGCTGGTGACGCTCGGTCACCCCCTTTTGGAGATCAACCAAGTCAACATCTGGGAGCGGTTTGCTGCCTCTGCCAACGTCTCATCCTTCTGCCTGGGCCAGTATCTCGGAGTGGGAAGCTTACTAAGCTCCTGCCTACTCCCTGTCTGCAAGGCCCCTGGAGATTTCCTGGAAGAGTCGGGCCTGAGTCCTTTCATGAATGCCTCGTCCATCCGGTACTCCATGAGCGCCGATTGGGGACCTGTTGTTCAAACCCTCCCCGCTGGCGCTCTCTCTCTCATCACCCAAACCGTCGCCAACCACAAGTCCAACACTTGCGCCTGCATTGCTAACGTGGCGGGACAGGAAACTGGCTCGAGCCCAGTCACCGGCTCGGCCAACTGGAACTGCATGCATGTTGAGGACATTCCCCCCATATATGGGAACATCCTCCTCCCTAAAGGCTGGTTCTGGACTTGCGGGGAGAGAACCTTCAACTACATTCCCGCTCGCCTTTCTGCCGGAACTCTTTGTTGCCTTAGCCGTCTTACCATCGTCCTGCCTCAGGCTCCACCCCGGGAGCCCAAACGCCGTCGCCGCTCCGCTCTTTCCCTCGACCCTTCCTGCCGGAGCGATGCGGTCGCTCTTTCCGAAGCCGAGTATGTTTCCCTCGTGACCTCCCTGGTGGGAGTCCCCGGACTCGCCACATATAACGCTAAGACTATTGGCCGGCTGGCCTGTGCCCTTGCAAAGTCCATTAATTCCACCTCCACCGCTCTGGATTCTCTGGCCTCCGAGCAACAAGAACTTCGTCAAGCGACTTTAGATAATCGTGCCGCTATTGATTATTTGTCACTACTGCATCACCAAGGTTGTGAGAATGTACATAATATGTGTTGTTTTAATCTCTCTGATAATTCCCATTTGATTCATGTGAAAGTTCGTGAGTTACAAGATGTTGTATCTAATCTGAAATACGATGTGTTGCCTCACTGGTGGTCAGCCCTTTGGAGCTGGCTGCCGGGGGGATGGTTAAGTACTATTGTACAATTCTTCATTGGTTTGATTGTATGCTTTGTTGTTGGATCTTGCCTTGTTCAGTGTGTATCTGCCTTTGCCTGTAACATTTGTAAGAAACCCCTTGACTTTCCCCTACGACGCAACCAGGTTCTCATGCTGCACAAACAGCTCAGCCAGCTTGAGCAAGTCCCTGGGGAGGCAAGCATCCCCCTAAATTGCCCCGACTGATTCGGCTTCCTTCCTAAAATATAAGAAACGGGGAGATGTAGGGGTGAGCCCGCGAACCCGGCAGAACAGTAGAAGGAGCGCCAGGCATGCCGGTGCCGGCTACGGCCTTCTGGGCGCACACGCTCCCCCAACCCCCGCTCCCCCCATGAGTCACGGGTCATGAACTGCCTGACTCGCGGTCACCAGGTGTCCCATACAAAGGGACACAAAGGCTCCTGCCCTCAGGTGAAGATTAGACCCAGACATGGATGCTTCCTCCCGCACGTAGCAGCCCGATGAGATCATGCATCACATGATGATCTCCCGCTCTCCCGCTCTCCCGACCTCCCGTTCTCCCGCCTGCCTGACCCCTTTTACATGCCCCCATTGAAACCCTAATAAAAGGTGTGAGGGGCAAGCGCACGGCAGAGTTGCCAGGATCACGGGATCCCGCACTTCCTGCTCGCTGGCTCTCTCCACCAGATGAAATCTCTGCATGTCGTCTCTTCCCTGGGACCTCGTGGGTACGACTACAATTCTGCTTTATTTCCTACTTTTGCATTCCACTCACTTATGATTATCAGCATATATTTAGGTGTGTGATCAATTTCTTCCTGGACACTTGCATAAAATTTCTCATCAGTATCTGTAGTTGGACATAAACTTGAATGATGGTTATGTCAATCGGCTTTCCTGAAGTCTGATGGATATTATTTGGTCAGGCTTTGCCTTGTAGCTCCTGACAGCCTGTACTACATCTCGCTTCTCTATTAAAGCAGCTCCACTTCTGCTGTTACTTCCCCAATAACTGAGTGCCTTTCAGCCTGGCGGGTACTATCTTCCAGCACTATATCTTTTTTTCATTTTGGATTGCCACATCATAGGAATTTTGAGGTAAGTGTAGGTCAGAAGTGGTTTACCATTGCCTTCTTCTGCATAGTACAAACCAGGGTTAGCTGATCCTCTGAAATGCCAGCCACAGATGCAGGCGAAACATCAGGAGAAAATGCTATTAGAACACGGCCATGCAGCCCGGAAACCACACAACCAAGAGTAACACCAACAACCACACAAGAAGAGTAAGGGGGGGGGGGTTCTTGGGTTTGAAAAAAAAACCCCATTCATGTCCGAAGCTCCGCCCACCCATTTGTGGGTTTTTTAACATTTTAGTGCTTTTTCGGTTTTTGGCCTGCAGGGGGCGCATTGTTTGGGCTAGCAGCACCAAACTTTCAGGGATTATTTGGGGGACTCTCCCGATGACACTACCCGGGTTTGGTGAGGTTTGGTTCAGGGGATCCAAAGTTATGGACTCCCAAAGGGGGTGCCCCATCCTCCATTGTTTCCAATGGGAGCTAATAGAAGATGGGGGCTACATTTTGAGGGTCCATAACGTTGGACCCCTGAGCCAAACTTCACCAAACCTGGGATGTATTATCAGGAGAGTCTCTTATTGATACCACCCAGGTTTTGTGAAGTTTGGTTCAGGGGGTCCAAAGCTATGGACTCCCAAAGGGAGAGCCCCATCCTCCATTGCTTTCAATGGAAGCTAATAGATGAAGTCTACATCTTTGAGGGTCCATAACTTTGGACATCCTGAACCAAACTTCACCAAACCTGGGATGTACTATCAGGAGAGTCTCTTATTGATACCACCTGGGTTTTGTGAAGTTTGGTCCAGGGAGTCCAAAGCTATGGACTCCCAAAGGGGGTGCCCCCATCCCCCATTGTTTCCAATGGGAGCTAATAGGAGATGGGGCTACACCTTTGAGGGTCCATAACTTTGGACCCCCTGAACCAAACTTCACCAAACCTGGGTGTTATCATTAGGAGAGACTCCTAAAGATACCCTGAAAGTTTGGTGCTTCTAGCTTAACAATTGCACCCCTAACAGCAGGCACCCCACAAATTTCCCCAGATTCTCCTTTTAAATCCACCCCCTTCGGCATGGATTTAAAGGGAGAATCTGAGGTCCTCAGTTTAGAAGAAGAAGAGTTTGGATTTATATCCCCCCCTTTCTCTCCTGCAGGAGACTCAAAGGGGCTTACAATCTCCTTGCCCTTGCTCCCTCACAACAAACACCCTGTGAGGTGGGTGGGGCTGAGAGAGCTCCGAAAAGCTGTGACTAGCCCAAGGTCACCCAGCTGGCGTGTGTGGGAGTGCATAGGCTAATCTGAATTCCCCAGATAAGCCTCCACAGCTCAAGTGGCAGGGCAGGGAATCAAACTCCAGATTAGAATGCACCTGCTCTTAACCACTACGCCACATTGAAAGTGATGCTGTTTCAGGGTGGGGGATAATCCACCCCAGAACAGCATCACTTTCAATGTTGTTTAACTAGGGATCCCAGATTCTCCCTTTAAGGTGGATCTAAAAGGAGAATTTGGGCTCTCTAGTTTAAACACCATTGAAAGTGATGCTGTTTGGGGGTGGATTCCAGCATCACAGCGGCTGCCTGGAGGGGGGGGGGGGCGCAAAACTCAGATTTTGCACCAGGCTCCATTTTCCCTCTATGCCTCTGCCCAGAGGGGAGGGGCAGGGCAGGGGAGTCTGCCATCCCTGACCTCGAAGAGCTGCTTTTATGAGTGCTAGGCCAGGGGCGGGGCTTGGGGAGGTGTGGCCATGCCCTAGGGGCGGGTGGGGGTGTGGCCCCACCCCTGAACCCCCCCCCATAAAAAATCTATACCTACGTCCCTGCACACAACACCCCATAGACTATTTCCTTTGGAGCCTGATCTGGATACAAAAATCATGAATTGGACTGGGAAAAGAACACACAGAGGTGGATTTCGCATGGCAGATTTATAAATGAGTTGCAATTGTTATGAATGAGTTCATTTTTCATTTGGAAAAAGGGAAAATGAGTTCATTTTCATTGATGGCAACTAGCTATAAATATGCTGTGTGGAATCCGCTTGCGAGAGAACAAACCTTGCATGCTTTTCCTTCCCACTGTTGACCCAACAGCCACTCCTGAGAACCTGACACCTCCAGAGATGGCATGTGAGGCAGCATGGGGCCTGCAACAGGCAGGTGGGATAGGCAGACATTTCTCCCCTCTTCTGTGATCTTTTGGCTCTGACCTCCTGGTTTGCAAGGAGCAGGTTATTTCAGCACAGGCCATAGCTACTTACCCCTGCTAAGTGTCTAGTGAATTTGGGGCATAGTTCTAGTCTATTGGTTTGATCTGAAATTATTTGATGTCTTAAAATGTGGGTCTCAAAGGGGCAGAAAGACCCAGCCGTGTCAACTTGACAGTCGCTAAGACTGTGGCAAGTCTGTTGAGTTTCTGTCTCTGTCTTTCTCTTGCTGGTTCTTGCTGCAGCTACTGCAAGATCCTTCCCCCACTTCTCCTGGTTTCCTTTTTTTAATGTGCCCCTCACACAGTATCTTATTAATATTTATTGCAACTTTAAACAATAAAATTAAAAAGCTGGCCACGTGGTGCTCAGAAGACTCCGGTAGTTTATCTGGAACATAATGCCATATTAAGAGAGAACACAATGCCATTTATCCTCACACCTGGGGGAATGCATTTCACAGCTGTAATTGCTACAGTATAATTCTTATTAATGTTGTGCTATAATTTATATTAATTCCAGAGGGCTAATAAATGTATTAAGACTTGTCAACATATTATTTTATGCTGTTTATGATCTCAAGAAATTTGCTCTTAAAGAGTTTTATTGTTTAAAGGAAAAGCCTTAAAACCTACTTTAGCAGGGGAGTTAATTAAAAAAAGGGTTTAGTTATCCCCCCGCACAAACACAGACACTGTTTCACTTCTTTGTCAGTGAACTATCTTTTTCCATCAATATTTAGAAGGAAGCTTTAGAAAATAGTTTATGAATTAGCAGCAATTATGCAGGCACTGTAGTTCTGCTGGTCTTATCAAATATCAGCTGCCATGAGAAACATTTTTATAATAATTAAAACTCTGGGTCCACTGGCAAATGAACCAGGAGAGAAACAGATGAGACAGAAAACATGAAAGGTAGTAATAAACATAAATGTGCCATTATAGTAACTTCTGATTTTACTCTTCTGCTCTGTTTTCCCAGGTAGTGAATATGATGAAGAAGAAGTAGATTATGAAGATTCAGACAGTGATGAATCCTGGACCACAGAAAGTGCCATCAGCTCTGAAGCTATCCTAAGTTCCATGTGTATGAATGGAGGGGATGAAAAACCTTTTGCTTGCCCTGTTCCTGGGTGTAAAAAGCGATATAAGGTGAGTGTATTATTTTGGGGCACTTCTTCAAAGTCTGGTCTTAATTTAGGAACTACTTCTTCTGTCGATAAGTAATTCATTTGTGGATTTCATTGCCACTACACATAATGATGGTCTCAAGGTTACCTGGTTTTAAAAAGGGAGGAGAGTTGTGCATGGTGGATATGTCTATCAATGGCTACTTAGTCATGGTGACTAAAGAGAACCTCCAAGTTTAGAGCAGTGAAACTATGAGTGCCAGTGCAGAGCTAAAAATGATTTAGTCTCCATAGCCTGCTTTCTAGGACTTTTAGGGACATTTGGTTGACTACTGTATGAAACAGGACATTGGACCAAATGGACCATTGGCATAATACAACATGGCTGTGTTTATGGTTATGTACCTTTAAAGCCAGAGATTTTGAGTCCCAGTCCTTAGAATGTGAAACTAGACACATGAAAATGCCAAACACACTGAGAAACATAAGGTTCGTCTTCAAACTCCAATTTTTTTCTGCAAGAAGAGAAGACAATGAGGGCATCATGCTCCACTCATTGTGGTGCAAGAAGAAGAGCTGATTTTTATACCCTGCTTTTCTCTAAAGGAGTCTCATAGTAGAATCAAAGAATCAAGAAGGAGAATCAAAAGAAGGAATTCACCAGAAGGAGGTGTATACCAGGGATAGGGATCTTTGAGCAGCCCTGACCACAGCCAGAACAGACCTACTGTTCTGAAGGGCTTCCTATCTATTGAGGTCATTTGGCTGATGTGTGATCCTTCTCTCTGCCACCTGCTTTTTCCCTTTTGGCACCCTTGTGTGACCTCACCAAGCATCTCCCTCAGAGAAGCTTTTTGTCCTTGCCTGCCAGAGACTTTGCAGTGTATGAAGCAGAGAAAGCATGAGGTGAGATTACTGGTTGCAGTTTCTTCACCTCTTGGCTAGCTAGTGGCCATTTGGCCACCTCAAGAAGAAAAAGAAGAGTTTGAATTTATATCCCTCCTTTCTCTCCTGTAGGAGACTCAAAGGAGCTTACAATCTCCTTGCCCTTCCCCCCTCACAACAAACACCCTGTGAGGTAGGTGGGGCTGAGAGAGCTCTGAGAAGCTGTGACTAGCCCAAGGTCACCCAGCTGGCGTGTGTGGGAGTGTACAGGCTAATCTGAATTCCCCAGATAAGCCTCCACAACTCAAGCGGCAGAGCTGGGAATCAAACCCGGTTCCTCCAGATCAGAGTGCACCTGTTCTTAGCCACTGCTCTTAGCCACTACGCCACTGCTGCTCTCTTACCAGCCTATCTCTTCCTGTGAAAAAGCACCACCAGAGTTCGGAAGTCGAGAGATGAAAAATGTTTTCCCCTCAACTGATCCAGGACCTACACAGCTGGCACTGTACTCACCATGGATCCTCCATCAACTGGAATTGCTTCCAGACTAAAGATGTGAGGGGGCAACCATGCTGCCCAGCAGCTGTAGGCACCCACACAACCACCTCCTTTGAGGAGCTTGGGGCAGATACGCCGAGTCTAGGGAAAACAAGAAGAGATAGCAAAAGGAGAAGGGAGCTGAGATTGCAGGACCTTGGGTTGCTCCTCCAGCTCTTCATCTTGCACCACCTCTGGTCTCTCCTTCTGTCTCCTTTGGACAGTTTTCTACAAAATACTACTTCCCGTTTTGCCAGCTCATGGATTTATTTCTGTCTCACCTCCAATAGTCATTGTTCTCTTGCCTCAAGTCCCTTTGTGCACCCCACCGTGCCTTTTGCTTTGAGGCTTCTGGGTACTGTATTCTCTTTGTTTCTTCTACCAGGAAACTGAGTTTATCCATGTGTCCAGGTCAGAATGGGTGGGAAAGGGAGCCAGCCTGAAAACAACATGTAGCTCTGGGGTGAAATAGGAACTTTGAAATCCAACAGATGCTATGAAGAAATGGGCATTTCCCCCTTTCATGCCCATAATGAGTTTCTAAAAATTGTCATTGCTTAGCCTGGTCAATGAGAGGGGCTGGCTACAAGTAACCTGTGGCTGGTCAGCAGCAGCTGGAAGAAAGAAATGTATTTTAATGGTAGACCATTTTATCATATGAAGGCTCTTCCAGTTTCAGGGGTCTAGGTTTTAAACTGAAAAATATGTGTGTGTGTACCTGGCCTTTCCTAAAGGCCAATATGACATTTTTATATGCTGCGATGCATTTGTTATATGTTATCCCCACCCCATTCAAAGTTCTGGGAGAACAGACATAACACAAAGGAGTCCTGAAGGAAACACCAGAAATAAACTTCATGCTCTTTCCTCTTGCGGAGTTGCAAAACCAGCTTTAATATATTACAGTGTGAGTAGCCTTGTGTTTAGACATATAGCCCAGTGCCGGATGTTTTCCTTAAGTATTTTATAATTATAGTCCCAATTTCACAGTCCCATTATACAAGGTAGCTTTTACTGCCTGACCCTTTTACCAGTTTTACTCAAGTGTATCCCTCCTCTTTCTACAGAATGTTAATGGCATAAAATACCATGCCAAGAATGGTCACAGGACACAGATCCGTGTGCGGAAGCCATTCAAATGTCGTTGTGGAAAGAGTTACAAGACAGCTCAGGGTCTGCGGCACCATACAATCAATTTCCACCCACCAGTGTCAGCTGAGATTATCAGGAAGATGCAGCAATAACTGGTTGGTCACAAATGTGCCAAGGAATCCTCACCAGCAGTTGCTGATTTTGAAGACAACCACCTCCTCTTGGGGAAGCACTGAGCAATCCCTTTAAAAAGTTAAATGCATGCTTTACCATTTTTTTCTGTAATTTTGGAATGATGTTATCTTTGTAGAGTTATTGTTTTTGTACATTTGCACATGTAATCATCATGCCCATATACATTACTTTGCTATCAGGTGCTAAAAGCTACAGATTCTTCAAAGTATCTCTCCTGCCCCTCCCCACCCACCCCAGAAGAAGAAAATTAGGGGATAGTGTGTATTTTATCTGTTTTTCAGTGTTAAATGAGGAAGAGGAGGGGAGAGGAAGAAAACTTGGCACTGAGATAACTTTTAAGATTGTAATGCAGTTGAGGTTCAGTGCATCCCTTCTCATGTGCTTGCAAAACCAAAACAATCCCCCCATTATCCACCTGGTTAATATGCCTTACGTAATAGAGATCTGTGGAATAGCAAGGTTTTAAGTATTGAAATTATAAATAAGAGAATGTTTAACATATGCTAAAAATATTTTCATACTCAGATAACATACATAAAAAGTGTGCTTGCTGTATTTTATATTATCTTGCAATTTTTTTTCTCCTCTGAAACGTCTTGCCATTTGAATTAGCCGAATAATCACTCTAGCAGTAGAATTCTACTTCTGTGTGTACAGGTGTTATACAATGTTAAAGACCCATCATACTCCTGAGGAGCAAATTGCTGTGGTCCCATTATTGCTCCCCAGTTATCTACTACTAAAAGACACTTGGAAATGAAGTGCAAATCTAGCGTGAAAGAAATTATCTTCATCTTAGATGGAGGTCTTAAAGCACTTTGTAGTTCTCTATTGCCAACAAATTTAAATGTTTTATGCGTTGCCAATTCTTGCAACTGAGGTACTAGTGCGTGCCAGGCGTTGCAAATAAAAATTCTAGGCATGTTTTATGGAGGGTACACGATTTGTGTTGAGGGAGTTTCTAGTCCTATGTGTATTGTACCTTCAGATTTTTGTATGTATATATCTATATATCTATATTTTCTAACTTACCATAGGTTGTTGCATTCCACAAGTTTAGCATTAAAAGTTTCTTTCGGAACTATGAGACATCATGAGCCTTACTGAAATGAAGTGCTTCTTTAAGCAGGTACTCAAAAGATAGACCTGAGGTCAGAACTATCCTTGAGTTGTGTCTGGACCATACCTGAATGCTTCATTTATTTGATGCTCTCCTGCCTTCAGTCTTCTTCTATTGTGTAAGTGCTAGTCTTTAAGGTTAATAGTTTACAAAATATGCAAGAGTTACCTTAATAGAAACTGGGGAAGTCTCCTACCCAAGAAAACATTGCGTTTTACAAGTTATCCTCTTGTATTTTGTATTTATATATATATGAATATATAACCTATATAACTGACCTGGGAAATGCAAAAGTTTCCATTCTTTTGAAAATATATAAAGATTGAGGGGGCAACGATTCTCTGTGTTTTCTTTTCTGAACTGAATGCCTCATAATGAGGACTGAAGAAATTAAAAATAACACATCCTTTAATAAATCACCCTTGATCCATCTTACAAAAAATAAATTTTGTAGCACATGTGTCAGCATTGGTATCAAGAATGATCCAGACATAAGACTCTTATTGCTTCTACTTAAAGCCCATCTTCCAATATTTTGATTTCGGCATCG
The DNA here is from genome assembly GCF_021028975.2 of Sphaerodactylus townsendi. Classification (NCBI taxonomy): domain Eukaryota; kingdom Metazoa; phylum Chordata; class Lepidosauria; order Squamata; family Sphaerodactylidae; genus Sphaerodactylus; species Sphaerodactylus townsendi. The sequence goes on from NC_059435.1 coordinate 39,850,286, forward strand.
TTTTTTGCTTCCAGTGAAAAACTGCAGGCAAACTAAATCAATATTGTTGCATGTAAATCCATTTCCACTCTTAAAATCCAGTTTTTATTTACCTAGTCATTGTGACAGTATTAAGCAGGTAAAAATGGGACTATTTTGTTATACTGTGTATAGTGAATGTATTGTACTGTGTGTGAAAATGTGCTTTAAATTATATTTTTCCTATATTTTGTTGGGGACAAAGTTCATTAAGTTGTCACAAGAGGTTTGTTTTAGAACTGAGCACCACAAAGTGCAACAAAATTTCTTTCAATAAAAGCTGCTCATAAATGTAAATTGAATCATACTTAATAAAAATGGCCTCTGACCTAAGACAAATCTGGTTCCATTTCATTCTTTCAAACCTTTGGTTTGTAAATTGCATGCTATTCATTAACCCAGTGATATAGCAGATTCTGTTCAGTAACAGAAATGGCAAAATAGCAGCCTAAGATGCTTTTATACTCTGTTGCACATAAAGATAATAATAGATAGTATATTCTTCCACCACAGAACAAAGCATGCTGGGCCTTTGTTGTTGTAGTATGCCCTGCCTGTGTCCAAGTGCCTACTTAGCCCTGCTCCCCGATGCGTTTGAACATTTAAAAGTAATAACACATTTTGGCATAAATGCTCTTGTACCAAAGTTCCACATTCAATAATGCACAAAATAATGGTTTTAACCAGGGGTCCTCAAACTACGGCCTGGGGGCCAAATGAAGCACCCCGAAAACATTTATCCAGCCTGCCAGGTGTTTTTGCCACGCGCATCCACCTTCCTTTCAGGGGCTTCCTCTCGAGCAAGCATGCGTGCACTTGCAGCCTTGGAGACCTCGGTGCATGCAAATCTTTGCAAGGATCCTCTCAACAGCAAGCCCCATGGGAGGCTAGAGCTCTCTGTTCCTGGGGGGCTGCAATGCCGGGCACGCAGAAGGCAGCCCCCTGGCACGGCAACTCCTGCAACCAGCCGTCTTGAAGGCGGCAGGCGGGTACACCTACCAGGCGACCCTCGCCGACTGCAGCTGCAGCCGTGACTGGCTCTGCTCACTGTCATCGTGTGCCACTCCCCAGCCTCAGTCTTCCCGTCCAGCTTCAGTCTCCTCGTCTGCCATTTGCCAGTACACGAAGCGGGAAGGAAAGGCCCCTGCCACCGGCCTCTCCCCGTCTCACTCGCTTGGCTCGGACTGCTCGCATGACTTGGACCGGTCGTACAGGGGTTGCAAGTGAGCAGTCCAAGCCAAGCGAGCGAGCGAGACCGGGAGAGGCCGGTGGCAGGGGCCTTTCCTCCCTGCTTTGGAGCCAGATGGGACGACTGAGGCTGGGAGCAGAGCACGACGACAGTGAGCAGAGCCAGTAGTCACGGCTGCAGCTGCAGTCGGCAAGGGTCACCTGGTAGGTGTACCCGCCTGCCGCCTTCAAGGCACCTGGTTGCAGGAGTTGCCATGCCAAGGGGCTGCCTCCTGCGTGCCTGGCATTGCAGCCCCCCCGGAACAGAGGCCTCTCGCCTCCCGTGGGGCTTGCGGTTGAGAGGATCCTTACAAAGATTTGCATGCACCGAGGTCTCCAAGACTGCAAGTGCACACGCGCTTGCTCGAGAGGAAGCCCCTTGAAAGCGCACACGCGCGCAAAGGTGGGTGCGAGCTGGCACGGGAAAGATGTGTTAAAACGAACAACAGAGATTCCAATTGGGAACAAAGGGAGAGATGCCTGAGAGCGCATTGGATGCAATGGAGCCCAGGAATGCCAGTAGACTTGCATGGGCTTCATTGAAGTCTATACAGCACACAAAAGAAGATGCAGAACAAATTTGGAGAAGCCTGTTTTTTGCCTGGCATGACAGCACCCAGTGTGGAATGGTGGCCTCTGGGACCAGTCAGCTCAACTGCTGGGGGTCTGCAATGCCAGCCCCCAAAGGGAAACAAGAGACTGGCGTTAGTATCAGTGTTCTGGGACTGGAATGGCTTGTGCTTTCAAAGTAAGACTCTGCAAATCAGAAGGGCTTTGCCTAGGGCAGGGGGTCCCGACAGATACCATAATACTCATGATACCTTTTCTGGGACCCCCTCCCAATTTATTTAGAGAGTAAGCAGGACTGGGGGTGGGGTAGGGGTTGTCCTTGTATACTATTATATGTATTTTTTAACTGAGAATTCACAGAATTCATTTTTAAAGAAATAATCTTATTCACAGCTCAGGGATCTTGCCACTATTATGTGATCTTATGCATGATCACTTAGAAAAGAATACAGCCTGATCCTATGCAAAAACATGCATAGAAACATTTTTACTTGTTTTTTATTTTAAATATTGTATTTGTTCCCATTTTGTTTTTTTTTACTTCAAAATAAGATATGTGCAGTGTGCATAGGAATTTGTTCATAGTTTTTTTTTTAAGCTATAGTCCGGCGCTCCAACGGTCTGAGGGACAGTAAACTGGCCCCCTGTTTATAAAGTTTGAGGACCCCTGATTTTAACAAAGGTAGTAATTAACAATGAATAATTCCCAATTTGTTCAGGACTCTTTTCTAACACGGAAGCATGCAACTTTCTCAAACACTGCACCTCAACTATCATCTTTCTGTGGAACATGTATAACACGAATCTTGCAGCAGATCTGATACTCAGGGCTACATCCCAAGGCCCTGACAGCACTGTTACGGCAATAGTTTGGGAGAAAGTTATAAACATGGCTTATCGCTGCCAAGACTTCCACAGCTACCAATTAAGTTTGGCTTTTTCCTTGTGCCTGGCCTTTTACACCCCTCAGCTTAAAACGACCCAACTTGATGGTTCATCCGCATCTTCATGGGTGTTTTCCAGCTCTTGGACCTAAAAATATTGCTCAACCTCAGCTACAACCTTGTTGGAGATTGGCTTACAGAGATATGAGATGCAGTCTGTGATTCAGCTTCTTGTACACTGGCCAGTTCTACATGGCCTTTTAACCAACAATTGCTATGATTTGTTCACATGGTGTTAGAGCCAAAAGTTTTCCCTCCTAATGCTGGCATTTGCTTTTGAGGAAGGAGCCTGATATACCCAACAAAAAGAACTAAGTAGAATTTTAACAGAACTAAGTAGATACTAATCCCAAGCAGAGCATTCTAAAGCAAAGACGGTCCAGCACGTGGTGGGTGAAGTTACCATTCTATTTAGTTTTTGTTGTTGAAAAGGGTACAGTAAGGGAACATGACTCTTTCATCCCCATTTCCCTCCCCCCCCCACACACACACACAATCATTATAAGCCATCTCTAGGGGGCCGGCTTGGATGCTATCATGTGAGGTTAGATGGGTGGCAACCTTGGAGACGTGCCTGTGAAATACACAATTCACTCCCCAGGGATACACATCTGTCCCCCCTTTACCATTACCTTCCACTAGCAGGAACGTTTTGACCCTCTTTTCTGTTTCTTTTTCATTTTATAAATGTGTTCTTCAAGTAGCGTTCTGCCGAATCTGTTTTTGGTGCCCTGCACTTGGCTACGACAGAGTGGGGAAGACACAAGCCAGGTTCAACAGTTCATACAATAGGTTTATTACTTAGGAGAATTAAGACCCTAACTCGTACCTTGGGTCTGTCTAAATCAGAGGACTTGCTTGTCTTGAGCAGATTTGAAGCTGTAGACTGTGTCTTCTCTTGGCTGCTTTCAAGAAAGTCCACTGTGTGTTGCTTCCTTTTAGTTCTTTCAAACCAGTCTTTGTCTGGTTCTAACTACTGTTAACCTTAACTTGTGCTCTGTATATCACCGTAGACTACTATGGACCACCATATACGTCACGAATATTCCAGTCTCCAGCTACCCTTGGCACCTCACTCTGATTGGCTAGAGCTAAAACGGGATTGCTGGGTAAAGAAGGAAGACTGCCTCCTGGGAAAATGTCTTAAAGGGACAGGGGCTAACTAAAATTCCCTCCCTTAGAAGACTTTACAATGAACGTCACTAAATTCATGCTAACTATGGGGCAACTGACGCTTAATGGGGAAATAACAAAAGCCTCTGTGGGTGCATGGCAAGTAGGTCTTTAATGTTTTTTAACTGATCACTACTAAATAGGACGCAGTAAAGTAGAAAGTCAGGATAATGTTGTGTTAAAATCACAAAGGAAGTTTCTTGCACTAGAAGACACCTTGTCATCCAAACTACTGTCTTTAGAGAGAACCTGATGACAGCATAGCCAAACCATTACATTCCTGCCTTTTGGGGTATCTTCCTTCAGAACCACTGTGGCTTTTTATTCACTTAACAAAATTGCACCTCTAGCTGTCCACATGTGGCCCACTATTAAGTCACTGCACACATACAATCCCTTCAAGTCCTCAGTCTCTCCATGCTTCCTGGCTCGGTGGCAGGGGCAAGGCAGAGTACAAGCTCAGCAGATCCTTTTTGGAAGCAGAGAGAAAACAATGGCTTTACAGCAAATCTGACTGAAGAAGCGTTAATTACTGTTTCTTTTCCCCAGCCGTTTAGATCCTTCTTACCTTGGTCATGGTAAAAGCATCCAACGCTCTATGATGCTGAATGACTTCCCGTTCACCAGCAGGACCAGGCATACCTGAATGTATTTTTAATTGGTCTCTTTTCCCCTGGGAAGTTTTAATTACTATATCTGTTTGGCTGGAAAATGGGCTCAGGTTTTTTTTATCTTTTCATGATGACCATAAAAAGCATTTGATTCCAAAGGGGGAAATAAGCATAAATATCCTGTCTCTGCAAAGGAATACTAAGGCATGAGCACCACATAACAGCAAGAAGTTGCAAATAAACTCAATTACTTAAAACATTTCATCTGAACATTTCACCCAATCAGGGCCCTCAAAGCAGCAAACAATTAAGGCAATCATACATATGTATACAAAAAAAATTTAAAACATAATGCTGGGTCAGTAAGCGAATGCCAAGTCAACCAGAAGAGCCTGAATCTACCTAAAACCTAATGATACAGGGAAATATAAACATCTGCAAGGGTGAAGCAGGATTTGTGATAGCAATAAAACTTTTGCTGAATACAGCTTACTTCCAGATAGAAGGGAAACATTAAATTTGACCCCCCACCCCCATGTATTTTTGATTAGAGTATCAAGGCAAATTATAAAGACAGAAAATTCAAAAAAATCTCAAAGTTCAAGTAAAAGACCCTCCTGTTCAAGTAAAAAGACCAATTCTGCCCCATTCCTAAGCAGAAGTTCTGGAAAATCTTAGCCTTGATTTTATAGAACTTTATACATGCAAAAGGGTCTACTAATAAAGCCACACAGACAATATTTAGAGCTCGTTTTTAATTTTACTACTGTACAACAGATGAAAAGTGAATAATGTTATCCAAAAGAATCAAATTAAAGATTAACCCTCTAAAAATATAGTGTTTTAGATGCACACCACAAATATGATGGGGAGAAATGGGCAAATCAAAACGCAGATGATTCTAGAAACCTTAGTCCCTAGGAACATAACTTGCTGGGGGGGAGGGGGAGATGCATACGCATGGTAAAATCCAGAAGTACAAGTGAAGCCAAATTTTAGCAATTTTTAAACGTTTATTTTGTCATAGCTCCAAGTGCAGAAGTTTTAATAGGTAAATGTCTAGAGAACATGACACTTGCAGGAAGGGATAATATTTATGTGAACATTGGTATAAGGAAGTTTTGCAAGCATGTAAATCTCAACGTAACTAGATTCTGAAATAAATGTAAAAACTACTTCCATTTGATAAGTTATGCAACTGTCAGAATCAACAATTAGATGAAGGAATACACAAGATTACAGAAGAACCTTGGTTTATTATGGAATGAGAACATTAATTATACTCTTAAGTAGCACAAGCAAGAGTAAAATCACATCATTCTGTCAAACCTGCTATCCCTACCAAATAGACTTCAGATGTTTCTCTACAAATATGTCAGTTTCCTGTATTCTTCTACATTCTGTTAGCAAGGGAATAAATACTGAGATACCACAAAAGATTTGGGTGTATGCTAGCTGTAGGAAGGCTGACCCAATACTTGCTAACAGGCCAAAGGTTTACTTTGAATCAACTGCAATGCACAGGACTGGTTTACTGACAGTAGCCTTTAAATAAGAAGCTTGCCTTGAATTATAATAGCGGCTTGTTTGGAACTCGTTCATTTGAGCTCATTCTAAGCTAAATTGCCCACACCTAGTCAAAATTCAACACATTCTGATCAAAGTGTATTTGAACGTGTCTTTCAAAGGCTTGCTGGTCATAGTCAGGAGGGAACTGTTCGTTGCACATTGGACACACCTTCCAGTGACTCTCAACATGTTCTTCAAACTTTGTCTGGTTATAATTTGGAGGAAACATCAGTTCACAAAGTGGGCACTTCTTGCTGTGCGGGAAGCTTAGGAGATAAAAGAGGAAAGAGCAACCGATGAAAACAGACGGACAGTTGGGATACAAGCTCGATATGCCACTAACTTTCAATTTTTATTTACTAGCTGCATTTAAATTACACTCTGAATCAGAGTAAGGCCAGAGGCAACTCCGATCTTCTATGGGGTTGACCATATGCAAGCTCTGAAAATGTCAAGGACTTTTTCACATGTTCAAAACATTCTCACACTGTTTGGCCTTTCTGCAAGAACAGTGCAATCTCTCACTTGATGTGCACCTCATGATATCCCTTTCCCATTTAATAAGAGAGGGGAAGAAAGCTATTCAGCTTTTCATCTGTACTGTGATACATTAGAGAACAACAGAGGTTCAAAATGTAAAAGAAATGAGGACTGCACCCCCTTATTGCATAATTAGGCAACTGCTTGATATGACCTTTAAATTAAATATAGGCCCCAATCAGCATGGCTTGATTTGAAATCCTTTATACAGCCTGCCATCATGCAGTAAACAGTATTTGTTCAACAGGGGCAACTGGGACAAACATAACATTATTTATGCCAATCGCAATGGCAGTGTACTCAGGGCAGGGAGATAGTTTTCCAAGTATGAGGCCTGAGATTCAAATAGCTGTTTTAGGGTCAAGTCAAAGGGGTTTGTAGAACCACAATGGTCACGTGAGCCTGTTGTGCCTTAACATCTGACATTCCCCCAAACCTTTCAGAGCCACTCACAGTGGACATTTGTAAAAAATGTCCAGGCTCAAATTTAATAAGGAAGGAACTAGCATGAGTATGAGCTTGGTGCTACACTGCTTTATGAGAAGTCACTTTACCTGGAATCAAAACAAAAACCTGTTCCACGCTCATGCAAGTGAAGGTTTGCTGGCTCAGGAGCAGAAGGTGTACTTGTTTCATCATCCTGTAAAGAAAATTTGGGGTTATTTCTGTGTTTAATCTCTTCAGTGAAGTTATTACTTACATTCATAAGCAAGGAAACAACATAAATATACATCTACTGGGTTGTCTCATTGGACATATAAATTCAACACTTCGCTCCAAAGAGCTCAGGTCTGTGCAAATGGTTTTGACCTCACAAACAGCTCTGTAAGGTATGCTAGGCTGAGTGAGGATCCCCAAGTCAAATAGTTAGCTTCACAGAAGAACCCAAGTCTCTGCAGTCCTAATCTCACGTCCTGGCCACTGAACTATTACCACTTCCCCTTTTTTACAGAAATAGTAATTTTTTAACTCAGCAATTCTGACTATTAAAAAACAAAAACTCAGAGGTCACCTCACTGCAAACCGAGAAACCAGAACTAAGTAAAACTCACATAATACAAACTGCAGCTCACCAAGTGGGATAGCATTTTATGAAGACACCGAGATTGAAATCAAAACAGAATCACGACATTCAAAGTCATCTAGGCCATGCATGTCACTTCGAGGCCAACCTGTCACCTAATGCCTCGTTCAGCCAGTTCTCGTCGAGCTCTGACTTATGTGCTGACGGCACATAAATAGCAGCAACAGGCACTGATAAGACTCCCTAAATCAGGGGTGTCAAACTTGTGGCCCTCCAGATGTTCATGAACTACAATTCCCATCAGTCCCTCCCAACATAATCATTGGCTATCCTGGCAAGGGCTGATGGGAACTGTAGTTCATGAACATCTGGAGGGCAGCAAGTTTTGACACCTGTACCCTAAATTGATGAACACCCAAGGGTTGCCTGACAGCTTCTTTCAAAAGTTGAGGACAAGACTATATTGGAAGTTTAGCCTGTTTCCAAGACCACAAAGGCTCAGTCAGCAAGGTGGTTTGACAGGCACTGTTGTAATATTAATGTTCATAAATGAACATAAGCAAATGTTTCATTTGTTTCACCAGCCCTTCAGATTACTGGGGGCGGGGGTGGAGGCGGAGGGATAAGACACATGACCTAGACCAGGGGTCTGCAATCTGCGGCTCTCCAGATGTTAAGGGACTAGAATTCCCATCAGCCCCTGTCACCATGGCCAATTAGCCATGGTGGCAGGGGCTGATGCAATTTGTAGTCCACAAACATCTGGAGAGCCACAGGTTGCAGACCTTTAACCTAGACAAAGCAAAATATTTATCTTCATTATCAGTTTTAAAGCTTAGCAAAATACTAATACTCAAATGCCACCCAATGAGTTTTGTGCTTGCATTCCTGCACTGGCCATCCCCAGATACTGCGGCAGAAAGAAGGAAAAAGCTGGAATGACTCTTCAAATCATCCTACTTAAGCAACAGCTAAGTAGCTACAATGTATACAAGCTTGCCATGCAGCTGTAAGTTCTCATGGGAACACTATTTAAAACCATGCTTTGGATTAGGACCAGGGCACACTGGGAAGAGGGCCTTCTGCCTTTCCCCACTATGCCACTTCCCCAAAATGAACCCAGTCCCTGTAGCATTTGCAATGGAGTCCTCATCGGGGACTCACAACTGCAATCTGGTTATGAATTCCCATGGCCTGCTCAACATATGTTGACATTGTTAGCCTGGCCCTTAGTATTCAGTTTGTGTGAACCATCTCTGAGAAGTTATATTTACTATAATAATATATACTATCGATATATATTGTACAGTCTATGAAGTACATGCATTCACTACACCAAATTACAGGGCAAATAATTCTCCTAACTCTTTAGAGATGTTTATCTTCAGATACCAAAGACAGAAACTAATGCTTGCCATCTCATTTCATGGAACAGACTTCTCTCCAGAGTGAAAGAAGTATTTGCACAATCAGCAATTGAATATTTTCATTATTTCTACTGGTTCTGTCAGTTAATAATAGACTGATCACTGTTATTTATTATTATTTAGCAATGCTAATTTCACTTAAATTTCACTTAAAGGCAACTTTGCCCATCAGTCCACTGTAAGTTACCAGCTCACAAAAAAAAGGTATCTCAATTTTATCTGCTGAAGCTATAGGCGCTTGCCAAGGAGAGCTACACTAATCATCATATTTCTTCATATACACAGGGGTTTTTTTTAAACCAAGAACACTGAACTTATTTTCATTTGACAAGTGTGACCATGAAGAGAATATGTTAAAACATTTGCTTGATGTAAGACAAGGTTTCTGAAAAACAGGAACACATTTGCCCAAAGTTGGTTCCCTTTTGAGGATATTAGGATCCTGGTGTCTCATTATGAAAATCTAAGCTGTGTCAGCAAATGAGCACAAGCCTTTAGCTCTGTTTCTCTTGGGTTTGCGAGAGGGCAAAGCACATAGATTAGAAAGAACACTCCGCTAATTAAACTGCAGCAGATGACTCAAGAGGAGAAGGGCTTGTCATCTGTAATGTCTGTGCTAAGAACGATCAGATTAAATATGCAAAATGTGAAGTAAAGGTAGGTAAATGTACTAAGCTCATACCCAAGACCTTAAAATAGCCTGCCGAAGTTCTGACAGTTTCCCTAATTATTCACAGTAATGGACGAAGAGGGCAAAAGGCTGGAGGAAGAGATACATTTTTCTCCATTATAGGTACTGAGCACCAGGGCTAAAATCATGCCTGTCTGAACACTGATCAGCTTCTGCAAAGGTTAATAGCAATTAAATGTGGCAAACTAGACTAAATGAGAAGCGGGTCATGATACCACTACACTTGCAAAGAGCACGGAGCTTTACAGAGGAATATTTCTTATTAAAATGTTTCTTAAAGTTAAAGGATGCAGAGAAATTGTGGCACGTAGTTAACAGCACTGCTCATAGCATTTTACTGCATGCCCCAATTCCTTATTACAATTTCACATTTATTACATATTACACAGGCAACAAGAGTCTACATCCACCACTTAGGATAGGAAATTCTTAAAAAGGAGTTAACATACAATAGCATTTTAATGTTACAGGTATCTGGAAATAGTAGGAGACATTACTAATAGCTGTATTTTTATATCTCTTGGTACACAATTGAAATTAAAATGAGTTGCCTTCTTTTCTTGAGAAACACTACTATTGACACACAACCTCAATGCCTTTTCTGGTTTGAGTATTTGTGGGGAAAAGAAAAAATGTTCCAATTATTCCAACCTTGCAACAAGCTATAGCCCACAGAAATTTCAGCAGAACTGTTCATTTGTTAAGACATCACAAGACTTCATTTGTGTCAAATACAGACTGGAATCACATGTACAGGAAGGTTGAAATGTACAGGAAGGTCTACTGTAAGTAGACCTTTCCACATGGCTTTCAGGTGATTTAGAAATCAAGTGCATTTGAAACTGTTGTTTTTATATCAGAAACTGGATAGGTGTTTCTCAAATGTAGATGCAAATCAACAGCAGAAGAAAGACCAAACAGCACAACAGGGTAAATTCAGCCAGAGCTGCCGCCAAGTACTTATCTCTAGGCTTGGTGATTCAGTATATTCAAATCTAAAAAAATACCGAAAAAATGTGTGTTCGTCTTTTTCCGGCTTTTATCAGCCCCGAATACAAGCAGGGCTGATAAAAACCGATCCGAATAGTCAGCATTCTCCATTCGGGGGGATTTAAACTTTAAAGGGAGCCTTGGACTCCCTTTAAAGTTAACTAACTTGACTCGCAGATAGTTAAAACTAGAACAGCAGAACCCCTCCCCCCTCCCAAGAATATCCCTCCACATTACTTACCATTGCTATGTGTGTTGGAAGCTCTCTGGTGGGGTCTGGGGAAAAGCAGCCTGAAGCCCAGCAGAAATGGTGCTTGAGCTTTTCCAGGGCAACAAATTGGAAACGAGATGACTCAGCCAGCCAGAGATTGTTAGGTATTTCCACTAGCTAGCAGTTTGTAAAGCTTTGCATTTTGAGAGACAGGACACAGGAGGAGAGGAAGTTTAATCTGCCCAAGCAAAACTGTCCAAGACTGCGATGATTTTCATTCCCTGGAATATTCAAATTCCATTTGGGTTGTCTGCCTGGCTGGCCCAAAAGTATAAACATTCTGTGCCAGAGTCCAGAAAGGTAGAGTGACAGTTCAAGAGCCTTGAACTTGTCCTCCCTCTATCTGGTGACTGGTCATTGAGAGCCTGCCTTCATGGGACACACCAGCCCTGCAGAGGAGACCTGCCTGGAGAGGAGAAGACACTGAAGGGTTTGATTTTCATTTCACTAACCAAGTTTTACTTTTCAAAAACATTTGTTCTTGCTAACTTTTAAAACTGTATTGCTTTCCTGTTATAATTATTTGCTGCATCCAGGTTTGGGGAACTTTACTTCATGGGGTTCAATTTTATGGACCCTCAAAGGCGTAGGGCCCATCTCCCACTGCCCCCTGAAACAAAGTTCACTAAACCTGGGTGCTCTTACCAGAAGGGTCTCCTGAAACCACCCTGAAAGTTTGGTGCCTTTACCTTGAAAAATGTGCAGCCTGCTTGCACACACCCAGAAATGTCCCACTGGCTGCAATGGAACCAGGTCAATTCAAAAGGAGAATTTGGAGAAATTTCTTAGGGTGCCTGTCAGGGATGCTTTTTTTTAAAAAAAAATAGTGTCTTTAGGAGACTCTCTTGATGATACTACCCAGGTTTGGTGACATTTGGTTCAGGGGGTGCAATTTTATGGACCATCAAAGGGCTAGCCCCCATCTCCTATTAGCTCCCATTGGAAACCCTGCAAGTTTGGTGCCGCTAGCTTAAAAAACCACCCCCTACAGGCTAAAAGCTGTAAAAACACCAAAAAATACCTAAAAATTCAAACGAACCCAATTTTTTTTATTTTTCCAGAAAATCCAAAAATATTTGGGTTTTCCGAATCAAATATTCAGTTGTTTTGGCTGTAACAATAATTTTAAAGCCAAGTAAAGCTGAATCCAAATTTTACCGATTTTTTTTCCTGCATTGCTCAAACTTACTTATCTCTAACCAAGGACATATTGCACTTGCAGTAGGTGACTGAAAAAACTTTCTGATCTCGATGCAGGTTCTTGTTCTGGCTTCCCACAATAAATTATCTGATTGGGCCTTGTGTGTCCACAGTATGGTTGAGGTCCTCAGCTATACGCTAGTTATTGCTAGATGTTGTTGCACTGGTTAATATGAAAGCTATCCCTTGGAAGAATTTTTTGTTGATGAGGATGACTTTGAAGATTAAGAAATGGAAAATGTTATTACGTGTAGATCTCACTCACTTACATTGCTATCCTCAGGATCTTCTAAGCCATCAGGCCGACTGAGGTTGCGAGCAGGTTGACTGCACACTACATTGTCTTCCAGTTCCCAGGAAGGGCCTCGGACAGGCGGTCTTTGGATCTCATCAGGGTAAAAAGCACCATCCGCCCCATCTGCAGTCACAAACAGGAGATTTTGCTGATGTAAACAAGAAGGTGAATATGCCAAGTGTTGGAGCAGAAACTCTCCACAAGGAGCTTCTTCAGTAAAACATTCAAACTGGATGATCTACTGGTGAATGTTTGTGGAATGGCTAGCATGCCTGGTCTTATTCTGTAAACATATTAATGGACTAGAATTATACATCACTAGCTTCAGCTGCTAACATGAATACAATGATACACATCTGCGTGAAATTTTCCAACAAAACAGAGCTGAGGAAAATATTTCCCAACCTCTTGTTCCCTGGGTTGTATAGGGGTTGCCATATTGAAGCAGAGGTACTCTGGCCGGCACCTGTCCATCATCATCAGAATTGAGAAAAAATAATGCTTGTTGAGACATTTGTCCTTCAGTGACTCTTTCTGCTTGGTTTTCTGGTCTCCTTCCAAGATTCTAAGGAACGAGGGGACACACACACACACACAATAACAGCATAGGCACAAATCAGTCATTTAAAGATTGCAGTAAAAAATTACAGCACTCAGCAAATCTACTCTACTGAAATCGTACAAGATTTTACAAGTATCAGGTATTGTCTTTGGTGTCCCTAGCAGTGGTGGTGAACCTTTGGCACTCCAGATGTTATGGACTACAATTCCCATCAGCCCCTGCCAGCATGGTCAATTGGCAATGCTGGCAGGGGCTGATGGAAATTGTAGTCCATAACATCTGGAGTGCCAAAGGTTCGCCACCATGGCCCTAGGGTAATCTGAGGTATCACTTAGATGCAAATTGAAGGCTAGTTAAAAAACAACAGTGGTTTCCAGAATACTGAGTGTTTTATTTATACCTCACCTTTCTCCCCAGTGGGAACCCATAGTGGCTTCCAAATTTTTCCTCTCCTCTGTTTTACCCTCACAAAAATTATGTGAGGTGAATTAGGCTGAGAATGTATATGACTAGCTCAAAATCCCCTAGCAAGCTCCCATGGCACCGTGAAAATATGAACCTGGATTTCCCAGATCTTAGTCAGACACTTCAACCGCTACACCTTGCTGGCTCTTTTAAATGAGTAATGTGAAAGCACTGAAATATTTAGGTTTTTACTCAAGAACAGACACTTTAACTCTGCTTTTCATATAACAGGATGCACCACTGAAAAGCTCTTTTCTCTTTTTCATTGTTAAAACTTTGAAAAGGATGGCTTACTGTCTATAAGTAGACACTGAAAAATTGCAGAATGGAAGACAAATGTAACATGAATCTTTGTGATGCTCCAGTGATTGAACAATCTTGTATTCCACTGAAAGGCCTGTAAAGCTCAATTTGCTTTGTTTTGCTCAGGAAAGCTGTCGATGCTTCTGTCACACAAAATTCAATTTCTTCATTTTGGCTCCAGTTGCAAAAAAACCTTGAGCCTCAATAAGACAGCTACTACTACGTGGGAGTTGCCCCAGATACAACATTTTGTTTGAAGATAACGTTTAAAGTTTAGCCCTAGCTGAATGTAATAAGCAAAATAATATGAGTAGCATACATAAGAGGCACAGCTGTTTTTTTCCCCATGCCCATTTCCCTCCCCCCGCCCCTCCACCAGCCTCACCGTGGCCCAAACACCAGACTGAGTCTGTCCGCCAACCCCCAACCCCCCCCCCCCAAAACTCACGGCTTGCTCCACATGAGTATCTTGGCCACTTGCCTCCTCCCCCGCAGTCTCACTCTGCCGCCTGCTCATAGTCCTTTGGGACTATTTTCTATTGCAGAAGCATGCGCTTCCGCACCACTGACTGCACTTTTATCTTTCTGCGAGACAGAGCATAGTGCTTGGGATACTGTCTTTTGACGTTGTCCTGTACATGTAAAAACCAGGTTCATCCCAATTACTTCAATGCAATTTAGGCATGTTTAACTGTATCTGGGCTGAACCTTTATTAATTTATTCTTCCTTGGTTTCCAGCTGACTTGAAAATCTAACAAGATGTAGCCTTTTCTAAACACGCACACACCAATTTGGTTATTGCAGTTTTGATTGTGGATAATACAATTTTGGAACTAAACTAAATTTTGCACGGGAGTAATACCAGCATTTGCACTTTTTCCTCGGATGTTTCGCAAGAGAGAACCAGCACTTGAACATATGTTAATGAAGCTCATCTTTAAAGATTTCCCTTGGTATATTTCTGCTCTTGCCCACTATTCACATTCTACAATTCAAGCAGCTGTGACACAAGTTCTTCATTTGCACCCAGGCAGCATTCCAAGGAATACATCAACATAAATTTGGTTTTAATGGTTCACTAATTTGCAGCAATTATTCAGTACCTTCCCAGTGCTCAGGATTCCCAAATGGGATGTCAGCTCATTTATCTGTCTGTCCTTCTCCGCCAACTGAACCTATTTAAAACACAAGTTCAAAGCAGCAACCATGTTAGTGGACATCATGCATTCCCCACACATAGTTATAATTCACACACATCTACCTGTTCAGCAAATGAACATGATGTAACGATATTTTAACTATAATGAGAACTAGTATTAACATAAAAGGATTTTTCAAGGTTTTAATATTCTTTGCAGCATAAGATTACAATTCTCCTGCTAGACAATTGCCTCTTTCGTACAAAGAGCAATGACACTAATTTCATACCCATTTTGGAAAAGTTCATTTTAAAAATTGGCCACACTTTTTCCTATCAAATGACTTTTAATAATATGCTCGCAGGCTCCTGGGTCTCAGATCTAGAAAGGCTGAAGACGACTGCCATAATATCATCAAGATGTCATCTGAAGTTGAGGAACAGGAATGTGTCTATTTATAATTTCTTACCCTATGTAGCCAAACTAAAATGCCATTGTGTGAACAAAATTGATATCAGCTGGGAAATTGGCCAGGGTTTGTATCTGGTAGAGTCCTGACCTCCAACTCAGCATTGAACAATCAACACTATGTTTTTATTCAGACCTCACAAACTCTGGCTTATTCGTGATGAGCTCAAGCCTGGCTTATTTTCAGTCCCTTGTGCTTCCTCTTCCCTTCATCCCCCTCTCCAAATTGTGCACAAATCCAATATTGTTTTGAAGACACAATAGTCCTTGACTGAGTCATGATTTGTACTGTACTCAGGTACTGTAACAAACTAGGATTTGTTTCCCATCCTCACACTGAAATTTTAAACCATGGTTTAAAATCCTACAAAGAAACATGATTTGTTAAACCACATCTGAGCACAGCCTAAAAAAATAAACCTCTCTCCACCCCCAGGGCAGTACATACATCAAAGAACTAGAACATTCAGTTTCAGAGTCTTCCAGGTGAGCTAATGCACAGTAGACGTTTGACTTAAAAGAACTACCGGTATTCCGGGAAATGAGTAATTACTTCTAGAGCTCAGTAAGGCAAGATTACCTTCTAACTGAGTTGTATTGATTTAAGTAGCAGTAACATAAACCTGAATTATGAGAGAAGGCAGATCTTTTATTACTGTATTAAATTAAATAGGTGCAATTAAAAGTGTTAATATTAAAGTAAGAGTCAAACTTACTAGGTACTGGTCTTCCACCACAGCTAGCTGTTGCTTCACGCTCTCATTAATTTTCACTTGCTCCTTCCACTTCAGCTCCAACTTAGCCAGCTCATCAGCGTAGACGCTGCACTTCAGTTTCTCATCCTATGGATAAAATTATCGATCATCAAGTGTTTTATAAATGTACAGATTTCTTAGGCTGGTTCAGATGCAGCGCAGCTGTTCAAAAGAACTGCCACCTGCCAGCTGTCTGCTGATTACCTAATCAAGTAGTCTGGCTAAGTTAAAGCACTAAAGCAGTGAAAAATACTTTCAGGATTATTTAGTACTTTATTTCCGATTATTTTGATGTGCAAAGGCCAGAAAAGCAGCTGTGGGCCATGGACCGGGGGGGGGGGGAGGGTCACCATGTACTCATTCCATGAAGCTTTGCAACCACTTATAACCCCCTTTGTTCAGTAGGTCAAACATAATGCCTCTTCAAGTTCAATGTCCAACAGAACCACTTATATACCAGAATGACAGCCACTTCCATAGGAATAAGACATTCATGGAAACAGATGTCAAGCACATGCTCTTTGGAAAAAAAGTACTGTTGAATGATACCAAATGAAGTAAAAGAAGAGTTGGTCTTCTTTACTCTTCTTTACTGAAAGGAATCTCCACGGAGCTTACAATCACCTTCCCTCCCTTTAACAACAGGCACCTTGTGAGGTAGGAGGGGTTGAAGAGTTTTATTTATGTAAATGTAACTAAAGCTCCCATCTGTCTACAAGAGAAACCAAGCACTTTATCTAGTTATTTCAGACTCTTGATTCTTATTATTTGCTTTTCACAACATTAATATTCAACATTAATATTCAACATTAATTTGGATTTCATTCCAAATCAACAAGTATTCTAAACAACGCAATCCCAAAAAATGTATTCCAAGATACAACTGTTATCCCAAGATACAAATTTACCCAAGATACAAAAGTCAGCCATAAGAAGATCTCATAAAAATCTATGAACTTATTTGTCGCAACCAACTGAAGTCCCACTGCTGTCAATGGGACTTAGAACTAACTGTACTTGAATCAGAACCATGGAATTTAAAAAGAACTTAACTATTATAAGTACCATGTTATAGCAACTTTTCTGGGTGGGTAAATATAAAAGTGTACTTTTGAAATTATTCCCCAATCATAATTCTTGTTTCTAGAGTAGCCTCTTACTTACAGACATCTCCTGGCATTTCTTATATTTCTCTGTTTTTTCAGCATATTCTTTTTTCTTGTCATGATCTTGTTCCTTTTCTGAAAACTCCAAAACTGCAACAAATGGAATAATGCTAACTATATATATATATATTTTTTAAAATGTAGTATGTCTACAGTCCCATCCCCCAGTGCAATGGGGCAAATGGCGGCGGGGGAGGACAGCTAAAGTTGGCTCCTCCCCTGGTCATGCCCCCAGACCATTTCTGCTGTGGGGGTGCAGGGACACAGGAGTCGAGTCTGGTGCCACATCTCACCAGGGAGGGAGCGGTGGGTTCATACTGGCAGATTTGCCCCATAATCGGGGCAAGTGCCCTAGAGAGAACAAATAAACTGACAAAGTCATATACCACTACAATCAATCGACCCCCCCCCCCCCCCCGGATGGGCTCTCAGACTGGTTTTTTTCCCACATTTACAAATGTCCATTTGGTTAACTAAATTCAAACAGTTCCCTATAATCTTAGGACATTTTGTATTTGTGACAGACAGGAGGCTGTCCTGCCACTGTGGGAAAATCAGCCACTCAGATGGGTCCATAGGGGGTGCTGCTCCAACATCCAATCATCTTTGATAAGGGAGATGAAATGTTACAAGGAACACAGAAGAAAGGGTTCTTGAGTTCCATCTCAGGGACAGAGCAGTAAAAGCTCATGTCTGGCTCAGAAAAAGTAGCAGGTAGACGGAACAGTGGCTCTGCCTGGTAGTGTGGCTATGTGGTTTAGCTCTGTCTCTGAGTGCTGAATAATTAGGCCTGTCTCTGGTAATGAGCAGACCTTGAACTACTTAGTCTGACTCTTGGGAAAAGGCAGGTTAATATGGGTGGAATCCTGAATGTTTGAAAGAGGATCCAACCTAGTGGCTAGTCAGCAAAAGCCTGTTTGGCAGCAAACCCCAACCCCATACGCTTGCAACTTTTAAAACACCTGGAAACTGAGAGGAAGGTTTATAGTTCAAAATGAACCTAGATTCCATTATTGTTAGGAGACTGTGTGCGTCCTCAGTAAGAAAAAAGGTGTGTCAGTACTCAGGCCAATTTCCCAACTGAAAGGTTTGCAAATTCATATTGTTCTATTATATAAAAGGTTAGCCATTGTGGCGATGGCTCACTTCCAGCCAATCACCACGACCAACTCATTTCCAGCCAATTGCCTCGCACATGGCATGGGGGCAGGGCTTATACAAAATAGGTAAAAAAATAAAGAATCTGGCAGTTGCCACTCTCTGGAGCAATTGTCCTTCTCCTCCTCTGCTGAATAATAAAAGCCACTGTACTCTCCACAGCTGCTTGAGTAGGCCCAGGCATCAGTCGATCCCCATGGGAGGATCACAACTACTGGAGGCCACAACTGCTCCAATAACTGTTGTGTGGAAATACAGGCATCCAGGAAGAGGCACAGACATCCGGGAACAGGAAAAAAAAAGGAGGAGGCAGCCCCCTCTGTGAATGCTATTAACCCTTGCATGCTGATAACAGGCATCTGGGGAAGACGAGGATGAGGGGGGAGGTGGCGACTTGGGATTGAAGGCGTGGAAGGCAGCAGGAGTTGGCCCTTTCAGTGGGTGCCATTAACCCACATACAGTTATCTAGAATCATTGTGTTTGTTCATACAATGGGCTTTACTGCTAATTTTTCTATCAAATGCTAAGAAAGGAAAGCCACATTTAGTGTGGGACACAGAAATTATCTATTCTTGGGTCAGAATACTGAAGTAATATATTGGGTCAGAGTAATGCAGCATGGCTTGCATGTTGCCTTTGATCAAAGTCTCAATCCAGCCCTAACATTCTCACCTACCCTTCACCCGGAGCTTGGCAACAAGGAATGGTGGGAAAATCCAGTAAACTTTGTCACATAAATGGGGATCCCTGGACATACCTTTGCCCACAGAAGCTAACACTCACTAAGAACTCTGACAGTGGAGAAAGACAAGTTTGGACTACTGGCACACTGCATCAACTACAAGGCTGACAATGTTGTACTGAAGCTAGTAGTGTGCACAGTCCACCGACTGGACAGAGACAAAAATTAGCTAAATATGTCAAACGCAATAAAATACAGTTTTACTAGCACGGCCAGTATCAGTTCATGAACAGTATAATTAATATGGTAATGGCTTCCTGCTTGCTATAGATGACACATATAAATGTGAGCACAAATACAGGTTATCTAGTAAAGTCTGAGAATGCATTCAAAGCCATTGGATTGTCAAACCACTATTTTCCCCTTTGTGCAGCAAACCTGCTCCACAGAATTACTCGACTCTGCCACTCCATCAGATTCTGTCTTTCCTGCATTCAAGGAAGGGAAGGGGGAAAGCAAAATCTGAATGTGATCCTTTGGATCCTACTGCCTTTCTCTAGTACAGACTGACTGTTCTTTTGTAAGTCGGCTAGAAGCAGTTGATACCTGGAGAGGCAGACAACTTTTCACCTCCAGTCTTGACCACAGGAGTTGCACCTTTTAAGCCATCTGTCAAATTCTGTTGCTTCCCTGTAATTTTCTTAATTTAAAAAATTGACATATTAAAGAGGAGTGCAAGCCATTACTATACACCATTACACTCTACTTATGCAAAACAAACAAAATTCCAAGCCCTAAGAGTATGGAGGGTACATATTTTATGGCTCATGATTCTATTTCTGAAGAGCAATCATAAGTCATATTTTCTTATACAAAGCTGCTATGAAGAACTATGTGCTCCACATATAACATGTGGTGTTGGAGATCATGAATGTACTAGAGCTGATTAGAAGCATATTAAAATACTCTTCTAACAGTTTTGTAAGCCAAACCAAGTACTGCTTGGCTAATCACATTTTCCTAAAACAAAAGAAAAATGGGTCTGGATTTCTAGTCCACCTCCTTGATGAAAAGGAAATTAGAATGGATTAACTCCTATGCTCTTTTGCAAGAAGCATCGCTAAAAACCTTTGCAAGAACCATCGCTAAAAACCTACTCAACAGAACTACAGAAGTTGAGTAGTTCTGTCATACAGATCCAGAACTGCAGGTGTTGAAAACCTGTGAAATTCTGAAGGAAGCTTTTTTAGCTCCATCCATACAACCATATCACTACAGGCAGGAAAAATGGAAATACAAAAAGAAAGAAGGGCCTGATATAACTAAGGAGCCCATAAAGAGATCAGAAAGACTAGTTGACTGACAACTAGTTGACATCTTGAAAGAAGAGTTTTATCAATGGTCGGAGGTGGATTTTAATTCCACTATATCCTTGAGCAAGCAAAATATGACCCCTACCTGGATACCAATTATGAGGTCAAAGAAAGCCCCAAGAATATAGGCATGGGGGGAGTCTATGCAAGGAGCCACTGATACTGAATAAGGCAGAAGAACATGAGAAGGTTGCAAACGAACCTTCTGGATAAACAAAGTCCTAACTGCTACAACTCTCTCATTTAATCAAGACTACTAGAAGTTACACCTTCCTTATAATCATTACTAGACTTTTCTCAAACACTCTTGTCATAACTTAAGGCTCCAGATTGGGGAAAACCAATCTTCTTTCCCTAGAATGTCCATTATCTCACGGCCATTTCTCCAAATAGTTTAGTAGGCTGAGAAACATTCTCTCCACAAAATGTGGGGTCAAAAACTTGGTAATCTCTTGTGAGGTGGGTGGAAACTGAGTCACAGCCTTGTGATAAAACAAGACTGTTAAGCCCTTTGCCTTTATAGTAACATAGAAATTCAACCATTCTTGACTACCTTCCACAGTAGACAAATTACTGTGACCATTTGTTATAAATGGCTTAAAAGAACACATTCACCATTACAGAATCTTTTATTGTTTTAACATTTCAGAAAACAATCTGTTGGCTTTTTCATGGCATATATACAGGTAACCAGAAGACAACAGACATTATGGTACCATCCACTACTAACGTCTTGAATAAGGGTCATCAAGAAGTTGCAAATATGAATTGAGTAGATGATGTACCCCACGAAATCAGGACATGTTATATGGGCAGATTAGTGTTGTTGCTGTCTGTCTGCCATTGTAGTTTAACTGCCTCAAGGCAAACTTTGTGTTGCTTCGGAAAAACCCTTTGAATGCTCTTTGAGAGCCATTCTGCTGCTAAATAAACCATATCCTTCCTTTTGGAAAATCCTCTACGTCTCACAATGTAACAAATTGATGTTATGAAGGTATCAGGAGCATAGACAATCACGAATGCAACTTACTGTCTGGTCTACAAGTTTATTGATTTGCTTCTGCAGCTTCTGACATTCCTTAAATTTTTCCTTGTAATGTTCAGCAGCCATCTGCAGTCGGAGTTTTAAGTCTTCAACTTCCCTGCGCAGTTCTTTCTCTACAACATTCGATGCTTCCTTTAACAAAGAGTATGCATTTGCTCTTTTAAAAAACTTAAGAGAAATCTCTTTAAGGAGCTAATGTAGTTTAATAATTTTTTTTCATTTGCTTGATGCAAAAACCATTTTTTCTATTCCAGGGAAATTAATTTCTATTACTATTATTAACATAATGGGA
Source organism: Sphaerodactylus townsendi (assembly GCF_021028975.2). Taxonomy (NCBI): domain Eukaryota; kingdom Metazoa; phylum Chordata; class Lepidosauria; order Squamata; family Sphaerodactylidae; genus Sphaerodactylus; species Sphaerodactylus townsendi. Next base: position 39,872,246 of record NC_059435.1, read on the forward strand.
TGTTATTTCTACTAGTGCTTTTATATAATAGCTTTATTCTTTACAAGGCATAAAGACTAGCTTACTTGGAATTTCTAGTGATCTTCCACCTGGTCACCAACCATATCATTGAGTTTCACTAACTCTATGAGATCTTACCTCTTTACTCAAACTAAAATACCAGCACCAAATGGATAAATAAGTAGAACAGAAGAGATATACACTGCTCAGGTCCAGCTTACTTGGTTTAAGTAGTTGATTCAAATGTCATATGGTCATCTGAACTATCAATATATAATTCAAATGCAACATTCTAGCTATTTTAAGGTTACTTTAATCTGTTCAATCAACTTGAATTAGGACATAACTCAATGCATGAAACATCATCATTACCCTCTGGAAATACATTATATGTTTACATATCTTCTTTCACACCAAGAGAATATTTTTAAAAAGGAAGCACAGATGTATTCACAGTTGTTAGATGCAGATAACATTTAATAGAGCTACTGTGTAAACTATTAAAAATATGATATAAACATATAAATATTAACAAGCGCACAATCTATCCAGCCCACATACGTACTTCTACTTCCCATCTCCTCCATGGAGCCTAGCAGCAATTAGTAAGAAGACATACCTTAGCACAGGGCCAAGGGTGGTCAGGGGACATGGAGGAAGCCACCAACAGTGGCCAACGTAGGGGAAAGGCTCCTAATGCAGCTCGGAGATCCTGCAGCAGCAGGAGCAGCCCCCACCAAAAAGAGATCAAGGTAGGGAATACCCACAGACCAGAAGCTCTGCTGGGCAATGGCCCTGCCTACCTTCTTGAGAACTGCATGGGGCTGGGGGTGTTTGAATGTTTACAGAAAAATATAAGCGATAAAAGAATCCTTACTTTTAATCATGCAACCCTGAATTATTTATATCCCTACTAGACGTCTGTCAATAAATCAGACCAAGTAGGTATACAACCGAATGCAATCAGACCAAATTACAAGCATAAAATTCTATCAGCTCGGTTTACGGCTCTCTACCACAAAGAACTGCTGCAATCAATCAGCATTATTGACCAGTGGACTGCCAACTGTTTATGAGCTTCAATTAGGCAGATCGAGTTGGTCTAGGCAAGATGAACACAACACCATCTCACAACTTGCTAGCTAAAAGCAGCGCTGTAGCCCTTGTTGCATCTCCCCTTATAGCTGGGGCAAAAATATAAACAGGGCAATGTTTGGTTGTGGTGGGTTTTCCAGGCTGTGTGCCCGTGGTCTACAGTGTGTGTAGACCACGGCCGCACAGCCCGGAAAACCCACCACAACCAGTTGAATCTGGCTGTGAAAGCCTTTGGCAATACATGGCAATGTTTGAAGCTTACCAAATGAAAAAAATGGCTACAAGCAAAGCAGACTCCAACCTCTTATATCAAATGGATGGACATAGTCTTGTTGCTGAGGCTAGATAGTAAAAGCATTTCCCGAATGGCTTCTTCAAATGTTAAAAATTTCGAGTCAAGACTTGGAAACCATCAAGTTACCCCAAAATATCTGTAGACCTTGTTCAGCGCTGGAGCCAAGTTTGGCCCACTTGTACACAGAAGAATGAGCAAAATTCCCATATGAGATGAGCAGTATTTAAAAGTTCTCACTGAACTAATTCTCCCATCAGTTTCAATGCATATAAAATTATTGCGCGGGGAGGGGATACGGAAAAAGGCTCCAACTGGATGAAAACGACTCTGGTTCCTGAGCATGTTTTACACTGAATGTTTACACACAAAAAGATACTACTCACCTGTTCACTGTTCACAAGAGTGATTTTTTTAAGCTCAGCCAGAGCATCAGCAAGTTGCTTCTTCACTTTCTCATTTTCCAGTCGAGCATTATGAAGATCTGCCATGGTTTTATCACGCACATTTACTGCATCACTGAGCTCTTTGGACATCAACAGAGCTTCCTGCCTGCTAGCTTGAATCTGATCCTCAGCTTTTCGGAGCTGCTCCTTTAAAATGCTAGCCTCTTCCTAGAACAGCAAAATAAAGAACCAGGGAATTCAGTGTTAAATATGGGTGAGGAGTTCGGTTACCTTTGAATGGGAAGGTATACAAATCTAAATGCTATCACCATCACATGTTTTCAACAGGGGAAGAAGACCTATGGGGGGGAGGGGAGGGAGAGAGAATTTGAAAATTTGCTCATTTTTGAACTCCCAGCACATTAATGTGAAAATAAATCAGATCTGTATAAACAACATTTTGTATCTTTTACACAGGTTTTATATTGTCCATTTTATTTTAAGCAAAAGGAAGTGTGTCAAAGTACTCAATAGTATAAGGACAATATCTCAAAATTTTGAATACTCCAGGCGATCAAAGGTATTAAAATCAATCTTAAATTACATTTGCAATTATACCTTGTTTGATGAAGTAAGCAAGAAAGCTCGTTTCAGCTTTTCTTTTTCTGCCACACATAGCTGTAATCTGCCAACCTCTTCTTTATAATAGGCTATCAGGTTCTCTTTGTTTCCATCCAAATTCTTTAGTGCCTGGACTTCTGATGCTAGCTTAGTGTTTTCAATTTCTGTGTTCTTCAAATGTATCTGCAACGATAAACTCCTTATAACGACACAACTAGCTCACCTTTTCTCACTGAAGATTTCTTATTAATCTGTTAATGCTTTATCCAAACAGACTCAAGAAACAGATAAAAAAGAAGGAATGGTGCACATTGCCACTGGAGGTTTTGATACTTCTGTTCCTCATAACGATCACACTAAGACTGACCAAATTTTTTAACTGTTCACTTAAAGGGTAACATAAGACATAGGCCGCTTCCGCACAGAGGCGGAAGCAGCCGGGTCAGCTGGGACTGTCTGCTGGGACTGTCCGCATGGACAAGTCTCCAGAAAAAAGAACTGCAGGAAGAGCGGCGCTGGGCGCCAGATAAGCTCGGACTTGGATCTTTCCTGGTCTGGCCTTCTTCGGCGCGTCATCTGCGGGGCCTGGGGACACGCCTGCCTAGACCCTCTTGCGCCTGCTGCAGCGTCGCCAGAGGCAGCAGGAGGTCAGTCCCCAGGCCTCGGCAATGCGCCGGAGGGCCAGGGACAAGGTAAGTGAAGGGAGGGAGTGGGGGGGGGGGTGACGCGGCTGGAAGCCGCTGCCCCAGCCGGCGTTTCCAGGAAATTGCGCTTTCAAGCGCACTCTGGAAACACCGGCTTGGCGCTGGTTGGGCGGCGCGGCTGCGCAGCAGCTGTGCCCCCTGTGCGAATGGCTCCCTGGGGACGCCGTTTTGCCGTCCCCAGGGCGTCATAAAATGCCCGTGTGGAAAGGGCCTAAGAAACAGGGGTCACCTGCCTATAGATGAGATCAATCACATGATGGTGCATATCTCTGGTCAACTGCCAGGCATTTGCTATCAACATCTGAAGCAACACTATGACATACACAAAGCAACATATTGCCTTTCTAAAGACTGTCTCTCAAAACGTAAGGTTAGAGCCTTCTAGATATTCATTCAGACACAGTTAAAGGATCATTAACTCACATATGAGCCTATTGTTTATGGAAGCTCTGTTCTACACACCTTCACTAAATAACATGGAGGGCTATAAGGGACCTTCTGACACTACAACCAAACTGAAATTTCCAACCCACTGTCTATTACCACATATAATGTGTTTTGAGCACCAGGTAACGATATTTCTTTTTGTCTAGCCTAGACCTTTTATGGATTTCAAAAGTAACAGCTTGTTCTGCCTTCCTTGTGGTTTTAATTAATTTTTACTGGTAGAGTTTTTAATCACATACCTTCTAACTAGATTATTTGTTTTCTCTCTGTTTTTATGGCCCTTTAATGTCATTTGTTGGTTTTGCAAACTCCTAGTAAGCAATTTTTTGGCTGGTTGATTTTTATATTGTTTGATTTGACCAGACTCATGTAGTATGCAGCTGAGAGAAAACTATTTAAATTATCTTTCAAAAGCCCTGCACCTAAAGCCCGTAATCAAAAAATGGAATGTGAAAAAGGGAGGATTTGTTTTATAGAAGGAAATAACTTGGATTTTAGTATACTCCTGTTTTGAATTGTACAGTCTTCAATCATGGTACATGGGGACTTTCCTGGGTACACCCAAGAAAGAGAACCAGACACTTTTTAATCCATAAATATAAAAAGAAAACCAGAAGATTTACTTCTATATACTAGCCAGTACAAAGATTTCAGAAAGATCCGTTTTGCTGCATGCACACAATAGGAAATGTGAATGTAGCATAACACAAATATGTACAATCTTTAAATAGTCTTGAGGGTCACTACAGCTACTACCACAGAGAAATGGGAGGTAAAAAGTCACCAAGGCCTCCCATCAGAAACTTCCTTATCAGGGTACTGAATTGGGATCCAAGTCTTTAGTTTTCAGTACACTTTTCCATGATTTGTGATGCAGTCATTACAGGAAACCTATAACATTTGTGGCCAAAATTTTGCTTCAAAGATTGCCTCTATATCTTTAGACAGTTGGTTATGGTCAAAAGATAAAAAGGCAACAGTTCATGAATATAATTAGGAAAATGTTGGGTTCAGGAAGTCCTGTATTAGTAAAGTATTGTGCTGGAATAAAAACAGCAGAGGAGACATTTGTAGAAGGATAAAATGGTAGTTCTTGCAGCTGAGAACACAAAATATAAGACTAACAGAACCATTAGCTGAGTACATCATGGAATGGAAGGTCAGACTTATATGAGAAAGTGGTGATGTTACCAACCCCATATTTCACCCAAAGGCATATGAAGGATTTCACCATATGCATAATACTTTTGTTAAACACACAAGGAGATGAGGGAAACAGACTCCAGGGTGAATTAAAGCTTCATGTTGTTTAGGCAGAATGAAGGAATGAAAATTTGGAGCAGACTCCAGGGTGAATTAAAGCTTCATGTTGTTTAGGCAGAATGAAGCAATAAAAATTTGTAGCAATAAATGGTAATATGTTACCTTGTATAGTTCCTTCTCATCCTTCTCTGTCTTTAACTGGCATTCAAGTTGTTCCTTCTCAAGGACTACTTTCTTGAGTTTATCTTTTAGGCTACAGGAAACAAGGCATTCAATTATTTCATTTTGTTCACGTCTAAGAGGAAAATAAAGCATTATTCAAATGTATACCTGTCCAACTCTGTTTCTTTTGCAATTGCTTTCTGAGTAACCGTCATGATGTCCTCTTCAAGTTGGAGAACTTTTGAAGTGGCATCCTCATATTTTTTCTTGAATTCTTCACTGTCAGTTTTAAGAGTTTCTGCAGTTTTAAAATTATGCTTCCAAAAACAAAAAGGAGAGGGAAATGAGCATGAACAATACTTTCAGGTTATTTAGATTTACAAGAATCTAGTTTACCTTAAACACTTTCTACAGCAAAATTTCGAGATGAGAGAATAAACCATTTGAAATGAGCCTGAAAGGCAACCCCAAAGGAGTTTTTATTAAATCTTATGTATTGGGAGCTCGACTCCTTTGAGTAGATTTTCAACATCTACAGGTATGTGTATATGTTTATGTCTATGTAAAGGAGAAAGTTTAAGTATGATTAAATCCAGGTTTTCCCGGTTATTCACTTACAGTGACTGGAAGAGTTTCATTCTGTCGCTTAATCCTGAAGGATAGTTATAACAAGAATACTTCCACTGTTACGGTATTGACAAAGCTCAAAGTGCTAAATGCCTCCCTTTCTTGACTCTGAATTCCAAACATAGAATAACTGCTCTTCTTGGAAGGAAATACATGAACCAAACTACTACAAAGTTGGAAAATTAAGACCACTATCTGCCATGCTAGAGCCTTCAATAACTTCCCTGAAACAATTCAGAATACAGAAAACAGGAAAACTCCAAACCACCTCCAAATATGAAATGAGTATAGTTCAACTCAAGTGTCATCTTGCCTTAAATCAATTTTATTTAGTTCCCAAAATGAGGCAAGCAAGTTCAGATACTGCTCTTACAAGCAATTTTCAAAAAAACAAAAAAACAAAAAACAAATGCAACCCAATGTATACCGTAGATATTCAGACACAAGTATACATTTTAATAATCACACACAGCAATTTGATTAATGTAAACAGAATCCTCATTTTCTCTACTCTAAGGCCGTTTCCGCACGGCCACCATTGGGGTTGGGTCAGCGTATACAGCCGGGAAGATGGCGCCGTGGAGCACCGTCACCCGGCCGACTTGCCGTATCTGTGGCCGTCCGGCACGTCGCTGAGGCCTGGGGACACGCCCCCCTGCCCTGCGCAAGTGCTCCGCCGTCGCAGGGCAGGGGGGCGTGTCCCCAGGCCTCAGCGACGCACTGGACGGCCACAGACACGGTAGGTGGAGGGCAAAAGGGAGGGAGGGCGCCTTCAAGCCGCTGCCGTTCGCACGGCAGCGGCTCGAAGCCGCCATTTTCCGAAAACCTCGCTGGGGAAGCGAGGTCAGAAAACGGCAGCTTTGTGCCGCTCGGGCGGAGCAAGGGCGGCGCGGCTGCGAAGCAGCTGTGCCCCCTGTGCGAACGGCTCCCTGGGGACAGCGTTTTTCCCGTCCCCAGGGCGCCGTATATGGTCCGTGTGGAAAGGGCCAAAGAGAGCAGTCATCATTGCAAAGGAAATTCTGATGTAAGAGTACATCTTTTAATGATTGGTGAACGTGTTCTATTTTAGTCTAAACTGTTCTTTTGTAATTGCTGGATGATTCCCTTACATCAGCAACAATATTCTCCCTATCTTTTTCTGGTCAAAGGAACTGTAAGTCAACAAGCCAACTCAAACATAAATCCTTTGCATATGAATGAAGTCATCTTAATACATTTGTTTTTATGCCTCTTCAAGATTAGAACTCCAAAAACCCTACTAGCTTTAAAAGATCCACTGAAAGAACAAAATGTGTTAAATCTACCAGGATCCTACTTCATATCTGTATTAATAATCACATTAATTTTTCAAGGATCTTAGGAGAGGAATACTAAAGAAAGATTTACAGTAGGCCTAAGTTATGAATTCGTGAAGTCAATTAAGAGTTGTCACCACTGCATCATTTCAATCTGACTCAGTACATTGTTGTCACGAGAGGTAGACAAATTACTACATAAAGCTACAAATGGCGAGTTTTCAAAACTGCCTGGCAAAGTGCAGCTTACCATATGAGACTATACAGGCATATGTTTAATATAATTTTGTGCTAAGAACTGAACACGCTGAGAATACAGACGCCTGTAATTGATAGCTATGATATCGCAGAGTTAGACCTATGATCACAGACAGAAAAGGAATTTCAAGGTGTGTCATTATCTCCGAAAAAAATGGATTTGCAGCCTTTTTGGTCAATGCAGGCTGAGACAGCTGATGATCTCACTTCATACATTCATCCAAAACCACACCTGTGGCAAAGGAAGTGGCACCACTGCAGCTCATACACCTTCAGCAGCAGCTGACAATACTTCCCTGCACTAGCCATGTCACATTGTTGCTTCTGGCAGTATTTGTTCTTCCCTGAGCTGTAAAACTGGGAAGGAGACTAACCATTTATCTGCTCCGGTAAGTATAGCCATCACTGCAAAGAATCATAGAACAAGCTAGTACAGTAAGATACTGCTACCAAATAAGCGCAGAAAGATAAGCAAGAGCCATAAAAGGGATCTACAGACAGCATCGTCTGTATTATCTACTAGAAGGAGCAAGTCTGCTTTTGCTTCTTATGGAGATTGGATAGTTGGTTTTAAAAGAAATGGATGTGCCACAACACCATATTGTTTTGATTTGCAGCCTGTACTCTGAACAAAAAGTCAGTTAGGACAGAATGTGGAGAAACAGAATGGTTTAGAAAAGGGTGCATGTTCTCTCTCTCTCTCTCTCTCTTCAATTCTTAAGCAGAACATACAAGGAAAGCTGGATTAGTTAAATTAAGGTGGTGTGAAAATTAGTGGAAGGAACATTAACTATCTGATATATGGCAAGCAATAGCAACCTCCCAACATCTCTTACTTTGAAAACCCTACAAGGCTGCCATAAGTCAGTTGTGATTTAATGGCAAAAAAAAAGTATAAGTATGAAAACTAGATATTGAAGAAAGCCGACAGAAAGTTGATTCATTTGAAATGTGGTGTTGGGGCTTTACAGATAACACGGACAGTCAAAAAGACAAATAAGTTGGTTCTAGACCAAGTCAAATCTGAACTTCCGTAGAAGTTAAAATGACTAAACTTATGCTATCATCCTTTGGTCACTTTATGAAAAGACAAGGCTGTTAATGACAGAACATTTTGGAGATCATTACTTCATAGGGTTGCCATAAGTCAAACTGATGGCACATACACACACAGATTTGCAAGGCAAGAGGTTGTGTATACAAATTCTCCAACTGTGTGTGCCAGCAGGTAAGACCCTAGACAGTCAAATCCCAGGGGGGAGGAGTAAAGCGGCAGCTGTGGACAAAGCCATGGTTCAGCCTCCAAAGGAAGAATCAGAGGCACGGGCGCCAGAGAAGAGGAAGAAAACATTCACCTCTTCCCAGGTAGCCCATTTTCCCAAACAACAAATGCCATGCATGAGTATGCTGGTGGGAGGGGGCATTCTCAGGCCAAAGGTGCACTGGGAACCAATTAAAATCAGTTCTTCCTCCAGGAACACCAAAGCAGGCATTTGAAATAATGGCCAGCAGCTGTAGGGCACGGCTTTTGGGTTTGGATGCTGTGGCAGCTGACCAGTGGATAAGTCCTTCAGCCCCAGTGTCTGTGACACTCTATGAAGTGTTCCAACGCTTCCAATGCAGCTTCAGCCCACACACCCCGCCTCCACCCTCCCAATTGCACAGTAAGCTCCAACAGGTTGGGTGGACAATGCACCTAAGTCAAGTAAGCTAGAAAATGCTACAATACAAAAACAAAAGTATATTCTGACTAACTAGCACCCTAGTAATTATTTCTTTTAGAAGACAGGCTGTGGACTTGTTTAAATAAACAACTAGCCAGGACAAAACAAATGCATCTATGTAACACAGATATTTATGTTTTGCTGTCACAAGGCATACTGAACGCTAATTTGCTCATGAAAAATGGTACTGTGCTTTATTCTATGTTCCCAAAGTTTTAAGAAATGTTTGCACTAGGCTTCCAACACCTTAATACTTGAAGAGCCTTGAACAACTACAGACTAACCTTTTGCTGGGCTTCATATTGGTCACATCTTTCCTTTTCACGAGTAAGTTCTTCCTCCAGTCTTTCAACTACTTCTCTGAGTTGCAAAGTTTCCTTTTCAAGAGAAGTAGTTATCTTTAAAAGTTCTTCTTTTTCTTTCATAGTTTTTTCAATTTTGAACTGGAAATAAAAAAGCCAGAATTACCTGGTCATTTTTCACTCAATACTGTAACAAAACTACAAACTGGTTTTCATTATTTCTCATTTGCTGTACCAAATGCACAAAAGTAAAAAAGCAAAGCAGATGAAACATATGTCCTTTCATTTTTTATATTTCTTTTCATTCTAAAATTCTAGACATAAATATTGTCCAAGTATGGATTAATAGCAAATGTAGCAATCAAATGCAATACTCTGGGTATAGAGTATGAAGGTGAGCTTCTGACAAGAGAAAAATGTGGCATGTTGCAGAATTAAAAATTGCATTCTGGTGTATTAGTTTGCCAAATCCAACCTCAAGTAGTCCAGCTTTTGTAGTCACCACCAGCATATCAGAATTCCCTTCATCTTCCATAGTCAACAATTCTTCGACAGGAGAAGAGGTTCGAAATTGAAAAGGGGTGCTTGCTCCACGGATCTCACCCTTATGCGTCACATAACAGAACTGGTAAAATTCCCCATCATCATTAGGAAGGTAGTATCCTGGGCAATAAATAAATAAATCAGTATTGAAAGAATGCACGCTTATTCTTCACACCAAGCAAACTTTACTGTGAAAGTAGCCACAACTGAAATGTATTTGAACAAAGCAAAATAAACATGATGCAAATGAATCACAGCATTTTATTGTCCAGTATCTTCCAACAAGCAAGACTCAATGGAAAGAATAAGCTGTTAGTTTAATTCATATTGCAAAAAGACTTACTGCAATAAATAGCATTTTACTGTTTTACATTTTAAACCTGTTCATTTAAAAGAAACCTCAGCCAGATATGTTATTATACAGTTGTCGCAAAGCAAAACAGAGTGGAAAATATCGATCAAAATATTCTGAAGACCTATAACTTTAGACTAGATTTAAAACTCTGTTACATGAGAGCCAGGCCCTGGGGGATTTATAATAGTCCTGCAGGGCCTGTAAGACAGAGCTATTCTGCCAAGCCTTAAAGGCAGCAACGGCTGGCATCCTAACCCTTCTCCCTTTTCCCCTTTGTCTTGGTTATTGTTGAGGTTCTGGTTTGTATTCTGAAGTCCATCCTTAATTTGAGTTATATTTAGGGCGCCATGGTTGTGTTTTTTTTTGGGGGGGGGGGTGGTAACTGATTGCTGGATTATTGTAAATTGCTCTGTGAGAAGCTGCCCTGAGCCTGGAAGGGAAAGAACGGCCTAGTAAATAAATAAATAAATCCTATAGTTCTTCTTGTGTCACAGGACATCTAGCATTAGCAACAGGCCTAACCTGAGGCCAGGCAAGTGGACAAGAAGCATATCCCCATGACTTCCAAATCACTTCCTGCCTTCATACATTCTGCTTTGAAAATCAAGTCACAGAAGACACCTAAAGAACATTATTTCCTATCCTTGACTGTTACGGACCCTGTTCCAGAGCTAGATCACAGAAACAGTCTCCTTCCCCTTCCTTTTCTTTAGATCTTCCAGAAATACATTGAGTACCCTGGCTTATCTGATAATACAGAGGAAGCCATGACTTGTAGCAGAGCTTCTGTTGGCATACAAAAGGTCCTAGATTCAATCCTTGGCAGCTTCACTCACAAGGACCAGGCAGTAGGTCAGTGGTGGCGAACCTATGGCACGGGTGCCAGAGGTGACACTCAGAGCCCTCTCTGTGGGCACGCGCACAGAGTTCATTATGGGGGGGGGAATCGCCCCCCCCCCCACACACACACACACACATCTAGGCTGGCCTGGGCCTCTGGACTTGATGTGCGTGCACCTCAGTGAGCAGGGACGACTCGGCTGGCGGGCCTGGTGCCTGTGCATCTCAATGGTGGCTCACAAAGCATCTTCTCAACCTTCAGGTCATCAACAGTCACATGCATCAATAAGCAAGTCTCCCTGAACCAGGCTTCCCTTTGCACTTGGAAACTGTTTGACACGCAAAGAGAATGTGTTGACCAGTCTTTTCCTTACAGCAAAATTAAATACAGCCTGGAAAAAAAAACACTACCCTCTGGCAATCTCCAGAAAGAACAGCTATAAAGAGGAGAATCAGCAAGTTGTTGTAAAGACAGTCATGCCTGAAAGCTCAGTCCACACAAACATGACTGTCTAGATTTTATTTATTGCTGATTGTTTTTACTTTGTTGTACACCGCCCAGAGCCCTTCGAGGCTGCAGCGGTATATTAAGTGCAATAAATAATAGTAATAGATAAATTAATGTGAGAATACCAGCTGTGCACACAGCACATTAGAACCTCTCAACAAGCTGATCTAAGCTATTTAGAGTATTTAACCAAAGCTGTTGTGTGATCATAAACTGGAATAAAAAACAACATTTATAACTGAGGAGAAACATGACAGCCTGGAAGCTGTCATGGCATCCCACCCCATCTCAGTAAATGCCCCAACTTACAATGGTGAGGGCCCCACAGCAGGTCACCTGCAGGGTCCAACAAGCCATCACAGAGCAGCAGAAACACAGCCTGGCTCAGCAGATTGCTGGAGGTTTGGTTGGAAGGTGCAGCTATGTCAATTATACTTCTAATATGAATGCTCAGGCAAGGCATAATGGGGGTCCAACCCAGCGAAGGGGTGGAGTCAAAGTGTCAGGGGGATTGTACAGATGTGATTGAGATGCATTCCTAACTCAATGTAACTGCTTAAAGCTATAGATCAATGCTGCTAAAAGATATAGGTAACCAGAACTGCCATCTGGGGCATTCTTTCCTTGATCTTTACTTTATGGCTTCACAAGCTTTGTAGAAAACGAGGCTTTCCCTGACATCCTGGTCCCATGAGAAATGGAGTTGCATCTGTTATCTCGTGGGAGCAAGAAGCCAGGTGGCTTTCTCTTACTATCTGCTGGCAACCGTGGGGTGCCTGAGCTCCAGGGACTGTTTTTCACAATTTTTTGGGAAGCAAGAGGGGGGACTTGCAATGGGATAAAGGAGATGGCAAAGGCCAGGTTTGTCAGAACTGGCTTTGCCAAGCTCTGGTGTTTTGATGCCTCAACAATAAACGCTACTGATCAACACTAAAGAGCCTGTTTATTGGCTTAAGATCCAAGACCTAACACCAAGCCAAGGAGCTGACTGACCAGGAGGAGATGAGGGGGCAGGATCAGAGCTGAAGGGAAGTGGAAGAAATCTCTGGTGGGGAAACATATAAAGGCTGTGAGGGCCTATGTAAACACTTTCAACTTCCTGCTAAGGAGATGGCTGGAGATGCCCTTGTCTCAGAGCTGACACACGGAGAGGGCCAGAAGGGATAAACAGAGAGTATCTTGATGTGGGGGCAGCAGGGGACAGACGGACACCTAGATAAATACAATCTCCTTCCCTCCACATCTGGAAACCAGGAGGAGGCTCCAGCTGTAAGGTCCAGCTTTTCCATGCCAGTTCCCTGCTCAGTCACACCAAGCCACTTTTCTACAGTTACCCTTCCCTGCAGCAGTTCAGCACAGTCCAAGACTCTCACATTGTATGTATCTGAATAGTTTATAACAGAGCTACATAGTTTTTGAAGTATTAAAACAAGCCGCTAAAACCAGAACTAAATAAGCAACCTAGTTACCTTGAAAAGACAGCACACAATTAACTGTTGATCCTTCCGCATAATTTTCAGGCATAGGTGACCAAACAAACGTATAATAGTCACGTGCAGTACTCCAGCCAACCTAATGTTAAAAACAGCAAACTTTTAAAACAGAACTAAGCACAACTTTTTGGAAATAGTAAACTATAAGAGCGTACAAGGATTCAAGCCCAGTTAACTACTGCTGTACATAATTATGAAAATAAATTTAAGTGCCTAAAACATATATTTGTTTTCCAATTTATTGCTGGCAATATACCAGCACATACATTAGGCTGAAACTGTCTGGCCTCAAGTCATACTGCACCAAAATAAAAGCATGTATCTCCAGACTTCAATACTCGTAATGAAATTATACGAAGGGAGCTTAATTTCCTAGTAGAATATTTTTCTAAAAAGCATTCCCCGCAAGTTTGTAAAGGATTGTAAAGGAACAAGCATCTGTAGTTCTAATGGCGGATCGTTCACCAAGTTTTTGTTTGTACCAAAGAGAATAATAAGATGACTAACTATTGCACTCTGTCAAGTCGCATCTGACATTTTTAATGCCTGCATTTCCTCTTACCCCAAAAACCACCAGATACAATCCTCACAGAATTTACTTCCTTGCCCAGTATACTATGGGGAGGGGCCACAAAAGTGGAAGTACACAAGGTTCTCAGGCAGAAAGTTCCATTTGAATTTTTTTAAATTTACTACATTCATAGTCAAGTGGAGAGTAAGGCCAGATTTAAATCATGGTTTTCTGCATAAAGACTCACTGTTGCTGGTATAATCTTAATATTTACAATCAGATGAAGATTGCATTTTTAGAATAATAACTTTTCAAAATAGTTTTACAGTTATAGCAAAAAATTACTGATTTTCATCTCCAGGGAGAATAATATGATAAACTCAGGCTATACACACGCAAAAATCCCAAGATGTGTGGAGTGTTCTGCTCAAAAGGTTTCTCTTTAATTTTTACTGCTTGTTCCTCCCTCCTTACACTTAGGTTCTTCTGCAGAACTATTTCCCTCTAAACAATCTTTCCTTTCATTGAACATTTTGAAACTTAGCACTTTACGAGGTATGGGGTTGCTTCTGTGTATGCAGGTTTGTAAAGGAACCGTGGGATTAAGGTCTTGTTCTCTACATATTTTATAACATTTTATTCTGAAGAGGCAAGTTATCTCCATAGACACAAATTTGAAAACTTCAAAACCAAGCATCTGTGATAATATCTTCTAGAAGGGAAAACTGTCCAAATCTTACAGAAACCTCTGGAAGGGCAGGACATTGTGAATTACTGGAATTCATTTAACAAAACAAAATTAAACACTGCATGAAAATACAGCCTCAAGCTACATAATTAAAAATGAATCCTTATTTCATGATAAGTAACCTTTGGATTATTATGAATCTTAACTAGAAAACTATATTTTAGATAGATTTTTCCCCAAAAAACATTTAATTTTTAAAAATCTGATTTAAATCAAAAACTGAATTAAAATTTTTAAAAATCTGATTTTTAATTTTTTAAAAATTCATTTTTATCCATCCTGTTTATACTACACTTTACTCTAAGGCAAATTGCAAAATTTAGCAATCCATTATGCACAGTATAATAAGAAAAGCAAAAACAAGTAAACAGAAATTAGAAGAAAATGCAGTAAAAACGAGAACTACATACAATAAACAGTTCATGAACTACAGCTCTTATACCTTTATTAAAGAATGGTCCTCAGCAATTCCAGTCCTGTTCTCATTGTAAAATTGCCTGTCTGAACAACCTCCTTTCACACATTGTGTGGAATGGTACAAGCGTGGGAAACTTTCCGACATTCTCAGGCAGGCTATTCCACAATGTGGAAGCCAAAACACAGAATGCTCAGGTATGGGCAGCTGCTAATCCTACCCAGTTTTAAGATAGGATCCTCAGTAGACTTTCCTTAGGAGAGTGCAGCAGTTGTCACAGCGGGGCATGCTGGGAGAAGTCTTCCTTTAGGTGTGTGGGTGCTAAGCCATGGAAGATTTTATATGTGATAGCTAAGAACTTAAATAGAATTCAACAATTAAACAGTAGCCAATGGAGTCACTGCAGATAACTTATCGTATGGCCACTTGGCCTGATTCCCAACAGTAATCAAGCAGCAGCATTCTGAAACAGCTGGAGTATTCAAGGGGCCTTTGAGAGCAAACCCATGAGAGTGCATTTGTCAGGGTATCTGTGCTTGCTTAATGCTTGCTCTTTCTCTTTCTCCTAAACAGACTCCCTTTTCGTTCATGGTTCTTTCCCCTCTCCTTCGCTCATGATGGCCACTATAGTTAATTAGAAGCATCTCTCGCGCTTTCCTGGAAAGGGGGGGCAGGCAGATGTCCTCCTATCTCTGCAACACCTTTGGGGGTGGACTTTCACTTTCCTGCTTCTGTTTTCCATAGGAATGGGGAAGGAGGGAGTGTGGGCATTGGGGGGAATAAAGCAGGGGTGAGGTATGCAAGGGGTCGGAACTGGCTTTGCAAAGCCAGGTACACCTTTTCATTTCAATAAAGATTTCTGAATTGCAAAATCCAGAGTCCAGTGTTGAATGAGGTCGTAGACCTGACAGCATTCCAACTGTCTAGCCTTGATGTTATGTGGCATGAATCCATATGGCTAAATCACTTCAACGGGATAACAACAAGCCAGCAGAACTGGTCTAAGTTAGTTTGCACCATCTCAAACAATTGTGCAACCATGGACACTACCTACTCTGTCTACAAATTTCAGATGTGTCAATGTGTACATTTAGCCCAATTTAAATGAGATGATGGCACATGCAATATTAGGGATACATTCTTCTATCATACCAGCATTACACTGAAACCAGACATCAGATGGCAGGCTTTGGGAAAGACTGTTCTCTGCCCCTAGGAAGCTGCTGTCAGCAGCATACAAAGTTGGACCAATAGCCTCAAAGAAAAGCAGCTTCTTATGTCCATCTAACTTTTCCCCATTGCAATTTTTTTTTAAAAAAATAGCTGTAATCAGAAACTAACAAGTCTGTGCACCTGTACCAGTACAAATCAATTCTGTTTGTGACTCAGTGTTTAACTTAGCTGCTTGTAAATAAGTCTTTCCTTTGAAAGTCACTTTTCCACCATGCTCACTTTTGAACATACTAGTTTGCTAAAAGGCATCTCCACACTGTTGCTTTAGAGTCCCTGTGTTACATGTTTATATAAGCATATCTGCTAGCAAAGGGGAATAGCGGGCTGCAGTGATTCCTCATGATAAAATCTACCCATGAGATTAATTTTCACTGTATCAAGGAGGAGGCTAGAGCACCCACTGATACTGGAGCACCTGACTAGGTGGTAACTTGCAAGTCATTTCTGTGCTTATCTTCTTCATGTGCTGATAGCATCAGACACCAGAAGTAGAGGAAGGAAATTACTTACACAAGCGCCACACAGCAACTGTCTCCTGTAGCCACAGATTACATCAAGTGACGCCATTTGAAAGCTCCCTATTTTCACCTCTCTTCCCATTTTAACACTAACTCCCATCAATATCAGGTCTAAAAGATACACCAGTACTGGTTTTAGCCAAACACTACCAAAGGCACAGGCACCTGGCTCTTTTTGGCAGGGGTAGGAGGCAGCAGTCATCCTCCCTGACATTTGGGGATGGCAGGCTGAACCAATCATGACTAACTGGGCACTCAGAGTGCACTCCTTTCTTTTTCCCCCATCAGGATCTAAAGCACTTGAAGCATGGGAGAGATGTTATGATCAAGAAAATGGCGGCGGCGGGGGTGTGTGTGTGTTGAATTATCTTTTCCCCAGAGCCTCAGCCCCAATCTATATCAGGTCCCCATCATAACTACTTTTAAAGGCAAAAAACACACTTGGGAAATCCAATGTCATACGTAGTTTGTTAAATAAATACAACCACCACCTTTATTTGGCATTTAAAATTAGGTTCAACATAGTTTGTTCCCAACCCTAGGAGACAGGCACCTCAGAATTATATTTATAATCTGGGAAAAAACCCTCTTTGATAGACACTTACAGCATATTATTTTATTTTATTACCCCTGATGGACTTATTACATTTTTATCACATCCTTTCTCCAATGGGTTCAGCTTCATAGGTTCCCCCATGTTACCCGGCCTAACCATCATATGAGTTAGGTTGAAAGGAGTACGCCAGGGTCACTGAACAAGCTTTGTGGCAGAACAGGATTTTGAACCCACATCTCCAGAGCCTCGTCCAACGCTAACTGCTGCACCACACTGGCTCCTATGGGCTGGATTGGTCTGAAGTTCACTGGTAAGCTACATAGCTGCTACTAAAAATAAAGCAGCACCTTCTGGCTGGTGTAAGTGGGAGGGCAAACAGGCTGAAAGGGCAATCTGAGCTCCATGACACCTGACCCACTTCTGGCCACCACTTCTACAGCTGCATTGGTCTAATGTGGAGGCCAACACAGCTGGGGCCATTCTAGGGGCATTCCTGAGGGTGTAGCTGACATTAGTTGGTTTCCACTGGGCTTTGGCTGCCGGCAGGGAAGATGGACGTTTAACCTATGGAGGGCTTTCCAGCAGCAGAGGAAAGGGGGGAGGTTGCTTTTTCTGTGTACCCATGCCATTAAAAAGCCCTCTGGAGGTGGCACAGCACGGCAGCAGTACTGTCCCCAGTAACCACAGGTTGTGGATTGGGCTGCTAGAGTGGTATGTACTCACTCTATTACTTTGTTATTCATCCCTTTCAGTACTAACCCTACTGAAACTGGCAATTCTTGTGCAACCTTCATGCATATCTCATGGATTTTGGAGCAAAACTGGCAAACAACCAGCTTTCTTTGTAATACTGAAATTGCCCTTATTGCACCCTATCACAAGTTCAGGGATTTTACAGACAGTCTCACAGAACAAAGCATACCATACTGAAGAGGTTATGTAAAAGTGCCACTAAGGAAATTGGAATCTATGCTCCTTACATCTTGAGCAAAGATGACTGGGGGGAGGGGAGGTAAGCTGGCCCAATGAAGGAAGAGCTGCAGATTCTTTACCCCAAAGTTTTAGAAAAAGTTATGCCTGAGTACAAAATTTCTTTATATTATAAACCAGCTTCTCTTAAATAGCTAATTTTAGATCTCTCTTAAGACAAAACAAAACACTAGCACATGGCTATATGCCCAGAGGATCAAGGAACTAATGGATTAAAATGAGAACATACCCACGAGACTATCACAGCGCAGACCATTATGAAAGAAGCAGCAGATTATGAAAAAACAGTAAAACTGCAGAAAATATGATCAACAAATCTTCCAAAAAATCCACAAAACAATAGAATAGCAGACAGGGATTTAAACTGGACCGGGGGAGAGGAGGGGGGGGGGCTGATGGGAACAGAGGACATATTTTTTAACACAAATAAATTAGCACAAAGATAAGCTTAAACTGGATCATTCTGAGGTATTTAACAATATCTGGTAAATATGCTCAAAAGAAATATAAATAATCCCCTCCTGACATTTATGACATCCTACAACAAAATGCTTCCAGTACTACACTCACATTTGGATATGCTGTTTGGAAAGATGGTGATCTTGAAATGGAGAACATCACCCAAGGACTACAACTCGCTTGACATCCAAGGAAGATAGCCATTAGTCTTTCAGAATCGCACGGTTAAAGCAATATAAAATGAATGCTTTGGAAAATAGGACATACTCAATATAATGGGAAAAGCCTCATTAAAGTGTGTCTTATGAAAGACAAGTGACCTAATTACATTATGAGAAAGCAAATTTCATATAGTGACCATCTTCTATTATTTGATCTGATTTATAAATTTACTTCTTTCTAGAAATAATGGTTGCTACACTTTCAAAATGAAAATCTGATACACTGTAATATCATGTCCAGTACAATCACTCTGATTCCAGTCCTTCTACAACCACAAAAGCCACTTTCATTCTAGCACCCTAGCGTTCATAATTCAGGAGCTGAGTGGGGCCAGGAATGTTCTCCGGTTTGGTTGCCTTGAGACCTTGGGGTGTTTATCAACAGAAAGAAGAATGTTGGATTTAGAAGTTTTCATGCTTTGATAAAGAATATTAGAAGTAGCCACTAGTTTAGATGGTTTTAAAAGGGGATCTAATTGGTCTAACAGCAATTAGCTAGGATTGCTAAATAGAACAGAGGTAGCAGGGGTTGTGTGGGAATACTTTGGCTTCCATATCTTTCTTGCAGGCCTCCTGGGGCATCTGGGTGGCTCCATGGGAAACAGGATGCTGAGGTGGAAGGGCCTTCAATGCAGCAGGCTCTTGCAATTTTTGAAGGAGGGGCAGATGAACTTTGTTCCTTGCAGACTGCTAATAATCAAAACATCTTGAACATGGGGTGGGGGGAGGTTTGGCAGACTGCTTTAGAATGTGACATAAGACCTTAGTGTGTAATCTACTGTCTCAAAATGGGTATAATCAGATAGTAAACTGGACACATAACACCTTTTGTTCAGAAAGTAGCAGAATGTTTCCACTCTCTTCATACCACCTCACAGAGGAGCACCTTACACTCTGAATATAAAATCAGCCGTGCAAAGAAAAGGACA